>NW_022145609.1:564213-931713 GCF_000002235.5 Strongylocentrotus purpuratus
TATAATACCAGGTTGATTTTATGCATTGTCGGTACTAAAAGTGAAAAGTTAAAGTGGGTTGCTTTAATGTTATGGGCGGGAGGGGGAATTTCTGAGGAAAGCTTGGGATTATTTACCTATACTGTTTCAGTTTACAAAATGTGTACAATTTTAATGATATTTGCTGGTAATATACGATACGCTATTTGAACAGAGACGTAACAGTTCTAATTTAGGAATAGTAAATCCCGATGTTTTTTTAAAAACAATTTTTGTATTGGATTGTTGAATTTAGATCTTTTTTTTCTTTCTCAAGATTTTTTAATTTCTGAACTCATATATTACATAGTAGCACATTAAACGTAATTTGATGAATTAACATAGGAAAAAAGGAACATTTTGTGTGAAGAAAAATAAGGAAATTGATATACATGTATGTTATAAAGTGTTTTGAAAGTGTTTTTAATGTATTGTAAATCCCGATATTAGAACGTAATTATAAGGGCAACGACTTTCCTACTGCAGATATTATATGAAAGAAAATTATACATCACTTCCTACATTAAATCATTTAAAATGATTGATAGTTAGTTGCTAGATTACAATGTAAATGAATACATTCAAATGTATCAAACCTCAACATTTACACTTTCAAACGCCGAGGTACAATATTGTTTTGTTGAATCACAAAGCATATTTACTGCATTCATGAGAACAATGCAAAAGAGAATAGTTTTTTTTAAATGACAACTTTCACAGAAGAATATCATGAAATAACATCTTGAACGACGAGTTCATACCCATAGGCAGATAGGACTACGAGCCTCCTCCCGATAATGTTAAAATATCCAAAGAAAGGGGTAACAAGGACTTTGTATTCCGGCAGTGGAATGGTTCTTCTATAATGTGTCACATCTTGCCTTACGTCACATTAACATGCGACAAATGGGTTTAATGTAGGCCTACCACGGGCAGCTTACATTATGAATATTATAAAATATTTTTTTTTTTTTTTTTATCGCTCACTCGTTTTGCGTGCTAAATTCTCGAGTATGAAAGCTGATAACCGGGTTACAGACAACAGACCCTGTCAATGTTTTGCCCATGGTCATATTGAGGGTAAAGGAATTTGAGCTTTGAGATAAGAGAGTGAAGGATTCGTGATGAGTCTTGGTTTAGATTGATATTGGTTGCGGATAAAACGATTAATGTGACGTATGTTTACACAGACGGACAAAAATGGCGGGAGAGATGAGGTACGAAAAGAACTATAATTAGATGCAGCATCATTCATCGTTCTCTGGAAAACAGTACTTAGATGTGTCTAAGATATGTTGAGGGAAAAAAAATTCACTACATCTGAAAGGTAGAGAAAAAAACTAAACTAAAAGCAGAGTCGTCGTCTAAGAAAATGAACTTCGTGGTGAGCTATTGTTGTCCAATGATGATAGAAATCCTCCGAATAGCTTTTCTTGGAATGAACAAATTAAACTTGAAACCAAGTTGTTAAAACACACGTAGTCCCAATTTTTGAATTGATTCAATTTAATACTCGCATATTTATGTTTAAATTTCAAAATCGCCTATTGCCAGAAATTCCTAATATAAACTTTGTTATTAATAGTGATATTCGCTCGTATTCTACTCGTCAGAAAAATGATTTACATTTATTTAAAGTTCGTACGACAAATGCACAAAATTCTTTCTATTTAAATGGCATTAAGGAATGGAATAATTTGAGTAATGATATTAAGGAAAGTACAACTCTATCTCGATTTAAAGTTCGATGTACACAGTTATTATTTAATGATTTATGTAAACAAGTTTGAGCAGAGGAGGATATTTTGAATGTATGTGTGCATGTATATGTGTGAGCGTGCATGTGTGTCTGTATCATGTTATTTTAAAGTTTTTAATCTGTATAATTTATGTGTAGTTTGTTTTTTCTTTTTAAGGCCCCACCACAAGCAATTTGCTTCTAAGGGTGTCCTTTACCCTATTATGTTTACTATGTTACTCATTTGTATGTACATGTTTCATTTTATGGTTAAATAAACTTTACTAAGTTATCCACATGGAACGAATCTTCCACTGTCCATGAGTCGTAACCGATCGATCCTTTTTCCGGTCACTAGAACGCTTTTTCCTACGAGGCAATACCCCTCAATTTCTATATTACCATTCATACAACTTGTATAAACATTACTCTTAATTATGTTTTCAAGACATTTTGTTAACACTTCAATTCTCAAATCCAACGAACCCACTTGATTTCTTTAAAGTTGGGGTTTTAGTGTGGGACCAATATTACGGATATGTCTAGTATTGGTAGAAATTATCCTGGTAAGAATAGTAGTAAATGAGAATTTGATTTATAAAGATGTTTTTTCCCGATTTAAAAGGCCGAACATTATGCTTATTACCCTTTCTTTAACCTAGCTTCGGTGAAAATGCATACCGGTTGGCGCTTCATGACAGCTCGTCGTCCTTTGTCTGCCCGTCCTCTGTATGTCTCTCTCTTTCTCTCTCTCTCTCACACACACTTTCTCTCCCCCCTCTCACACATTTTGTCTGTCCCTCGCTTTAGTTGTCTTGTTCATATTTTAGCACTCTTACTTGTGCTGCAATTGATTAACCGTAATTTTATTTTAACAGAAACCAGTCTTAATAAGCCACACACGTTTTGATCGAATGGAGAAATAAACCATCCAAATCATAATTCATGTGCGTCATTTTCTCTCATATTTACCTCGTCCCTGTATGTATGTCTATGTCTTTTCTCACACGATCCATTAGGTGGTATGGATATGTCGAGGGCGAATCAGTATTCCAAGGAGATATACATATTATCTTGTCACACAGCCTTTATATTCCTCACACGTGATCAATTGCATCTAATTACACCAAACCTTATAAGCCTTAGAGACTTTACAGACAGTGGACGCAAGCACGTTCATTTTTTGTCAATAATGGTTGCTTTTATTAAATATACCGATATCTCCATAGCTACTTGATAGTAATAACAATATAGTAATAATTTCACTGTCACCACAATATACAAACGCCACTTATTCATTTAGGTTAACAAACATCAATATGGAATGGAATTTGGGTATGTCTACAAAATCTTTAGGAATACATGTTCTTCATATTCTACGAGGCAGGGATAACCATGAATTAATATAACAATGTAACGTTGGAAAATCTTGAACCTTGCTACTCTACTACGCTAAGTTCACAATCCCATTGCAAAATAAAAGAGATTAAACACCAATATATAACTTGGCTTTGTTAATACCAATAACTGTATGTCATTTTTAATAATTCTACATTAGATCTAATCAAATAAAATAAAAAAAGGAAAAAGGAAAACTCTACATACATATTTGTACTAAAAAGAAGTACATCTACCTTATTAGAGAAATGGAATGGTGTACAAAAAAGTAAAAATTACAATACCTATTTCGTCTTACTATAACAGGTTATCATCGAAGATGTATCTTTCATTGACCGGGAAAAGATAACCACGTGACAATTATTCTTTCACAATGTCGAGTCCATTTCAAGCGATATAGAATGGACGGCAAACATATTGCAAATGATTCTATTACAGATATGCAAATGAAGTAACCCGAATCCACAAGCCTTAACAAGTCTAAACATACAATCACTATACAATGTAGGACACCATTGTCAAGGGGGTTAATGAGCATGATGTTAACAGAGACAAAAATGAAATAGGTAAACAGATTAATGAATAAAAAATAACGAATTAATAAATTAATTAATTAATAAAAAATAAAATAAAAAAGTGATAAAAAGATAAATAAATATAATAGATACCATGCCTGTTACATAAACTATCAATAATTTTATTTTAATATGTATAAGAGAAATTTTGAGGAAAAAGATTGTTTCTATTTCTATAACATGTCTAAACTGTTGATTTACAATGTGATATGGACACCATTACAAGATGGAATCACATCACTTAGCGCCAAGGAAACACAACAGTGTAAATAATTGAGTGGCAATATAATATACACAACAAATATTTCACTTTTTATGTTCATACGCGTGTCCTTGAATTCGCGCTATTTTTACAAGCTAACAAATGCCCGATGTCTCTAATGAGTCCAAAAGAATACATACATGAAATAATCATGGCAGAGCTAGGCATTATATCGTCAGGCCCATTGGCCAAATCAAAAAAGCATCAAGCATGAAAATATCAACATCTATACGTGTTTGTACTCAATTTATATGCAGACAACATCCCAATTTAGGCGCAGTCGATTCTGCCGCCTTGAAAAATCCACTAATCATGGTTATCTCAAAAGCATTTTTAGATACGATGCCACATATTCTACTGCTTTTTATATTTCACCCAAGCACTCGCTAGAAAGCCTAGGTTCATGTCTTTTAATAAAATACAGAAAATTGCTTTGCACATGGCCTTGGAATTGAATTTTGGCGGACATTACATATTGCTCAAGCATTGTCAGTGTTTCCTGAGCAAGTGTTGCACGCCTTAATACATGCAGCCGTATAAAGCTCATTTGATTCACACAGTATCATATCACATGCTAGGCGCTGTGGCCACTACGAGCCTGCTTTCCTCAAGAGACCATTCTGACGTCAGTGTTTCTATGGCAACAGAGGGTGATTTAATCATGCAAGCAAGAGGGGAGCGGTAATGGCGCAACGCAATGGCGCCACAGATATGCTTTCACAGCCATAGGACATTAGACAAAATACTGCCCCCCCCCCTCCCTTAAAAGGGCAAAATGGCGGCCCCCATGAAAACAACATGTTCATTGTATCTTTATACTACATGTGCAAGTACACAGGTGTTATTTCCTTTTTCATATGAAGTAAATAAATTCTCAATTGAAATATTTAAATTGAAGATACGAAGTAAAGCTTGAAATTTATCACATATGATGACAGACAGGCAGAGAGAGAAAGAAAGCACATATGAATATGTGTACAATGTATAAATACCAACAAACATATATCTATGTATGACATATTGCACATCAATGTTGAATGGTGGGATTTCTAAAAAGGTTCTAAACCAAATAAAGGAAATAAACAAATACAAACTAGGGTTTTTCACTAAACCAGAACAACAAATAAAGACTTATTATGACACATTACAGAAAGACCTCATCACCTTGACCCAGATATTACATAAATATTTTCAGCAACCTGTTTTTAAGTACAAGCACACATTGGATGCTTTTTACTGATGGAAACCTAGATAAACTAACCAAAGAAATCCCAGAAATATATACAAAGTGGTTTGCTTACTGTTTAAAACAATGTACTCCATATATTTGTGTTGAAATTACAACGTATACTCTTTCAAACACCTACATTACAATAAATATTGTGTAATATCTAGAAGAGAAAATATGTTTTGAAATAACTGATTTAGAAAGAATGTTAGTTCACTTGTTCAAACATGGTCCCAATAAAATTCCAAGTTGCTAACAAATTAAAATCCACTGAAGAAACAATATAGTAAGATAATACGACAGATTAATCCTCAAACTAGATTGTCATGCTTCAGGATATCATTGTATATATGACTGAATATCATATCAACTACTTTGAGCCTGAAGGGCAGTAAGCTCTCAGCAGTGATATCAACAATTACAAATAAACAATTCATATTATCATATGGTTTTATAATCATACTGACAAAATTGTAACTAAATGTTACCTCATTTTATTGAAATCAAAGTGAGTCTATTTCCTAAGTATGCCCTGCACTTTTAACAGTTCTCTGTCTCATTTTGATTGCATAGGTATGATAACTTGAAAATCAAAATATTCTCAAGTACCAATTTATCTTCAGAATTCCTTGCTGACAGTACACGTATCTGTTAAAAATCATTGTTATTTTTTGTTCACATAGTATCATCAAAGCCTGAAATGTATCATATCTACACTTCTTAACATTACATATTGCTCGTTACTTGAACATCAATTTTCGATATGAAATTGAAATTAGCCATTGTTTAAACCATTAAAACTAAAAAAGCTACAATGAGTAGGATGTAATTTAAAATTAAAGGAATTATTAATTCTCCATTTTTTCTACTCATCCTTCTTTAAACAAAGTAAACATTTATATTCTTTATTTGGCATGCTACTTAGAGGGACATAAAACAAATAATGCCTTTGGCAAGCAACCAATGGATAACTTCTTGACCCTTATGTAGTGTTCTTTTCATTTTTATATGACACTGAAATACTCACTTCTACATGAAACCAAACTATATTCAAAATCTATAATAACATCCTTGCAATATCAGCATAATAATGGTCATCTAGGGCAGCTTTATTTCATGTGGATTACTTTTGAAATGTCAGAAGAGTTTCTTGATCCTTCTAAAGCGCACAGAGGAATCTGAAAGTAAGTATTTCATGTTATTTGGCCCAGTTGTGTGAGTTGTATATGGCTATCATTTTCTTCACATTCAACCCATCAACCAACAATACATGTAGTTCTCACACTAAGTTTGTTATGTAATATTGGAATATCAATGATGGAGGCTCATGTTGGAAAAGATGGATTGACACAATAATGCTTGAAACCTTTTCTCATGGTTCATGTTTAACAATGGGCATACTTGACTGGGGGGGGGGGGGGTTCATTCATGTCATTTCATTCAGCAGTCCATTTGTCCGGACTTCGCTTTTAAATTAATAAAAAAAATTACCATCACAGTCAAACATACATTAATGATCACAAAGGATTTCAATTGATTTGTTATCTGTGTTTTACATACAGAAGTGTATATGTACATGCAGGTTGAACAGAGCCCCCTAATGCATTACACCCATTGACTGCAAATGCTAAGCATGTTCTGAATAGAAAGACAACCATGAAAAAGAACACTTGCAATGAATGATATTATATTGGTGTACCACAGTCAATCAGGTGTAAGAGGGTAGTGCATGGCAGATTGTGCTGATATCATCGAGCATATACACACTATAGAGTGGGAACTGATTCATCTTATTCTACACATACAGCATTTTGAATTGCAACTACAAGCAATGAGTGTAATAGAAGATGTGTTATACTGTCTTAGAGACCACTAGGAAAGTAACGAGGAATAGAAGATAAGGGAATAGAACTGAATTCTACAATCATGGCAAAGACATACATGGTAATGCAACTCATCTCATCCTACCATCACATACACACAATCATTCTCTTACATTCCTCATTATAGCCATCCTCGTGTCTATTCTCCATTCAAATAACATGTTTATCATTCAATTTCTTCTGATATTACTACCATTAATCAATGGTAACACTATAGGAATAAAGAGTATAGTATCATTTACAATTTTGAATAAATGCAATAAACCTGTCATGGACATTTACTTAAAGTAACATGTATTTACTTTGCATTTCATTTCTTTTAAGAGAGCAAATGAGATTGATGACATACTCAAATATATTTTGTTTGACTTTCCAACACTTTATTCTTCATGTAGAAATCTCTTTTTTCTATAAACCTCTCTCCATTCATTCCATGTACATCTACTTAACCCCCATTCCAACCTTACATCCCTCCATTCCTCCAGTCCTTACCCCTCCCCTCCCCTCCCCTCCTACCCCATCAAACCATCTTAGCATGAACATGACGAGCTAGCTTGTTGCTGTCCAGGATCTGTTGGTGTGATGGTTGTGGAAGGTCTAAGAGTCTGATCTGTATCAATCGTCTCTGACATCTTATCACATATGATATCAACCAGCCTCTCAAATGTCTGTTTAACATTGATGTTCTCCTTTGCACTCGTCTCAAAGAATTCAAGACCTGTAAAACGAAAAGAAATTCATAATTGTTGTTATTATTACATCTCACACAACTGGGTTTATGATAGAAGTGAATGAATGTTTCTTCCTTGAATATGTCTTTCTTTCTTAACATTTGAATAATAAATCTCAGTCTATCTCATCTACATCTACACTCATAATTGTCAATGTAAAGCATACTTTCCGATGACAAGATTTGGGAAATGAATCACAAGTGGCGATTCATTATATATATATGTCCTTAGCCCTGAAATAATCTAAAGTCCTTTGAAAAAACAAGCTAACAAATTTCTGGAAAGAAATCCAAATAATTCATAGGAAATGTCAAATAAAGAAAGTAAAGCTTGTTTTCAATACATATCTGTTTACCTGAGGCACAGATTATGTTTAAAAAAACCTGTCACTGCATGGGCATGGAAGATTGATGGTATGAGATTTCAGCTCAATATAAATGCTAATTGCACGCTTACACACACTCATACACACTTGCACATAAACCCTCCCCCACACACTCATACACACTTGCACATAAACCCTCCCTCATACACTACACACTTGCACATAAACCCTTCCCCACACATTACCTAGCAGTCATATATCATTTACAATGACAAGCAATATGGCAACACATCTTAATGCAGGGGTGGGTAACAAAATGAAATCATGAAGAGATCGTATGTCAGAAGCATAAATTCCCTTTTCTTGGGGGCATATGTCTGCAAGTTGAACAGGAAATCAGGAAAAACACAGCAAGGAATTGAAAGTAACATTTTCTTTCTCATTTATTGTAGTGCATTCCCACTTAAGGTGTGGCTACTGGCTAGTCACCTTATACCATAATCAGGAATACCACAACCTTAGAAGTACATGTAGGGGAGTGTATGGGACAACCAACAATACTTGCTCTGTCTGTCTCAAATTTGTACAAACTAAAAATCAATCCCAACCGATCTCCTAGATGATTGAATTTGTTCTATTAATAAATAATGGTATGCAATAAACATGTATGTAATCATAAATATGTTATTATAAGCCTAGTTTCCTAAGAAATACAGAATAATTGATCAAACAAGGAGTGCAATGATCATTAAACAAATCAGAGGGTTTGTGATATGATATATAAAAACCCACATTGCTGGTGTCTAGTTTCAGATAACATATTGCAATAAGAATCAAAACTTATTGCTATTTTTCAGCACCAAAAATAGTCTCAGACGTTGGTTAGATTGAAGCAGTACTACTAACAATGAAATTTGACTCCCAACATATTTTCTCTGACTCCCACCAATCTTTTCGTCATCGATAAATCTTCAATAAATACAATCTATATTTTATTGCTCCAACAACTATTGTGAAGGGGAGCCCAAAACCTATTTCACCACTGTTTTCCCTCCAATTTTAATCCTAGAGAATGATCTCTTAACAGGATGAGAGTGAGAGAGAAAGAGAGATAGAGGGAGAGCGTGGGCAGATGAAATTAATCAATCTTGTCGGAATTATTGCCTTTCAGCTGGTCTGACCTTTTGGTATTTGAGGAGAAGTGAAAGTAAGCTAGGCAGAACCATGATCTGAGCTAGGACACAGCCAACCACTTACTACTGATATACCATCCACTCTCATAGGTAGATGCATATAAGCTATCTTCTATACCAAGGGGATGGGACAAACTTGTACTACTGATATACCATCCACTCTCATAGGTAGATGCATGGAAGCTATCTTCGATACCAAGGGGAGGGGACAAACTTGTACCACTGATATACCATCCACTCTCATAGGTAGATGCATGGAAGTTATCTTCTATACCAATGGGAGGGGACAAACTTGTACTACTGATATACCATCCACTCTCATAGGTAGATGCATGGAAGCTATCTTCTATACCAAGGGGAGGGGACAAGCTTGTACTTCTGATATACCATCCACTTTCATAGGTAGATGCATGGAAGTTATCTTCTATACCAAGGGGAGGGGACAAGCTTGTACTACTGATATACCATCCACTCTCATAGGTAGATGCATGGAAGCTATCTTCTATACCAATGGGAGGGGACAAACTTGTACTACTGATATACCATCCACTCTCATAGGTAGATGCATGGAAGCTATCTTCGATACCAAGGGGAGGGGACAAACTTGTACCACTGATATACCATCCACTCTCATAGGTAGATGCATGGAAGCTATCTTCTATACCAAGGGGATGGGACAAACTTGTACTACTGATATACCATCCACTCTCATAGGTAGATGCATGGAAATTATCTTCTATACCAAGGGGAGGGGACAAACTTGTACTACTGATATACCATCCACTCTCATAGGTAGATGCATGGAAGTTATCTTCTATACCAAGGGGAGGGGACAAGCTTGTACTACTGATATACCATCCACTCTCATAGGTAGATGCATGGAAGTTATCTTCTATACCAAGGGGAGGGGACAAGCTTGTACTACTGATATACCAACCACTCTCATAGGTAGATGCATGGAAGTTATCTTCTATACCAAGGGGAGGGGACAAGCTTGTACTACTGATATACCATCCACTCTCATAGGTAGATGCATGGAAGCTATCTTCTATACCAATGGGAGGGGACAAACTTGTACTTCTGATATACCATCCACTCTCATAGGTAGATGCATGGAAGCTATCTTCTATACCAATGGGAGGAGACAAACTTGTACTACTGATATACCATCCACTCTCATAGGTAGATGCATGGAAGCTATCTTCTATACCAAGGGGAGGGGACAAGCTTGTACTACTGATATACCATCCACTCTCATAGGTAGATGCATGGAAGTTATCTTCTATACCAAGGGGAGGGGACAAACTTGTACTACTGATATACCATCCACTCTCATAGGTAGATGCATGGAAGTTATCTTCTATACCAAGGGGAGGGGACAAGCTTGTACTACTGATATACCATCCACTCTCATAGGTAGATGCATGGAAGTTATCTTCTATACCAAGGGGAGGGGACAAGCTTGTACTACTGATATACCAACCACTCTCATAGGTAGATGCATGGAAGTTATCTTCTATACCAAGGGGAGGGAACAAGCTTGTACTACTGATATACCAACCACTCTCATAGGAAGATGCATGGAAGTTATCTTCTATACCAAGGGGAGGGGACAAGCTTGTAATGTACCCAACACTTTAATTGTGACAGAAAGTAATTACCAGTGATCCTTTCTTTCATTATAATCACTTTAATTTCTATGTTACTGCCATGACAGAGTAAACTAATGCTCCTCACATGAAATGTATTAAGTTCATTTGTAAGTAAGAAACAGTTGTATATTAAGAGCTGATCTGTGCTCATATCTGATTAATATCACATGTCTTTCCTACATCTCTTTAAATCCATCTCTTCTTGCTTTAATATGTATACAATAACAGGTGGTGGTGAGGAGGTACCTTCCTTCCCCTTTCCTCCCAATACACTACCCTCTTAAATTGTTTCCATTATCTTTTGATTTCAACCAAATGACTTGAGTGCTTGGCCTTTTCAAGGACACCATACATGTCTATCCCATAATTTGTAAAAGAGTTCAGAGAAAAAGTTAATATTGGTTACTATATGGACAATATCTCATGAACCTACTACAAGGTGCCATAGTAAAGTAGTTTGAACACTCGACTGCAGATGCAAAGGATAGAGATTGAAGCCCAAGCACCGTACTTATATTCTCTGGTAAGGCATTCATCTAACTTTGCTTCTCTCTTCCCAGGAGAAAAGTAAAGACCCGGTAGGATACTGACAACCATTGAGACTTTATTTTTTCATCAGACCCCATCGTGATCATATGGTAGGAAAACTATAGAGAGTGGAGATGGTGCACTCATGAATCTACTGATTATGATCATTATCATAATATTGTTGTTACATTTGTAGGTACTGATAAAAATCTAAAAAGTATTATAAAAATGTAGATTAATATGTTATCATTGTTCAGAGAATAGGTCTCATTCCACAAAGATTTCCACATGTTTGCATGCTTCACAGAAAAATACATGTCATATATCAACCCAAACCATATCCATATTCACTTTATTACACATAATAAAGTGAAAAGCAAACACAACCACCAACATCTGTTCACTATAATAACACCATTGGAATGTCATCACTTGTAAACACTTCAAATTTCTTTTAAAAACAGCATAAATGTCATCAATCATAGCAACCGCCTCATTAGCGCTCCCAATGAATACAAAGGAAAAGGACAACTTTGGCCTTTTTATAATGACTAGTGGTAGCACTATATTCCCATCTAGGAGTACCTGCTAGACACTTAGCATCTAAATGTTAAAGGTTACAGTCGTGTTTTGAACACTTTTTCAGTCTCAATAGTTAAACCTTTTTTGAATTTGTTGGCCTTTTTATGTCCAATTCTGAATAATGAATAATGAATAATGAAGAGGAAACAAATACTCTCTGAAGGGCAGTAGAACAGCAAATTAACATTTTAAACAATCAGATAAAATTGTAAGTAAGGAATCAAAAAATGAAAGATAAAACCAGCCCTATATAAATTGATTTTTTTTTTAAGGCTCCAAGAAATAACACCAAGTGTAAATTCAGTAGTCTATCGTAACGTCAATAGTAATCATGTTGGTTTGATATATATATTAATTCATTGTAATTTTCATAAAAACCCATAGATTATGTACCATGCTAGTGAATCACATCAGGTGGATAAGTCTTTGCAAACATGCTCTTTAAAGGAGAGAGATTAATTTTTTACAATCAAACTGAAACCAAAGCAGTGTTTTTAACACTTTCACATCTGTATCAGATAGATGAATGTGAATCACCCAGAATTTGGCAATTAGCATTCAGGTGACACAATTAAGAGTTAAATCTGTAACCCTGTTATTACAAGGGTCCAACACGACATTATAAAATATCCAACATCAATTTTCTATGGGTGCGTTTATTGACCAAATTTTTGCCTAGAATCAGGTTTCTCAAACGTCTTTCCGGCAAATTTTGAAGGTGATAAATGCAAAGCCTTTTTTAAAGGTCTTTAGATATGGGCATATCTTAAGATGCAAAAAGGTGTGTTTTGAATGTGACATACAGCCAGAATCACGATTCAGAGACATGATAAACGCAAAGCTGTTTTGAACCCCACATACAAATACGGACCTTCCCCGGCTGCTTCCCGGGTCAAAGGGTGCAAAGCAGCTGCGCAGAGACAAGGCCTTTATTTTGAATCATGAAGAGACGATAAACGCAACATCCCGAAAATCACATTCGTATAGTGGGGTTCGATAGTGGGATTCGATAGTGGGGTTCGATATGTACATATCTAGTGGCAAGACCCGATAAACGCACCCTACATGTAAGACTTGTCACTTGAAATCTTGACAGTGATCAGTGCTTTGGTTATACTGCTCTGTTAACTATTGCTCCACAGTGACATTCTAACACAGTCAAACTTTCTAACATGGTCCCTGGATACAAACTATATATTATCCTGACCCTTAACCTAATGACATATAATTTAAAACCCATTGCAACCTAAAATCTTGCTCAATCCTGGACAAAATCGAGCCAGGAACGAAACGATCTTGACACATAGGGAAGAGTGAGTTCATTGAACATGAAAGGAGACTAGTACTCACAAGGAAGGTATAACTACAATACTTGATTCTCATTTATCTGAGGTTTCTAGTACCAGGTCAGAGTGATGTCAAGTGTGTGTTGAGAACACAGTGTGTATGATAGAATCCTCTTGACCTAGACTAAATGAAAAATTCATCAATAAACAGTGCCTCTAGGTCTCAACATCAGCACACCAAACACGCCCTACATGTCGATCAATACCAAGCTACATGAAGCATCAACATTACATGATACAGTGTAGATCAAGAGTGAAAGGTTAATCAGGAAAGTCCACTCAATATGAATTCTAACATGTGTCTCATAGGAAATGCTCTTTTTCATATGAATTCTAACATGTGTCTCATAGGAAATGCTCTTTTTCATATGAATTCTAACATGTGTCTCATAGGAAATGCTCTTTTTCATGTGGATTCTAACATGTGTCTCATAGGAAATGCTCTTTTTCATGTGGATTCTAACATGTGTCTCATAGGAAATGCTCTTTTTCATATGAATTCTAACATGTGTCTCATAGGAAATGCTCTTTTTCATATGAATTCTAACATGTGTCTCATAGGAAATGCTCTTTTTCATGTGGATTCTAACATGTGTCTCATAGGAAATGCTCTTTTTCATGTGGATTCTAACATGTGTCTCATAGGAAATGCTCTTTTTCATATGAATTCTAACATGTGTCTCATAGGAAATGCTCTTTTTCTTGTGAATTCTAACATGTGTCTCATAGGAAATGCTCTTTTTCATATGAATTCTAACATGTCGTCCTTGTTTTCACGAAGTGACGGTAGTGAGGAAAATCGTAACGCAAAGTGAATGCAATTTTTTTTCACTACCTTCACTTCGTGAAAACAGCGACGATGTGTCTCATAGGAAATGCTCTTTTTCATGTGAATTCTAACATGTGTCTCATAGGAAATGCTCTTTTTCATATGAATTCTAACATGTGTCTCATAGGAAATGCTCTTTTTCTTGTGAATTCTAACATGTGTCTCATAGGAAATGCTCTTTTTCATTTGAATTCTAACATGTGTCTCATAGGAAATGCTCTTTTTCATATGAATTTTAACATGTGTCTCATAGGAAATGCTCTTTTTCTTGTGAATTCTAACATGTGTCTCATAGGAAATGCTCTTTTTCATATGAATTCTAACATGTGTCTCATAGGAAATGCTCTTTTTCTTGTACCAATTGTGCAACCTGTAAAAAAAAGGTTTGTTATGAAATTTGTTTAATCTCACCATACATCCAAACTATATTTACAGGTTTAAATAAGCTACAAAAAGCTGTAACATAGTTTTCTTTGAGATTACAATGCAAATTCCCTGCTAATGTTTTCCTACTAATTTTGTACTTCTCATTGTCAAACTTTAAATTTTCTTTACAAAAATCTTCCTAATATCCATTAAGATGAAAATACATGTATAGAATGGAAATCACACTTTGCATGTAGATAAACATTACCTGTACAAATCCCTTCAATTATTATTTCCCCAGACAAGGATATCTGCTTGCACTTTTTTTCTTATTTATTCATATACTTATTATTTTTTCCCTTTCTTACACAGTTCTCTACCTCCCCCTCCATCATTCATTCACAGTATAACCTTATTCTCTTTACAGCCACATTTAAGTGTTTCTTCCAAAGTGTTTCTTCCACCGCATTGGTTCTCAACTTGGTACACTATGGTGTGTGTGTAGGTCTGAACTACATTTGTAATTCCTCTGCACCTGCCATGCCTAAGGCTGTGTTTTCATTTGAAGAAATCTTCTATCTTGAGCTTGCTTGAACCTATGTTACTCACCATGCCTAATGGCCCATTAAGCATGCATCTATTGCACCAACATGCGCTACAAACGCCCACTCTCACTTAGATCTATGCTCTCAAACCCTTGCGGGTACAGCTCCTTTATTTCATTATCATCATTAATCCAAGATAGAGGCATCTTTTATAAAGTACCGGTAAGGGGGATTCTGCCAACAAATATTCATGTTTACAATATATGCCATGCAAACCTGACCAGGATATCATGTATAGTGGGCTTTTTTCTATTGAGATGTTATAACATTAGCTCTATCTGATAACAATGATACTGACAGTGAAAGTTTCATTCTCATTTTCTTTCCACTAAGGAAACTGCAGACTGTCTTTAAACTATGTCTCCAAACATTGTACACAATCATGTTTATGTTGTTATATTTTCTGTTCCAAAGTGAAGGCACTGCAATTAAGGAATCCTGATATTGGTCTGAGATGTGTGGTATATTGAAACAAAACCTAAGTCCATGGTCTAAATAAACTGTAACTAAATTTCTTAGGTGTAAAAACAAAGTATACCATCGTGAAAAAATTGTGAAAACAAGAATACACATTGTTACACCCAGATTAAATCATTATGAAAATCACAACCGTTTCTAACCTGATACAGCATAAATATGGATTTCTAAATCCTACCTATGACTCATAAGGTTCTAATCTTATTAAATGCCGTCGTGCTGCATATAAGCTTTTTCATTCACGCTAGCTCTTCATTACTTCAACACATATTATATTATGTGGGTCATACTCAATATAACACGCTTGCGAGTGCTCAGCTTGGCAAAATATTGATCCATCATAGACAAGTTGAGTAAGACTCAATGCATGGCGGTCACACACACACACATACTGCAAGCTTTGTCGTTTTCATTAAAGGTTATTTGCGGGTTCAAATGAAATCTGTTGTAGTGTGTTTAGAAATTACATTGATTATCTCAGAAATGTCCAAACTTTGATGAAGTAGAGAAATTAAGCAATTTTCTCAAACTAAAACAGAATGCTTGTATTAAACAGGGTGTCCTCCCACCTCCTGTATTAAACAACTATTTTCCAGGTGTTTCTGACAATTACCCCTGGGGAATCTAAAATGTTGCTCTATGATAAACAACAAACTTCAAAATCAACTCCTATCAATCCTCAATACTGATCGTTTGGTTTAAAGTTGAGTTGCATATCATTGCATTGATTTACAACTCATCTCTATAAGAAATAACTGTCTCCTAATGCTTACCCTTGTCTTTACAGAGAGATAAAGCTTGATTAAATGAACTCATGATAAACCATCTATCCCTCACTAGCTACATGTACCTACATAGCATGTTTATCATTCCATTTTATTATATATATTTTTTAGTCTCTTCTATATTTTGATTTGATTTGATTTTGATTTATTGGTTTCTGCATCTTTTTTTTTCTTTTTACATCATACATTTTCATGAACATAATATGGTTTGATACAATATTTTAAGTGTATATAATTTTATACAGATAATGAACGAATTTAAACAAATATATTGAATGCACAATTAACATACATTAGATGCAGGAGGGCTACAGAAATAAGCAAAGTAGCTTGACGTGCCCGCAGCCCTCAACTTAGATACAACAACAATAACAAATACAAATAGAAAAGACTGACTTGCAGAGAAGAAAAGGAAAGGGGAGAGAAGTCTCTTCTTTAGCCCATAGAGGAATGTAATGTTACAAGAACTTAACAAACCACCTTCCCCTCCTCAAATTTGCACAAATTATAAGCAAAATATACCTCGAGCGTACCTTAATAAATCAAACTTACATAATTCAATGAAAGCATTGCCAATCTGGAGAATTTGTGTTTCCTACTGTTCATACTGTTTATTCTAATACTATTAATCAATGCTGTATAATGTATTAAAACTGAAAAGAATTCAAACTTTCAAAGGTGCTTATTCTTTCCTTTCATGTAATCTGTGTATTCAAAATATATATATTGCAAACACGTCATCAAAAAGTGGTACTATTCTTTATAGTTTATAGATTACCAGAATAGTTACTGATGTACGATGGTAGGAGTACTTACCTAGTTGGTCAGCGAGTTGTTTGCCCTTGTCTGTTGAGATGACCCTTTCATCTTCCATGTCACATTTATTACCAACAAGGATCACCTGGGCATTGTCCCATGAGTATGTCTTGATTTGTGTGCACCTAAAAAATAATTAAAAAACAATAATAGAATATATATATGCTCACTGGATGAAACAAACTTTCATGGGGCATTCATGTCTACAATACATGATATCTGGCAAAACAATTTAAAACATAGAAATATAACAATGTGAAAAGCAAAGTAATAAATAAAAATGTGAAAGGCAGAGTAATTTGTGAAACCTAGAGGAAAGAATGATGACAGAAATCAAGCAAGTAATCCAGACTAGTTTAGATACCTAACCACTTCTCAGGTCTGCTTGTATGTTTGCTAGTATCATTATCATTACCTAGGAGCTAATATGAGATGTAAGTCACTGGAAGTTTAAAGGGGCTATAACTGTTGGTGATAACTCTATATTTTGATACTTGCCAACATTAAAATGATTGAGAATAGCCCTTATATGGCATCATCTTCTGGAAAGCATAAGGAGGTTAACACTGTGTAAAGCCATATGAGTTAGTGTCTTTCTGAATCTCAATGACATGATACAAAGCCATATGAGTTAGTGTCTTTCTCGGTAGCGTTTCATGAAACCGTCATAAGTACAAGTTCACCCACATCCCATTGAAAGGCGTGTTAAACTTATTACACGCATTTCAATGGGATGTCACTGAACTTGTACTTATGATGGTTTCTTGAGAGGCTGCCCTGGTTCTCAATGAATGGTATATGGAAGACCTACCAGTCCTGTACGCTGTTGAATGATTCCTCATTTGTGACATCATACATAAGGATGAAACCCATAGCTCCTCTGTAGTAGGCTGTGGTGATAGTACGGTACCTCTCTTGGCCTGCGGTGTCCTGTATTACAAAGACAATAAACAAGATTCCACTTTCAAACATTCCATTGTATTTAATATTGTAAAAAAATAAAAACTTTTGAGCATATGAAATGTTTCATGAAATTTGTGAGTGAATGAAAAAACTTGACACAACACCAAAATATTGGAATTCATGAAAGTTTCTTTTCATGAAAATCACCTTTGTTTACAAAATTTGTGTGAATTTGGTGAATTTTCAATAATTAGCACAGGGTGTGTTTATCAAATTCCAACTGGCTAGAAGGTTTCCAATCAGGTTGAGGATGGGCAATTTAAGTGCAGATTCATTACTACACTCAATGACCAATTGATAAAATACTGTGAAACATTTTAACAAGTTACTTTTAACTGAAAGTGTGCTACATAGAAAAAGTAAAGTTGTCTATATCACCATTATCATCCTTATCATCATTATTTTTATGCACTGAGTCACATTATGGCCATATAGATGGCATACATGTACCATTAAAAATATGTTCCATACTCAATATATTTAAAACTGGAGTACACATTCCATATTGTCAATAGCTCAAATACAGTATAAACAGATCAGGGTGAACTTTTTACCAGAGCTGCAAAGTAAGGCTCCTACATGCTCAATTAATGCTTTGCAAATGTGAATTTTTGTCAAAGATCTCAAAATGAGGGGTGTGTGGGGGGGGGGGGGGGGGGGAGTATATCCAACAACCACGTCTGAATTTCAACAGGCAAATTAAAAAATACAAAATCAGTTTTACTGGGTAAACAGGGAAGGCATGTGCCCCAGTTCCTTACAGTCCAACACTGCTATATGACCCAGTTTTTTTTCTCAATAAGAGATTAGAGGTTGAAAATGACACCATCTTGATGAGATTTACAGATGTATTGCACTTCCATTAAGAACAGGCGAGTGTGTCTCATTTTCTCCCCCAATCTAAAAAGTAACCAACCACACATAATATTGATGATATAGTCATGAACCATTAGGTACAGAGCCCCTATGAGAGGCACCCACCTAGAGAGAGGATGAAGGGAGCTCATACAAGCTACTGATCCTTGCACTCTACCTCCGATTTAAGAAATGAAAGTACATGTAGCTCCATTGCAGCAGGGGTAATATAGAGGTAGGCAACATTATGTATGTAGCTCCAATGCAGCAGGGGTAATATGGGCAACATTATGTGAGTATGTAGCTCCATTGCAGCAGGGGTAATATGGGCAACATTATGTGAGTATGTAGCTCCATTGGAGCAGGGGTAATATACCGGTAGGCAACATTATGTGAGTATGTAGCTCCATTGCAGCATGGGTAATATGGGCAACATTATGTGAGTATGTAGCTCCATTGCAGCAGGGGTAATAAAGGCAACATTATGCAAGTATAATGCATTTGAAAATGAAATGTCAATTCTCCGTATACATGTAGATGGGTCAAGAAATAATTAATATCATAGGGTACATGTATCTGGGCAGGTCCAAGCTATTTGGATTGTGACGTACGGGACATTTAGAGACTTTAAACAAGAAATAACAACAGATGAAATTATTTATATGGCTATCTTTTGGTATGAGCTGTGGTCCTGTACATCACGCAGCACATTAATTACATTTAAAATTAATTTAAAAATTGGTCAGAACTAAAACTTTCCACAAATGAACTAGCCCATAATAGCCACAGACTCATACCAAAAGATAACCATATAAATAATTTCATCTGTTGTTATTTCTTGTTTAAAGTCTCTAAATGTCCCGTACGTCACAATCCAAATAGCTTGGACCTGCCCATCTACAAAGCACACTTTTCTAAAATAGAAGGGAAAAACTTATTGTCTGTTATATATATAAATACAACAATACTGATTCCACTTGGGATATATTTAGAAATGGAGAGTAAATATTCCAAACACAAATGCTTTTAGATTTTGCCTGTATGTAATCCAGATATGAAGAGTAGAGTGGTTTTTGGTCATAATCATGTTTGATATACAAGTATGAATTTATTTCAATAGGAAGGTATTTTAGGCATTGAGACATATCTAGTGAATAAATTCATTTCAGTAGATATCATTAAACACGATTTTGGCTGATTAAAGAAGGGTGATGTTGCACATCTTCCAAGTAAGATGAGTATTATCCTGGTACCAGCCACAATCCATTTCCTCTTGAAGGCCAATAATAAGGAGATGAAGTATGACCTGGTAACTGTAAATGACACAAGTTCATTGAGCTGTTGACCTCAATGCTTAACATAGGAAATGGTCCAATTAAAGCAGTAATGACTGAAGATGATTTTCACCTTCTTTACTCAAAACTGAGCATTCAAAAGAGCATTACCTTGCATTTCTGTGTACGTGTGTAACACTTCGACATATCAAAGCAAAAGTCTTGAGTAAAGGGTAGATATCATTACATACGTAAGTGAATACATTGATGATATAGAAATGTCATCTTACATCCAGAGCTCTGCATCAGAATATTCATTTCACACCGTTGATTTTGTAAGTTACAAAACAAAAATTCATATTATTGTCCTTCTTGTGGGCAGATACTAAAAATATTAAAATGTTTAGTATGTTTTTTACCATGTTTAAAAGTCTTTTCAGAACATATACATGTAAATCCAGATGACAACTGTTACAACTTGACATTTAAATGGAATGAAGAATCCAATAATGTTAGTTATTAATTTGATAATCATCAGATCATAAAAAATCCAAGTGTCCCTTCACATGTCACCATCTGCTCTCCCACATCACTGAGACAATGTATCATACGATACATGTACCATGACACAATGTATCATACAATACATGTACCATGACACAAATCAAGATCTGCCTGTTTTTCCACTTATTTCTCAATAAGTAGACAAGGGCAGGTAAAAAAAACTTGCTTTCCACTAGCAGTCATTTTTTGTGTACTTTTATTTCATGTCTAAGAAAACCATCCAAAAGAAAAGCAGCTTTTCATCTGCCTTTCATCTGCCTTTTATCTGATTTCACATTATATTAGATCCCTCCTAGCTACATGTACTTCATCTGAATGTCTGTCCGTCTCTCTTGCATTAAATTTCCCTCTGTTCATCCCCTTCTTACATCAGGCGACAATGTTTTTTTGAGAAGGCAAAATTTCTTTGAAAAAATACATATCTCCAAGGGTTTAGAAATGCAATTCCTAGACTAATAATAACATTCTCATCACCAAATGAAATTTTGCACAAGAAAAATATGATATAATACTGACAGCCTTTCTGTTTCAAAATGGATATTTATAAGAAAAGGAGAGAAATATAATTTCCTTTTAAAGCAACTACAGACATGTAAAGCCCATACTGGTGTAGGCCATAATATATCCTTCACCATTGTGCTGTGAAGGTAATACAAGCTACCCTACTGTTGTAGGACAGCCATTCATCATCATTGTGCTGTGAGGGTACATGTAAGCTACCCTACTGTTGTAGGACAGCCATTCATCATCATTGTGCTGTGAGGGTACATGTAAGCTACCCTACTGGTGTAGGACAGCCATCCTTCATCATTGTGCTGTGAGGGTACATATAAGCTACCCTACTGGTGTAGGCCAGCCATTCATCATCATTGTGCTGTGAGGGTACATGTAAGCTACCCTACTGGTGTAGGACAGCCATCCTTCATCATTGTGCTGTGAGGGTACATGTAAGCTACCCTACTGGTGTAGGACAGCCATCCTTCATCATTGTGCTGTGAGGGTACATGTAAGCTACCCTACTAGTGTAGGCCAGCCATCCTTCATCATTGTGCTGTGAGGGTACATGTAAGCTACCCTACTGGTGTAGGCCAGCCATTCATCATCATTGTGCTGTGAGGGTACATGTAAGCTACCCTACTGGTGTAGGCCAGCCATCCTTCATCATTGTGCTGTGAGGGTACATGTAAGCTACCCTACTGGTGTAGGCCAGCCATTCATCATTATTGTGCTGTGAGGGTACATGTAAGCTACCCTACTGGTGTAGGCCAGCCATCCTTCATCATTGTGCTGTGAGGGTACATGTAAGCTACCCTACTGGTGTAGGCCAGCCATCCTTCATCATTGTGCTGTGAGGGTAAGGTTGATTAGTGCTGATTAGTAAGCAGCAGTACACACTGGATGGCAGCACACTGGATGGCAGGGCACTGGATGGCAGCGCACTGGATGGCAGCGCACTGGATGGCAGCGCACTGGATGGCAGCGCACTGGATGGCAGCACACTGAATGGCAGCACACTATATTGATTCCTACTTCATCCCAAGGCTTATACTGTTTTCACACTGGCAATATTTTGCTTAACCCCGTACTATAGGTGGGGTTAAGGGGGGGGGGGGACTTAGCCCCACCTATAGTACGGGTTTAAGCCTATTCCACTTTCTGTTCAGACTGGTTTTTACCAAAGTGGGCTAAAGTTGGCTAACCCCACCTATAGTACGGGGTTAACTAACCCTGCAAAATAGCAAGGCTAACTCCGCAATTGTGGTGCTAACTCCTGCTAACCCCGCAATTGCGGTGCTAAGCAAATGAATGAGAACAGAAACGAAAAATCGTCCGGTACTACGCAATGGAGCGTATCGCAGCTGGCCAGATGCGAGGTATGTCCAATCATAACATACACGATATCCGGGGTTAACGAAATGCAGTGAGAACAGCGGGAATTTTCTTATTCCGGAATAGGCGCTAGTACGGGACTAAAAACAGCGAGTGTGAAAAGCCAAAAAAATAGTCCGGGGTTAAGGATAGTACGGGGCTAAGCAAAGTACGGGGTTAAGCAAAACCAGTGTGAAAAGAGTATTAGATAATCAGACCTTATCAGGCATGCACCATCTACTCTCATCACTAAGTATACCACAACATCAACCAAAGCATCATACAATGCATTAGTGTGGGTTTTTGGACACTAAGATCGTTTTATACGGATAGCGGGCATCATAACTATCTTTGTTATTAAAGTACAGATAGTAGAGAGCAATTGTTGGTATACAACAGATAAAAACATTGATTTTATGTGACTTCATTTTGAGGTATTTTTTTAGTAGTACAATATACAGTTGTAGATATAACTTTAAATTTGAATTAATGTAGTTTTGCATTATGATTCCACAATGTACTGTCAAGATATTCGTCTTTTTTCAGTAAACATGCATCAGAGTGGTATGGGTAATATCCAAGTGTTTCCTTTGTAACCTGAACACGGAATTTAGATACTTAATAATTATGGAAAATGAAGCATATATGGGAGACGACCTGCATGTAACATGCTGTGAATAGTATGACATTCCAGTTTATTAAGACTACAATTGTGAATAAATATCTAATTTTGTATAAATCTTAACATTTAAAAAAAAAAATCAAAAACATGTAGTATGTTTCTTTTTCCGATGACTCTCTAATAATAAACAAAATGCAATCTCGGTAGAATGAAAGGAACACAAAAACATGAACATTTGAGTGATTAAAATTGTAGCTAAAAATAGAGATAACAATCATGCATGTGTTTATTGTGTAAAGAGCTTGTAGTGCAGTACAGTAGTACTCATGAATTCCAGGGGAAGGGGGGACACGGGTACTCAGATTTGGTTTTGACAGGGTGTGCCGCTGAAGCCTCGAAACCCATATCCCATTTTTAAGGGTCATTTTGGCAGATTTTTTCCCAAGTAAAGCCCTTTTTTCAAAAACCCTTTTTTCAAAAACCCTGAATTTTTTTTTTTTTAAATTTTAAAAAAGCAGACCCATATATTTAGGGGTATGTTTTTTTCCAAAGGGACACATGTTTACCCATTAAAGTGGCACTCCCCCTCCCCCTGTATGTCTTAATATGTGAGTACCTCCCCCCCCCCACCCCTTTTTTAAGAGCTACATGTACATGTAGGACTATCAATTATATCAATCATATTAAGCTATGGCAAGATGACGAGGTAGCTTACATTAAAAAGAGACAATATGGTGGTAATATCACTACATCATGTGATTTCATCTACAGCGTGACTGTGAGCATACATACACACTCAATATACTTACATGTTATTTTGCTTGTACACAAGGCCTCTTGACATGTATACACAATATGTACCAGCATAAAATGCGCATACATTACATGTGACAATCAATTTCTAACAGATGATCAACTTTCTCCATGCCATGGTTGCAAAATTAAACCACTAAAATATGATGTCGTACTTCTACATATTCCGAAGAAGAGTTTCATGTTCTTTGCAAAACAGAAACGTATGCTGTGCAAAGCAACAGAGGATTGCTTTCTTAGAAGATATAACATGCGCTATTAACTTAACCTATCCTCTTTCATAAGTTCTTACTTGATAATTTGGAATGAATGTGTTAATGTTGTAATGTGTTAACATTGTTAATACAGCAAATGTAAAGGATCATTAGCCTAGGTTCATATCTACCACTGATCTTAACCCTCATTCCAATTCCAATGTATTGTAGTCAACATGTACAATGTACATCTTACCCTGTGGTCATCATGTCAGAGTGATGCTATATAAAGTGGATTGACATCTAATTATTCAGGAATGGAGCACAACTACCTGGTCAAATCGTATTTGCACGAACTATACATGTAGGATATTTAAGTACCTGCATATATGTCTGAAGGAAGCAATAACTTTCAGTAAATTTAAATGTAGATCACATGGATTACTAGTTAACAAAGGCAGATTCAAAGCAAATGTAGTACATGATTTGCAATGTCCACTTTGTACACCAACAGATATTGGTGATGAATTTCGTTATATTTTGTATGTCCATTCTTTCAGAATGAGAGAAAAATGTACCGTATACCAAATAACTTGTGTGTTAGTAGCCTAAGACCAAGTACGTTGCACATGGATAAAGTTGTTCATATAGTTCATGCTTGCCAATGCCAGCTAAAGAAATTAGCCAAATTTGTTAGAAGATGTATATGTCACATATTTCTAAAGAGCCAAGGGTAGATTGTACATGTATTATACTGTAAATGATAGCTCACAAGTAAGGCCGTTAAAAATAATATACATGTTTAGCGTACCCGCCCGCTTCTTTTTTGGTGGCTACCTCCTACTTTTTTTTGAATTTTTTTTTTTTTTAAAGAAAAAAACATGAAAAACACTGCTAAAATTAATCTATTTCTGATCTAAAAAAAAACAAAAAAATTTAAAAGTCGGCGGCCATCTTAAAAAAATAGCCCGACTGTCAGGGAAAATTTACCGAGCGGCCATTTTGAAGAAAAAAAGGGCCTCCTCTTTCCTATTTTAAAAAAAAAACAGGATGCTAAACATGTTTCATTTTTTATTTGGCCTAAGCAATGTTGTTAGGCACACTCGTAGCGGTAGGAGGGTAAATTGCCCAATTCGCCTTGATTTGTAAATATATTTATTTTTTCATATTACCTCATGTTTATTATTGTTCATATTATCACATGTTTACCTGTGTTCATATTATCATAAGTTTATCATTCTTGATATTGTCACATAATTATCATTGTCATACTATTGTTATATTGATACTATGTAAATATGTTTGTACTCTCATTATACCCGAGAAGGGGTCGATAGAGTCAATCAAATCTTACAAATCTCACAAATCTCCCAACTGACTACGTTTAATCAAGGATATTATCATTAGGGTTACATGTGGTCTCAAGTATTATTAAGGTGTAGGGTTAGGATCAGGTAAACTATTTTTTTCCTAGGATGAAGTTAAAAATGTGACTAGTCGCAGGATTTGACTTCGGGGCAGCCATTGTCACTGGAGCAGATGCTGTACTTTCAAACACATAGAGGTGTCATTGCATGTAAGATGAGTTTTGAAACATTATCAGTAAATTGAATTCTAGTAGAGCGAGCTACCTCCTGATGATTGTCCCTTTGGAACCAGAAGGATTTTAACTTTTTCACTTCAACACGGAGCTAATTCCCTTTTAGCTCTGAAGAGATTGATCTGATAACAAGGTGTCTTCATCCCTGATAGCTTAAGTGAATAATTAGTTTCACTCCAATGAATCCCCACCTGTGCCATCTTATCACATCGTAGATTGATTCATTACAGGCAGCCATTGTATATCTCATACTACCTAATAAGAGTACCAAAGCTGTGACATCATAAAAATCTATTTTTGAAGTTCTCAATTTTTCTTCATTTTCTGAAAGAGCATCAAAAATAATCTACAAATGTTGAAAACCAATTGAATATTGAGTATTGGCTGAGATATGACCATCTGAATGAAAAGATTTCCTATAGGAACTCAGAGTTATATTGGTCTGGTTCGTAATGTTATGAGCCAGACCAATATAACACCGACTTCCTATAGGAAATTTATTTATTCAGATGGTCATATCTTAGACAATACTTAACATTTTCAATTGATTTTCGACATTTGGACATTTTTTTTTGATGCTCTTTCGGAAAATGAAGAAAAAAATAAGAAATTCCAAAGATAGATTTTTGATGACGTCACACTTCACCACTCTATAGAAAACTTGTCATAAAGGGGAATGGAAATCTTTAGCTAAATTGTGATATTTAGATTCAAGTAGAAATTAGTATAGTTCAGGGCAATTTTCAAAAGAAATCCTGAGAATCTATCTAGATCTATCGAAAATAATATCGCTAGTGACATTTGTTTGTCTTGCAATGTATAGTCAACAAGGGATCAAAAGATCATGACGTTTCGTACGCCACTGCAACACTTCTTCAGGTGATAAAATATATTGTAAGTAAGCGTCTTTTCCGCAATGAGTAATATACTTAGCATTATCTAGATCTATTTAATCAATGAATCAACTAATAATTCATAAAATCGTTTCAATTTGAATACAAAATGACTTTTGACTCCACAGTAGAAAATCCAAAGAGTGATTTTAAAAGGAATAATACACTGAAATACTCTTTGAACAGAAAGAAAAATGTTCTTTAAAGCGGTTTAAGATAGATTTTGCACAATTCAATCTCTAAAATAAAAATATGACATACATGTCATACAGACTCGTAGGGTACATGTACCTTACAACAGTAGTCTTTGCAATAGTTAGCAGGATAATTGAATTGTCCCGTTTCTAAGTACATGTACTTTTAAAGGGACTTGGTAACATTGTTAAAATGATAGATAGTGGTGGTAAGGTAGTGACTTCAATGCTAGATGTACAATGAAAGATAATCTGAAAATTTGAGTGAAAAAGGACCATTGTTCATGGTACAAATAGGAAAAACTGATCTGATCGATTCCTTAATTCTCCCAACTATATTGTTACAATTTACATGTAATTACATTTTAGGTGAATGGAAATCGTCAAAAAGCAATAAAATGGCTCTACATTCCATTTCCAGACATTTAAGTGTTGACAGATTTTTTATAGCCTGTTTTAAGTCTTTTTTCATGGAAAAACGGTTGGGAAAATTCAAAAATGGTTGGGAGAATTTACTGTTGATCACTGTTAGAGGATGTCGTACATCGACTTTTTCAAAGAAAACCATAGATATCTTCGTGGTTTGAGAATTTTTTTGAGAATTTTCTTCAGGATTTTTTGCATGTAGAAGGAATATAGTAGGCAACATTATATACAAAAATTAAGCAATTTTTTTCATCGACCTTCAACAATGTTACCAAGTCACTTTAAAGGACACTTATTGTACCACAACAAAAAGGATTACCATCATGCATGCCATATTGATTTATAGAACAAAGAACTTTCTTTTGCTATTAGACTCAGCCTTGCTGTGCCCAATCTAACAGGGTTTATCTGCATAGTGTATAGCATTACCATTTTCAATTAGGAGCAAGAAGATTATCAGAATAAATTGTTGAAATAATCAATAATGATAATGAAGGGAATTAATTAAGAAGCATCTGGTAGGCCTCCGGTGAGTTAGATTTCAAATGACATTCTGTAGGATTATCAATATCACCATATGGTATAGATGTAGGTTTAACAATACCATCATATGGTACAACACTGAAGAAGCACAATAATCTTTATTTAAAAAATACTTATTTAAAGTATTCATCCACATGTATGACAGAAGAAATTACCTGATAAATATTTGCAGAACCGAGATACCGGTATATCTTTTTGAAACAGAATGTGATGAACCTGTGTGTGTAAAATCTTGAAATCCAATCTACTTTTCAATCACTATTCTATGATTTACAGAGTGATTTAAAGTAAACTATGTTTCCCCTGTTTAAGTCAAAGGTCACAGCTCGGAATGATTGTGTATCATTGTAAGGTATTCTGGTTAAGAGCCCAACAGGACACTAGAAATAGAAATCAAGTGCATAGAATGATCATTGTGCTTCATTGGAGCTACTGTTTCGAGCCAAGAGGAAATACATTTAAAACTTGAGAATGAGGTTCAATAAATGAAGATAAAAGTGAAGGTTAAACTTACCCAGATTTGTAGTTTGACTCTCTTGTCCTGTCTGAAGACAGTCTTGACCTTAAAATCAATGCCCACAGTGCTTACAAACGCTGATGTGAAGGAATCGTCTGCATATCGGAAGAGGAAGGATGTCTTTCCTACACTGCTGTTACCAATGATGAGAAGTTTGAACATGTAATCAAAGTTCTGGTCTGCAGCATCCTTCTGCCATTTGTTGTCTACTGATGCTGATGCCATCTGGAAAGAAGAAAGAACAAAACAGAGTGCCTCATTATTTCTACATACATATTACTTACTTCTAAGTAGGGGGCATGGAGTGAGATTTGTAAATTTTAGAGTGTATATATGAGCCCCATGTCAGAATGTGTATATTGGGTGTCCATGCAAACTTAGATTTGGGGTGCACCCTCTCCCAAAGTGCTAGTGTTAAGCATCAAACCCTGTACAATGTATGGTACCTTGGTCATGACCGTTAAGTGGTTTATTCACCTGATTTTCGATGAAGGTGTTAACTGTTAAGGGTTTGAACCTCGGCTTCTCAATATCAATGCCCTTTGGCAAGAATTCAATTATTCCTGTGTTACCGGTATATATTTTTCACCAAATATAATTTGTAACCTTCTTACTTATGAATTTTCATCATTCATTAGTAAATGTTTTGTTACTGGGTCTTACCATTGCTTTATGATAAATGTACTAGTTCAACTAGTATATCACATTAACAAGAAAATGGCTGCGACCATGTCATGCTAAAAGGCATTACATCACACCAAGAATATCTTGTTTCTTGCACACTTTTGTAAGGAATATTACACATCAGGAGGCAGGAATAAATCTAACAGTTCAGCATAAATGTACACTTATTCTTTGGAGGGAAGTTTCCTTTAAACCATTCATCCATCTCTATCCCGCCATCATTATTTCAAATTTGTATTTTCATTGACTGTACTAGCTTTAACCTTGACATGGAAGGGAAGCTATTATAGTGTCTGTGAAATAATACCCTTGTACAAGTCAAAGGTCTTTAGACACTTTGTGGCCTGTTCTAATTCCAGAATCTATGATAATATCAAATTTCATGAACACAATTTACACTGATTGGGGTTTTTCTTGATTTTTCTTCTGATCCAATCTACATGTACGGTGGGACTAAAACCTAACTTCACCTTCACAATCAGAGGAATTACTTTTTCCCACATATTATAAGCTCAGGAACAACAAGTGATCATGATCTTTACTAATAAAATCAGATTGAGGCTTGTGTTTTAGAGTTGTATTAATCTGACACACATCGTTTTTAGTGGAAAATGTACTTGGCATATCATTTACAAGGCATAAAACTTCTATCCAGTGATAACTAAAATTTACTATATTCAAGATGAAATCAATCAAATTGGAGAATATTCTCGTACTGAAATCTTTAAAAGGCCTTTGTTAGTGCAACCATTGTCTGGAAAATATATGCACAGCATAACTGAAGTATCAGTATTAAATCTACATACTGTACATAAGTGTGCTTCATGACCATACTTTTTATCAGCTCATGTCCCCCATTTTTTTTAAATTCAACCGTAGTCTAGTTATCTATTCTAGCTCTACATTATACTTGAATGGGTTTCAATGCCTCTTTATGTTCCTACATTCCTCTCTTTATCACTTTATCACTAAGAATTCATTTATACTGGAGTTATTATAGCGTCCTGTTATATAAGCAGTTGGTTCATGGTTTAGGTTTTACTCTTCATTCAACCGAGAACCACATACCAAGGTTTAAGAAATCACAGAAATGCCTCACATATTTGAACAGGCTCTCTCTCAGAATAATACAATTCAATTCATCTTACACATAACTTCTCCCTGTGCATTGAAGCTTCTACTTGTACCAATACACAGAGTGTAAAAATGCAAGTCCCAAAATGATGAATTATGAACATCACTCTACTAAAAAAACAACAATCTTTTTGCAAGTTACATGATGTCATTGATTTGGATGTTACTTAAGTCACCAAGGTATAATCTAAAAAAAAAAAATTACATTAAAATTATTTTACTCTAGGCCATTTACACAGTCAAAAAAAATCTATAGAATGTGAGAAAAACCGATGGTTTCTGCTTGCAGTGTAAAAGCAGCTAATATCACAATCTTTTCTGCATGTCTATAAGAACCATCATATATGGACCCGCAGTATTACATTGTAGGTCCATGGAACCATTAATGCAAACTAAAAAGCACTTCATCTGATATACAAACTTAATCAAGTCTGTCAGTCATAGGAGACAAGCAAATCCAACAAATATTTTAATGGTGATTGTAAAGATTACCAAGCAAACCTGCTTCAACTAAGCCTCAATGATACGATAAAACATGCAGCAAACATGTTAATTGGTGATACTGGTACACAAAACTTAAGTCAGGTTGTAAGACAGATCACTTAGAACAACTTTATCTACTATACTTACTCCTGCTAAACTCAAAAATGGTTCACTCACAGTTAACATTGTCTTACTGTATTCTGTTGAAGAGCAATGTTGCCCTTTAGTAAGACATGTACAATGTACAACAGTACACTATCAACACCATTCATACTATGAGGGATGGCATATACTGTACATGTACCCTTTTGTGGAGAAATGCAGTGATCCACTCAAGTTCTACATTTGAAACTCTTGATCTATAGAATATTTGCTATTCTTAAGGTCAAACTGACAAATTCAATGTAATATGCTTCCATGCATACTATTCTAGCATTCAGATATATCGGGTAGCTGAACTGTAAAGGGTCAAAAGGCAGAAAGATGCATTAAAGTAAAAGAAACATAATATTACCCCCAAAAAATCCCAAACTTACATGTAAATACGGTTTTCAATTCATGGTTGGTTTTTTAATCAAGTGAGTGAGTGTCTCACTTTGAATTTAATGAACAGTATAATGAGCTCACTGAGTCATACAGGCCCGAATTCACAAAGGAGGTTTGTTGACAAACCTTTTGTTTCGTCAAACCTCCTTTAGTTCTTTACAAACCAGGTTTGTAAAAAAACGTGTAAAAACGCGGCATATGACGTACGAAAACCAATGTTTGTCAACAACAAAAAAGTGTCCTCTTACCCCCCCCCCCCCCCCCCCCCCCCCCCCCCCCGCTTATTCAGCGGCGGGCTGAGTCATTGCGAAATTTTCGGCCCGATTTATAAATGTTAAACCCCCCCCCCCTTGAAAAAATCCTGCGTACGCACCTGATCATTGTAGCAATCACATGACATTGAACTCTAATAGGGGCTTCATAATTTTTCTTTTTAAGTTAGTAAATAGTGATCTTTCATACACACCATTTGATTATTTTTATCAAGAGTAAAACTGAAGAAGTGGCCAATTAGATTACTCCATTGCAGTTTACAGATAGTCGATTCAATTTTCTACATCTTTCATGCAGTTGAAGCTTTTTAAAATGGTGAATATATGCTCTGTCTAAAAAAAAATTCATGTTCTGCAATGGAAAAGTTTTTTTTCCATTTAATAAAAATAATTATTTGTTCTTAGATTTATGTATTTTATCTCCCAGCATGCCAAAAATAATGAAAGAATACCAAATACTCAATTTATGAATACAGATTTTCAAACAAGACAATGATATATCCTGTAATGATATGTCATTGTTAATCCCCTCATACATGTGCTGGAGACTTATTTCATTAGATTGAGTAGCTAGCAAGAAGGTTGACACTGGCAAACTGTATTATTTGTGCTGGTAGCACAATATCCTTGTTAACATTAGTGCTGTAGTCAAACGTTTAACTGTCCGGTATCCAACCGCCCATGGCGGATTCCGTTTTCAATTGGACGGTTTCGTTTTCCCTTTTTTTTTTTTTTTTTAATTTTTTTAATTTTTTTTTTTAATTCTTTTTTTTTTTTTTTTTTTTTTTTTAAAGTTTCGATTTATGCCCCTCCACATGGCACTATGCTTGGCAATGTTTCCCAGCTCAGTAATCGGTGTGATGACTCACCACTCAGAAAATAGAACAACACTCCAATTTGTCTGTCATCTTGGTTTGAAATATGTAGTTTATAATAATAATTCATCCAATTTTTTCACATGGTGTTCCACAAGGTTCTATCCTAGGTCCTCTACTGTTTTTAATTTACATTAATGATCTCACACATTCTTCTAAAAACGACATTGTTACTATTCTTTGTGACTAGTTCACAAGCACAAATGAAAGTCCTTCCTGCTGTTTCACACGGACCTGGCTTGCTGACGAAAGAGTCTGCCCACCAAAAAACAAAAAAACAAAAAAAAAAAACGATTTTTTTATAGCGTTTATAGCGTTTAACCGAAAACCGTCCGGTTTTGACTGGCGGTTAAACGGAATTGGAGATATCCGTGATGTTACAGCACTAGTTAACATACTCCGTTAAATACACCATCAAGGTCAACTCATAATCAATACAACGTTATTTTAACAAGGAAAAAAAAAAGGAGAGAGCTAGAGGCTCTATCTTAATTCCTGTTCTAAATCTTCAAGCCCATAAAGAATGGGTGAATTTCTTAAATACAGCTTAAACACATGATTTAAAGATGTTCAGTAAAAATATATATTTTACTTGTAAATGATAATAAAAATTACAGGTATAATTTAAAGCAATGTACTCATGCTCACACATTTGGGCCTACATTGATTACTGGAAGAATACTGAAACAATATCAAATCATGACCAACATCCCCTTCATTTGTTGACCATTTCTACAACACTAAATCCCATAAGTTTAATAGACGTCGCACAGAAGTCGATTAGAGCTATATAAGCATTTGGCTCATTTGTTTGTAGAGTTGTTAGGGACAACCATTAATTAGATTTTGGAGGGTAATTTGGTTGTATTCTTATCATGACATCCTTCTGTGTCGCTTTTGTCTCTGTATGTATGGATCTAGCACATCCCACATTTTGACTGGCCCAGGTACATCTCTCCACATGGTTTAGTACCAGTAATACTAATGTACTGAAAATGCTTTTCATCAAGAATTCTATATAATTATAAAGCTCATTGACAAAATGATAAGTAATTAAAAATTATGAAATACATTCGATCAATTAATTATGTTTTGAACACTATGCAACGACTCCTGAAATAAACCACCTGTCTTCATGAAAGATTGTATGTATTGTGTAAATATGGGTATCTTCCCTATCTGAGATATATTAAACCTCTACCTAACTATCTAATCCAAACTTAGTAGCATCTACTTCGTTGGCCATGAACACATATCTTTTAAATTAAAAGTTAAATGGGATTCTCATTCTAATGAGTCTTATATCAAGAAGTGCACTTTACGTCTCTGTTTGGTAATCCATCAAACTGACTGACACTGACAGCATTATAATCTGTATCTTAAAGGTAGTGTAACCCTTTTGCAGCCAACATTAAATTCTGTAGAACTTTGCAGGAATTATGAAAATGTCACATATGTCTATACGTGAAATTTAAAAGTTTGCAGTGTCATAGTATTCAAATTATGCAAGGAAACCTGTTTACTTGCTAGACTTCACTGTCAGACACTATTGAGTGACTAACAGACTTGTTTTTGTTTTGTTTTTGGTAATAAATACATAAAATGAGCTGTAAAGGGTACATGAGCATTAATTGCCCACATCCATAACCCACTTCTTGTAATGGCCAAAATTTAGCTGATTGAATCTTTGCCCAGCACAAAACATACAACCATTCTGGACAAGGGTCTAAAAATCAGGCTTTTTAATCGAAACGAGCGCTCCCAAAATTCGATTCAACAACTAACGGTCATTATTTTTCCACAAAAAAGAAAATTCCAAGCCCTTCTGTTTTGAGGGAAATTCTAAATTAGTTTTATCTTTCAAATGCCATTGGAATTTAATCTTTTCATTTTTGGGGGCCTGCAAATGGGACATACATGTAGTACCTTATGTACCTTTAAGATCCAGGATGCAGCGCATCCCTCTTCATGATTAGGTCTAATCTCATGAGATGGATACTAGCTTGGTAATAAGATCACATCACTGCTCAATGCACTCTATCCTCCAAGCCACATATTTACTTTCACTTTCAACTTAACAAAGTTTGAATGAGCACTGGCCTTTTTTCAATTACAAAATGGTGCAAAGAATAATCCTCCTGAATGGTGCATACATGTAGCTGGTTTAACACCTTAAAGGGATCCGGTAACTTTGTCTCAGATTCTGAAACAAAATCTTGAATTTAGCTCATGCTGCAATGATAATTATAAACCTTCAGGTCAGCCAGGAACCCAGTGACTTTTACAAGCCGATCGCCTGTCTGATTATCAAGATATTTATGATTGGAATTACAAATTTTACACTACAGTGAGTACAGTCTATTGGGTAAACGAGTATGGTAAAAGCGGTCACTCAAAGATTTTTACTTTTATGAGGCACTTCTTGATCATTTTGAAGTGGGATTTTTTAGGGCTTCAATATTACACCATATCACAGACACTGATAACATGTAGGGCCGTACATCTCAGATTGAACATTGTTAAACGATCCCTTTAAGTATGTAATCTTTTTAAGTACCGGTACCTTGCATATTTATTGTTGTCATACCTTGATCAAAAGTATTGTATATGTATACCTTATAAACTAATTATTGAACCTGGCCATCATGCAGTCCCTAACAATCCTGTTCAAGCAAGAGCTAATCATTACAACTTGTTAAGTGTAGCAACCGATCTTAAGACATTTTTGTTCATATGATGGCAACAGGTAAGGAACACATGAAAGATGAGTACCATCTCTACTATATAAATGTGATTTTAGTCTCTATTTGGTATGGTATTAATAAATCAATTCCCTTAATAATTTTGGAGGCGAGTTCTATATTCCTAAAATCAAAATTTGAGGATAAAATGTAAGATTTTTGGTACATTACACTTTTCATGTTATAGTCTGTCATACTAGTACATTTATGCATATTATCTTAATAAACCTTTTTAAAAAAGATATCATGAATAGGAATGTGAAGAGTGTTGAAATGATAGTTTGAATGCAGGAATTAAAAGCAATTCAATGTGCTATTGTGCTGAAAGAAAAGCAAGATTCATACAAATTATGGAAATCTTTGAGTGTCATTGTAATCTTGGAAAGTAGTGGAATTCTTGCATGGGAATATATAACACTACTAAACAGTATGTTTGATATCATCATAACAAAGAAACAGAATGATGGTAGTATTGGATACAAATTGCATTCCTGCTTGGAGGATGTTATTCAATCACATGACATTGCTACATGTAAGTTGATTTTCTATCAATAATTCAGGCTCATTTAAACTAGATAAAGGAAAATTGTTATGAATGGTATTAAACCTCTCGTTTCCATCACAAATACCAAAGTACATCAAAGTGCATCAAGAAGCATCTTTTGTGTGTGAAATGTTGGTTTGATATTTAACTACTCCTTTGAATTTCACCATTCATCACAAAGCTTAATAATGATAGCTATGATGAGCATATCAATTATTAATGTTGAGACAAGCAAATACTTCTCTTCCATAAAACGTTGTAATACATACCAAAAAGGACAGGAACTTTGCTGTCTAAAGTTATAAAGAGATTGATTAATTTAAAAGAAAATTATTATAACAAGCTATATTTTATCCCAATATCCATGGCAATTCTTTAATTTAAAAAAAAGTGGTAATGCATAAGTTTTCATAATGTACAACAACAAATTCATCAAAAGTGATCCATAGTCAATAAAAAGAAATATTTTGTCTTTTCCTACTTTACATATGTTTGCTTCTTTTTATTTTTGTTAACCTGTTACCAAAATTCAATAAACAAGTTGAGAGAAACAATGCCAGAAATTTAATCATCTTGTCTTGGAGGATAAATTTCAATTTAAGATCTAAAAATAACTCCCTACAAGGAAGGCATATAATACAGACTGAGGTCACTATTGTTATTACCATTGGGGCTTCTTCTTATTGGATAGTATGCTGCCAGGAGACATCGGAAATTTGATTGAATTTGTTCAAGTCAAGCTACATGCATTCACATTACGCAGCTTTTATCAGCACAAAGCTTTTTGGAAAATATATTGCACACTAGAGTTCCTGTGTAAATTGTGTAATGTCAAATTTTGAAGAAATGAAAGATACGGTAATTAAATATTAAACTGAGAGTCTCTACATGTAATGTTTTTTAGAGTCTCTAATGTTCTTGTAGAGTTTCTAATGTAATATACATATTTCAATGTTGACAAATCAATTGTAACTGTATTTTATGTTCGAAATATGTAATGAATGTATTTAATAGACCTTAACTTGAATTGAATTGTTGAGTCTCTAATGTTCTTGTAGAATCTCAGATGTTCTTGTAGAATCTCAAATGTTCTTGTAGAATCTCTAATATTAATTCTTGTAGAGTCTCTAATGTTCTTGTAGAATCTCTAATGTTCTTGTAGAGTCTCTAATGTTCTTGTAGAATCTCTAATGTTCTTGTAGAGTCTCTAATGTTCTTGTAGAATTTCTAATGTTCTTGTAGAGTCTCTAATGTTCTTGTATAGTCTCTAATGTTCTTGTAGAGTCTCTAATGTTCTTGTAGAATCTCTAATGTTCTTGTACACTTCTACTCTCAATATGTGCCAACCTGAAGTAGGTATAAATGAGTTATATGTATGTTTATCATCCTCATTCCAAATTATTCCAAACTATTGCTAAGCAACCAAACATAATATCGTTTCTGTCCATTGGTGTCAGAACTTTAATCAAAGGTCATTAGCTGTGTCCATACATTATTCAGTAAACTATATGTGTGTTTATAGTCAATAACTCAGAAAGATATTTAAAGTTCTGAACCTACAGCACTATTCAAAAATACATCTACTGCATTGTTGAATAATAATCTACATGTATTCTCTAGGAAATATTCTTGGTGTGAATGCATTAATGATGATGTATCACTACCGGATAAAATACAAAGGTAGAATGGAGCTAGAGAAGGTTGATCATATCACATGCATCCTGATGTACAGGAAGCAATAAACCAAGGGGTGTCTTTTTATCTTCTATCACTCCCTATGGTACAGTGGAGAGATCTGGAAAAGCTACATGTACTAACAGCCCGAGTGACAGTTGGTTTCTATTTAAATTCTGTTCATTTAGAAAGCATGCCATCACTCTTCTTTTATCTCATTTCCAGGGAACCTACGCTTTTAATTTTTTAAATTTTTTTAAATGTTGAATTTTAAAAAGGGTTGGTGTTGATTAACACCCAATAATTGAACATTGGAAGTTATTGACTTTTACTGTGGCTCACTGATTTGAATTCTTTTCACTGTAATACATCAACTAGTCACACTATTTAACAATCTACAATAGTTATTGACATGTATTATCAGTATAAATGATGAAAATTCTTTGAGGCGTGCAAGCAAGGGTCCAGGCTTTCAGTGCCACATGCAAATCGACACCACATGTAAAATTTGCAAAGATTAATTGCACATTAGGCGTGTCTGCACTATCTCGAGATTGCCAAATATCCAGCTATTTTGAACTATCCCGATCAAAACTATCCAGCTATTTGCGTCTTCATTAGACCGAAGTGGCAAATTAGCTGGATAGTTGGTCGGGATAATATCCCAAGATATCTCGGTCTAGTTTGCAAAATATCCTTCTATTTCCGAACTAGCGGGATAGTTTGCGACCGTCTTCATTAGACCGAAGTACGGAGTCAATTATCCCGATCCCATCATGCACAACGATTTCCGGTTCGCACATGCGATCTATACCGCTCAGCGCTGATCTCGCAACCACTGACCTCGAGTAAACACGGAAAACCGCAAACTAGACCGAGATATCTTGGGATATTATCCCGACCAACTATCCAGCTAATTTGCTACTTCGGTCTAATGAAGACGCAAATAAGCTGGATAGTTTGCGATCGGGATAATTCAAATAGCTGGATATTTGGCAATCTCGAGATAGTGCAGACACGCCTAATGGTCTCTCACTTTCTGGATCTACAGCAGCTAGGCCTTGAGACGCTGTACTGTATATGAAACCAGAAAAGAATTTCAATTAAACTCGGCTTAGACTCAACCTTTTTCTTTACAGTGAATTTAACAAAGGATGTTTTATTACACATCAGGAATGTAGGATTTTAAAGGAGAGCAATTTCCCATGCACTTTGAAATAAGTCAGTAAACCTACTGACATGTTTCATTGTTGTAATCTATTTTTCTTCCAATTTGAATTTAAGCTTAACTAAATATATGCTATCGATTGTCAGTTTTATCCAATACCATTTTTCTACAATCAATAATAGTAGCTTTGATGTAGTGTTACTTAGGGCGCATTCATGCTTGATTTTGAAGGCAGAATGAGCGATTTGTAACGCTCATCGTAAACGCTCATCGTAATCGCAGTTCCACGGTGCACTGTTCATGCTCACTTCTCCAGGCAATTCTCCTTGGGTGGCCTTCAGCTGGATTCGCAAACCTGTGTGCGCATGCTACGTAGACCCACTAGAGGTCAGTGCGTTGACCCCATTTAAACGTGTTTACAAATTGTAAACGCATCTTTTTGTGAGTTTACGATCGGCGATCGTGATCGCCGTTTTTCGGTGATTCTACAAAAGTGAGCATGAACGCAAGCGTGTTTTAAACTAAACGCGTAACAGATGCCTGATTCTGGCCGTCAAAATCAAGCATGAACACGCCCTTAGATAGTTGTCGATAATTTCAAACATGTAAATCCTACTCCACCTTATCCTTATCTCACTACTGAATCAACTAACTTGCTCTTATCAAAGAGATATCTCCTTGCTCTTATTAAGCTTCTGTAAAATGCTAAAATACACATTGGTAGAAAGCTAAATTCCTAGCAGAGCTATCATTAGACAATATAATGAATCGTTTGCCTGCTACCAGAAATTCTTTCAGTTATACGTCATTTGTTTCCCATCTTGTGAATCAAGTAAAACAAAAACAAACAATTTAAACAGTACCTGTACTCCTGCTTCGTGTCTCATCCTCTACAAACAGACCAACAGGGAGATGTTTCTATTCGCTTTGTATCAGAAGAAATAGTACTATACAATCCTTGGAATATATCCTCTGTTTCCTAGGCACACAGATGAGCATATATTCCTTATCCGAATGCTAAAGACTTGAATTCAATTAAATACAACTAGATCAAACTTTGTCCACCTGCTTGATTATAAAATATAGTCCAAATAAACAGGGTTCTTCTTCAAAATATGCTCAACGAATTTTCAATAAGATTGAAAGTTAATAAGCTACGGTATGTTAGCTGGGCGGAGATGAGGATGCATATACATGTAGCATTGATCAGTGTCCCCAGCCTACACATCAATAATCCTGTAGTAATGAATTCAGCTTGATTCCTTTTTAGCAGTTCACCGATTCTGAAAGAGCTCTGCACTAAAATAGATGGTAGAGTGCTCGATGGAGCGACTGAAGGAGTAAGTGTGTGTGCCCACCGCTAACCACCTCTATGCAGCTACCTGTACATTGAAACTACTCTGAGGTAGATACACACTCACACACACACACACACATACACACTCGCACCCACACAACCACCCGTAGTCGCACTAATGCACGTACTGTAATTGCATGCTTAATAAACATTGATTCATCTTCCATCTAGCCTGCCTGCCTGCCTGCTTGCTTGCTTGCTGCCTCGCTAGCTAGCTAGCTATAGCTCTGTATGGTGGTTAAGAGAATCTCATTATCATCAGAATCATTGATCCAAAGCTAGACTAGCTGGCAAAGAGATGACACAAGCACAGATATAGATGGAGAATCAGAAAGAGAGATGGACAATGAATTACAGCATGTGAGGGAAAGAGAAATTATGAGCTGGAGTCAGGTGGAGTGAAAAGACAAAGTCATGATAATATTAATTTTAAGCAATAGAGACTGAAATGCAACTGAATAAACAAATTAAAAAGGCAACTGACAAAAATACACATTCGTTAAAGGGGTAATTATACTTTGACTATCATGATCTGCATAGGGATATTTCAATATCATTACGTGCTATACATAAACAGAATATTGTCATTGTTATTATGACAGAGAGAAGAAAGATTGATAGAAGAGATCAAGGGTGCTGGAGAGACAAAAATAAAGAGAGAATGAGGAGGACAGAGAGAGAATATTAGATATACAAGTAGACAGATAGATAGAGAGAGAGAGAGAAAGAAAGAGAAAGAGAAATAGAAAGAGAGAGAGAGAGAAAGAGAGAGAGAGAGAAAGAGAGAGAGAGAGAAAAACAGAGAGAGAGAGAGAGAGAGAGAGAACAAAAAGGGGGGGTTATGACCTAATGCTAATAGAATCTTCTTTGAATGTCATTAGTAAATGCAGCTGTAGATTGCCCAAGCTGTTATTAAATTCACCACTTTAACAAAGAGTCTACCAGTCACAGTGGCACTGAGCTACAAAATATAGACCTCCATTCCCACCATGACAAACTAAGGTAATTAACTGGATGTACATTAACAGACATTCAAGTAGATATGCCTCAATTTAGAAACACTCACGTCAAATATTTCCCTTTTTTGATGACACAAACATATTTCCAGCAAAACATTTAGAGCATATGTCATCTGAATAACTAGAGAAAGAAGGATAAGTCTAGCGTGCATCTTATGAAATGATTCTCCATTGGAAAGGCATCCCTTTCAAAATTTCAAACATACTCTGCAAAAATAAGGGAAAATTGATAAACATAAATCAGAAATACTGGATATCTAACATCAGAACAGGCCATGATAATACAAAAAATGGGCCTTTGATTTCAATCAACTGATTTGATTTAATCTTATGATAATGAGAAGGAGAATGAGAACGTGATTGAGAATGGCTCCATTTAACCCAAAAGCTAAACAAAACAAGACTAGGGTTGTCATAAATTCAAACTGTTTTCACTCTGAAATATCCATTAAATTCACTTTTTTTTACAAATAGTATGAATCTTCACAGGTGGAACCATACCTGACAAAGAACACAATAATCTCCATGTACTAAGAATACATGGATGAGCTTGAATTAAGGGCCAGTCATGCATAGAGCAATAAGTGAGATTTAGAATTAATCTTTAGACCGCAATCAAAATCTTACTTTTTTCATAAGAAAACTATTTTTTATACTAACAGTTATGTGTACAATTTGGATCATATTTCAATGAACAATATGAAAAACTGAGATTTCTTACTGGTTCGCCGTACAGATTGGTGATCAAAGTCAAAATTGAATCTCACATATTTGTTAGTGTGAATGTGCCTGATATTTTCATCTATATACAAAACGTGTTTGTGATTTCAGCTTTGGGCTCTGGATGGGTGGGTGTTTAGTGAAAACCCTCCTACTCCCCTCCAACAGGCTGTGATTTTTATCATATCATGAATAAGATATGCCCTCAGCAATGAATAGGAAATCTTCTTTTAACACCTTTCCTTTCGCTCGCTGGTAAAACTAGGATCTTGACAAGTAGACCGTCTATTTGTGCAGGTGGTACTTACCTGAAGAGTGGTCTTCATGTGATATATTATCATATATCATCTACATGTATAGGAGATAATATACACTCCATGTTGTATGATAGGACATAAAATAAATTAAATCTACCTATAAGAAGTATAAAACCATCTACAGTGGCATAAAATGTAAGTGCATTAATTATAACTTTTGCAAGACAGTGAAATTTTATCCTACTAAATTCTAACCCCTTTCAATAGTTATGTTATATATCCTCTTTCATTCACCATAGGCTCTTAGAATTGATAAAAGTTTAAATTTTGAATTTTTTTCACTTAAGTTTTTTTTTTTAAAGCAGGTCACAGCAATAAGAAATGCCATTTTGTTTCTTGAAGTAAAGAGAGAAATCACGTACTAGCACCACTATCCACATCTATTTAAGTCCTTATACAGAGAGCCATGCATCTTCATTGTAGAATAAGAGAAGAGTATGTGCATGTACATATCCTTCTAGACTCAGTTGTCAATCTTCTGTACAATCAAGCCAAGTCGCCTTGCATCGTGTCTCAGTCATGGAACTGACATTTCATCTTTCCCTCTAGGGGTTTTAATGTCTCATGACCAATAATCTTAGATCTTATCATCTGACTCACTTACAGTGTCAGTCAATAACTAAACATCTACATTTCTTTAAATAGATAACTTAAAACATTAATTACATTAATACATACATGAAAACAGACGCCTACTCATAACTATCATGAAGATGCTAAATGATCGCATTGCAATGTAAATGGAATCCTATAAAAGTTTGCAATCATTTAAACGATCTGAATCCTGTGATCAAAGAAAAAATCCCTAAATGCATTCCCAAGTAGGGGACAACAGTAATTCCTTCAAGATTATCTGCAATTAATACATGCAACTATTTTATTTCATTTCGTAAGCACAATATATCAGGCTTCAATTTATCCTTTAAGATATCTCTACATTCCAATTAATCCTATTGACTAGATAATACAGGTTGTCTGTGGTAGGGTATGACAGGTGTCAGCTCTCTCATATGATAATATCTGGTTATTGTCTCTACCATGCAATCACACACACACACCCACACACATACACACCATACAAATGACACGCATAATTGATCATGGACAAACAATAGCAGTGTGGGTAGTACATGTACAGTGTATGTTGTCATACCACAAGCATGAACATCATGCAATCAGTACATGAATACACCGTGACAGATACACATAATATTCAAAGAGCCCCCAATTCTAATAATGCCTGCATAAATACATGTGGTCCATTTTTTTTAAAGGTGCATTGGGGATTCCATGGATACCCTCATTTTTAATATTTGCTTAGTCTTTTTTCTGTTCCCTCAGCTGTGATATCACCTACACTGCCAACACATTAAATGAACAAGCAACCTACCCTGATATTTTCTTTCAAAAACCATTAAACTTAAAATACATGATGTATATCATTACAAACGATAAAACAGGAAGCACATTTAATACATGTAGCATGTGTAGAAAGTGCAATGTCATTATGCGACTGTCTTAACTTCAACTTCTTATATTCAGTATCTGGCAAATCACAGTTCTTACAGTATGAAGGGAGTTGAGAATATTGTAATATATAAATATTTCTCACTGACTGAAAGAGTTAAAGGTAATGCAAAGTTTTGGGAATCTTGAAAGTTGGATGGACAGTAATTCTTTAAAATGTTGATATATTTGGATGCCCCTGTGGATTTATTATAAGCACTAGAAAATTTAGCCCCTAAAACACTTCTGCTTTTGAGGAAATTGAATAATCAAAATTTACCCATGCTCCTGGTAGATTTCAAATATTTCAAAAAGCGCCTAAGGCCATCCATGGTAGCTGCGACCATGAACATCTCAGAATATGCAGATCTGATACATAATTTCCAAATGGGAATAGAAAATTGGTTGACTGTAGTCAAGAAACTGGTATTAAAGCTAAAGTAATATCAGTCTTGAGAGGGAGCTATACAATATAAAGAGTTTATTTTTTACAATTTCATCACTTTAGACTTGATTTCAACTGCGACAACAATCATTGAATATTGTAAAATTGCATATGCTTCCAATATGTTCATTTGAACCAAATTCATGACCAAATACCAAAACTTAGTATTATCTTTAATGGAAAGCAATATCATTGTCACTTGCATAACATAGACATTAGAAAATACAAGTGAATATCAATTATACAAGGAAATTTGTTTTTGAAAATAGAATGCTTCTCTCACACAAAGTCAAGTATAACGGGGTTAATCCAAATGGTATGGACTGAATACTTGATTCATACAATTCTCAAATAACAGCATGGTACACACTTGACTAGCCAATGCTCTTATTATCTTGCTCAGTATCACTGAACAAATGAATTAAGTTTTGAGTAAACTTTAAAAATGTCAGAGGTTAGTTTATTTACTTAATAACTATGAAAATATTGACACAGGGAGTGATATATGGGTTAGGATGAAATTTGGTTCATAGGTGCACTTTTTATTTTCATATTTAAACCGAATTGGAGAAGGAAAAGGTAAACAATCATTAAAGGGAACGATTTATCTCAGAATGGTTTAGTTCCCTAGCTTGCTATGTTACATATCTTGAATTGAAAATGTAATGTGATTCTAACAAAAACAATTATAATGATACTAAAGTTTTAAATATTGATGAGTTAGTCATTTTTCAATAGTCAATCTAATAAACTTGATATGTTGGTAAATATTTTACATCATAAAATCTTTGAGATAATTCATTCACATACCAATCGTGTGCCTAAGGTCTGTACTTGTATGAAGTAATAATAATAATATTAATGATAATATTAATAATTATAAGAGATTAGTTTAGATTAAAAGTCCTAGTTGTAACTAAATTATTTCCATTGCAGTTTTCTAGCTTCTCTGCTCAAATCAATGCAACCATCTTGCTGCAATTATGTGAATGTGATTTCCATCAAATCTTGATATAAACTTTTAACCACTGCTGGACCTGAAGGTAACTTATTACCGGTACTTTTTATTAAAAACAAAGAGGGTTTGGATTAGTTTGCTAATTTTAATAAAATTTAAATTAAATAAATGGTGCTACAGCCTTGTATATGTGAAGACCATAGACTCTTAAAACGTACCAATTTTGAGTTAAACTTAATCAACAAAAACTCCTATGTAGCTGATTTGACAACCTCCCTCCTTGATTTATAACCTAGAATTTACATCATCAAACATGGAAAGAAAATATGAAATTCTGCAACACTTATGGATTTACAATCAATGTGATATCTTATCACCCCTTCCCTCTCTCTCTTATATATTTACATATATTTTCTCTCCACCTATTCCTTTAGTTCTACCTAGTTTACCCCCTTCGTCTTACCCCTTCTTCTTCTTTGGTGCAGTCTGCTTCCTTCAATCTTAAAGATTCTTGCAGAATGAAGATATATCTCTGTCTTTCATGCCATGTACTTATCTTAATTTTCCTTGTTTTCCCTCTCTCTCTCTTTCATTCTTTATACTCCTTTTGTCTTCTTTTAATGACTTCCCCCTTTCTACAATGACTCTCTCATTCTAATTATTACAGCATGTTCTTTCCTTTTATCTTTAAACTACAACACTATTATCATTGTTGCTGTTGTTTTTTGTTTGTTTGTTATACTACACTTTAATTCATACTAGGTGATGCACATTATTATGTGTTGATATCACACAGAAAGGTCCTTCACATGTAAGTTACACTGGGATTTTAGGTTGAAATGCATACACACTTTGGTACACACAAGGTTTTGATTCATTCTGTGTGTATGCCATGCATTAGTGGAGGGGGGACGGCGCCACACAGAACCAACGGGCTTCTCATGGCGTCTTATACAGGTGGTGCCCGATGCCAAACACAGCTGGTATATGTGCGAATGCTGAGCTGTCGTGTATAATAATATGAACAGCGCACAATTCTGTAAATTTGCTCGCTCTCGTATTTCGACATTTTGTAATACATAATTACACACACTTTAAACAGCACTATACATTATCACTCAAACATGAAAACTTTAAAATATTAAAAAATACATACCTTGAAGAATGTTTCTTGTAAAGATGAATTTCACGAGAGTTCGTTTCGCCGGTATTCTTTGAAAGCTTCGCCTCGTATTTATTTCATATGCAAAGTGACTGATTGTCGCCGAGCATGTGGGCGGGGGCTGCGGGGTTAGTCTTCTTTTCAAGACGCCGTTACACCGGTTTGGCATCGTTCAGTTCCACAACATTTAAAAACATAATTATTCCTTATCTATTTTGTTCTTCTTCAAAATATAATATCACTGTTGTTTTCTCTGCTTAGCGCGTGGGTCTAAGGGAATACAGGTCTACAAAAGATATGTTTCAATGGGAATTTACTGCAGTCATTTTCGTTAATTAAATGAACTATTGGAAATGGTAATTTATATCAATTGATTATTTTTAAAACGTTTGTATGCATATATCCAATCAAAGGATGTGTGAAAGGGATCAGAAAGGGATCAGAATCATATAGTTAACAGAATAATTAACGGTCTAAAACAAGAATAACAACCTCTTCTGTTAGGCGCACGCTGCACCTGTTATGACGTACAGTGCTTATTCTACCTATTACGTAAGATGCTTAATCGACTCGTTACGTGACAAAGAAGAACAGAAGCCTATTGAACATCAGTCAGGGTGGATCTTCTCTCGATCATGAATGAACCTGGATTAAAAATTTAAAGAGCTTGGGCCGGGCAGCTTCACGTGGGGGTATTATCCCCCCCCCCCCCCCCCCATGTCATGAGGTGGTTTTAGTTCAAGAAACTGAAAAGTATTCTTTAAATGAAAGATGCTTCGTTAGGATTTAAATTAGTTACAGATAACATATGTACATTCTGTAATAACAGTGTTGAAGAAACAATTATATAGATTTTGTTACTGTATTTATTCAAACTAAATATGGTCAAAACTTGAGCATTGTTTGGCTGTCCGGCAATAATGTACATAGTTTAAAAATCACAAAAAAGGTTTTTTTTCGGGTTTCATAGAAGTTACAACAGTGCCCCCAACTGTATTATGATTATAGTAAGGAGAGGCATTTTTGCAGCCAAATGCAAACAGTGTTTGCCAGTTTTTTAACACATAATATCAGCGATAAAGTGTTATTATAATATGGAAAAGATATATTTTTAAAAAACCTGAAAGAAAAGAAATTCATGAAAAAGTGGTTACCCTTTACAAAGTGTTTCTGATTGTTTATTTCTTCTAAATTATTTTGCCAAGTATTAAAATATGTGATGTTTCAAAAATGGACTGCAATTTGTAAATGATATCTATATAAACGTATGTTCTTATCATATTTTGAATGGACAGGAATATCATTTTGAAATTCTGCATGTATATAGCTCTTCTTTTATACATAATTTATGTGAATGATATTATTTTATAAACCCTGTAGAAGGGGGAAACAAATATTCCCCACCCCCCCCCCCCTCTCTCTCTCTTACATTACACTCTTTTTTTCTTTTCTCTCTCGCATTCTCTTTTACCCTCTTCCTCATGTCTCTCCCAGTCTCTTTCCCTTTCTCATTCTCTTCTTCCTCTCCCTCATTCTCTTTCACCCTCATCCTCCTCTCCTCTCTCTCATTCTCTTAGTCTTCCTCCTGTTTCTCAGTCTCTCTCCCTCTCTCATTCTCTTTCACCCTCTTCTTTCTCTCCCTCGTTCTCTCTCTCTCTCTTTCTCTTTCACCCTCTTCTTTCTCACCCTCGTTCTCTTTCTCTTTCTCTTTCACCCTCTTCTTTCTCTCCCTCGTTCTCTCTCCCTCTCTCATTCTCTTCTTCCTCTCCCCCATTCTCTTTCACCCTCATCCTCCTCTCCTCTCTCTCATTCTCTTAGTCTTCCTCCTGTTTCTCAGTCTCTCTCCCTCTCTCATTCTCTTTCACCCTCTTCTTTCTCTCCTTCGTTCTCTTTCTCTCTCTTTCTCTTTCACCCTCTTCTTTCTCTCCCTCGTTCTCTCTCCCTCTCTCATTCTCTTCTTCCTCTCCCCCATTCTCTTTCACCCTCATCCTCCTCTCCTCTCTCTCATTCTCTTAGTCTTCCTCCTGTTTCTCAGTCTCTCTCCCTCTCTCATTCTCTTTCACCCTCTTCTTCGTTCTCTTTCCCATTCTCATTCTCTTCTTCCTCTCCCTCATTCTCTTTCACCCTCATCCTCCTCTCCTCTCTCTCATTCTCTTAGTCTTCCTCCTGTTTCTCAGTCTCTCTCCCTCTCTCATTCTCTTTCACCCTCTTCTTTCTCTCCTTCGTTCTCTTTCTCTTTCTCATTCTCTTTCACCATCTTCCTCCTCTCTCTCTCTCTCTCTCTCATTCTCTATCACCCTCTCTCTTTCTGTCTCATACATAACGCACACACACACACACACCGTGCATCAACTCCCCTCGATACCCAAACACCTTTCAATGTTTTTTCTGCCTTCCTGTTGTACCCACTTAAATGTATATTTAATTATTTATATAGTTTGGATACAAGCCTTTGATAGGCCTTTGGTCTTTGTTTGTCCCCCCATATTTTGATACTTCTGTTCTGTTGTGTTATTTTTTTAATTGACTTTGTAATGTAAATGTTTGTTATTGTGATTTTTATCAGAATGTGAAAATAAAATAAATTCATATAAATTGAAATTGAATTACTCCAAGCCCTCTTCCTCAATGTAATCACATATAATCTCAGGTGAATACAAACCTATCAGACATCTGAAGGTATAATGGTGTGACATCATGTAATCATATTACAAGGGGGAAAATGTCTGTGCTTACAGTCATCTTGTAGCAAACTGCACATAAAGCTTTGAATGAAAATACTTTTTTTTAACGGTCAGCACTACCTTTTCTTGCACTTAAAAATGGACAATATCATAAAAACACTGAAAAATTTCTATATCTGAAAAGAAAAGGAATGTTTTCCGATTACAAGTGAAACATTTCCGATGATTTGCACAGTGGTTCCTATCAGATATTGTTTTCAATAAATTGTTTAAGCTCCCAATACTAGAATGCAGGATGTCTGAAATATACATACAAACATGGCAAACGTGAACACACTTGATAATTACTATTGTTATTCATTTATTATTTCTTTCTAATATGAAAAATGATTTCAGTCTGTTCGAATTCTACAAAATGTATGCCTCCATGCAGATCAAGTGTTGAAACTTCCATAAATGCCTACATTGACTGAATATGGAGAGTTCAAAAAAAGAATGTATTTCGACAACTGCTACTTTTATAGTTTATATTAAAAACAATAATATTCCCTATAATTGGCTAGTGTTATCCTAGCTTTAACAAATCAAGTTCATCTATATTTCTATCAATTGTTGTTATCAAAACCATGTTTGAGGAATGTTTATTTTCACACAAAATGCCATAATGCCATAATGCAAATCAACTAGAAACAAGCTTGGACTAATACTCTACAAAAAGCAACTGAAAATCACTTATAAACATGATTATTCTGGTTCTGTCCTGGTCTATTTCCTTCATGTTTGTTAATGTTTTTAATGAATAATCATAAACTTTATGAATACATGGACAGATATATTATGCAATCACACATGATAGTACACTAGATAAACAAACAAACACCTATATATATTATGATTAAATGGCACATTCTTAAATGAAGCCAAACAATGATTCATACAAGCAATCATAATAGAACAAAATTGACAAAAGACTGGTGAGAAAAACAATCATTTTTTACAAGAGCATCAAATTGCCAGACAGCATTGCCCTACTAAATTGTTTTGGATATAAAAACATGTACAGCAACACTCTAACATACTCTAGGGAATGCTTGAAACTTGGCAGAATAGGATCAGAAGGTCATAATGATGAGAACAAAAAGAACAAAGAGGGAAAAAGGGGTAAGATAAATTGAGAAGAAAGACATGTCATATTTAGGGAATTTTTTTCCCTTGTTGATCATAAAGGAGATACCCGGTACAAAAAGTTTAGGCCAGTTGTTCTAAAAAATATAGGGCAACAAATGTATCACATTATAACCATGAACAGACACAGTACAGATAAGAAAAATGGACATATCATATAAATACACAGGAAAGTAATATTAGTACACCCTTACTAATGTAGTCCAAATAAATTCCATGAGGTATCACTTGCCACGTTCATTAAAGTTAAAGACCAGTTCCGGTCATGCGATTCATTTTGAAAGAAACATTGTGGAATCGATCAGAAAAGGTTGATCATCTAGTATATACAAGTATTGGTGTGTACTGCAAGGTTTTGGAATCATCAAAATGATAAGAAATTTGGTCCAGTCTAGGTAAAGTTCCAAGCACTGTACATAGAAAGATGTATATGGGACTAGGCGACACGTGTGCGATATCTATCAGGTCCAAATAGATATAATAATTTACCAAATATATTAATGAGTAGGCGGTTTCCCAGTAAAATTTGTATCATCACTTATTAGTCAAAACATATTCTTTTACATGATTGGTGATAAGAGCTTCCATTTTTTTTTTTTTAAAGGGGGGCGTTTCCAAAACTGGTCTTTACCTTTAACATGTACATTAGACTTTTCATCAATTATACGTTTTTAGTAATTATATGAATTTAAGAATCCTCATAAATATACACTGCACATCAAGCAAAATACTAGACCAAAAATAAAGACATAAAAACTGAGGAATCAATTTAAATGATGATAATTGTTCTGCTATTTTAGAGGCCTAGTTCAAGGTTCATTGCCTGACTTTCTTTGGCACCATCTATAGTACATGAGATTTAAAAATTAGTGTAAAAAGAAGGGGGGGGGGACAGAAGTTACAACAAAAAAAAATAGGAACACTAATACTGCTTTCAAACTGGCTTCTATCTTTCTAACTTCTAACTTCTAACTTCTAACTGCTTTCAAACCTGGAGTCACACCGATGAAAATACCGATTGAATTTCCCATATGTAAACAAAGGTGAAACTGCCGTCCCCCCCCCCCCCCCTGTCGCTTTCATACTGCCGGTGAAATTCACTCGCTGTAGCGACCCCTTGCAGGAGGTGAAGAATTATTATGTAATTATTAAGCCCGCGCCCCATCTAGCTGGCATGCAGCAAGTTCAACCATAAGTCAACAAACACAGCTGGTTATGATAAAGCGCGCGTACACTGCGACCTTCGACCATTTTAATCGGTGTTTTCTCCCGAACGCATTCACAGTGGCTGCCTCATCCATGTCACACCGATAGAATGAGAATTTCTCCTGCTCTTGAGCAGGAGAATTTAATCGGCTATTCCTCTTCTTTTCATCGGCTATTTAATCGGCTTTTTCTCCTCTGTAGCATTCATAGTGGCCATTTCATCGGATGCGTCCGGATGCGTACAATGAAAATCAGGCCAATTTGAAAGGGGTATTACTCATACATGTACAGTGTAGCTTGTTTACATCTAAATGACAAAAACAAATTGATGTGTCTGCACATGATTGCCATTTCTTTTATCAGATTTAAATGAATTAACTCTGTCTCCTTCAAGTTTGAAATGAAAGAAACCACCAGTTATCAAGACTTATCAAAGAATTGAATGAATACAATGCACATGCAGAGACAGCAGGTGAATTCAATCAAGTGAGTGAGTACATACATGTATACAATCTCAGAGAGATAAACATTATCACCACAGATTGAGAATACCCAGATGTTATCTGTGTATTTCAGAGAAATTCTCCATTTCCTTTTCTTGGCTTAATACTAATAAGGGCTTCTTGTGTAGTGTTCATGTTTGTCACACTCCTGGTGCCCTGTTAGCTATCCAGATTGTTATGCCATGTACCCAACTGACTCAATAAAACAGCTCCAATAGCAATGTTAGGTAAACAGAATAAATTATACAGTAGGTTTGCGGGTGCACCATGTGAGAGAGAGAGAGGGGGTCGAGGAGTCCTGAAAAGGACTCTGACTTGGTAATCTTTCTTTCGAGCCACTCATCCTCTCCAAGCGCTATAGTTCTCCTTAGAACTATATGCTAAGAAAGATAACAACAGTCCTTTTCAGGACTACACACCCCCAAGAAAGATTACCGAGTCAGAGTCCTTTTCAGGACTCCTCAACCCTCTCTCTCTCTCTCACATGGTGCACCCGCAAACCTACTGTATATCTACATCACCATGCAAGCCGACACTTACAAGCAGAATAAAATTATGTAGTATTATTTGCATTTCAACTGAAAATGAAGGTGTTTGAATAGTGAGTAAATTTATCATAAATCTTTCCTTAACCTCTCAATAAAAATGATTTTTCATTAAAATAACTACATCCATTAGTTGCTTTGTTCAAAAGACAATTACATCATTCTGCTTGACTAAATGTTCTCTGAAGGTCGGCATAATTGTTTACAGCAAATTAATTTTTATATTTATGGTATATGAATACATTTAATTTTTTTTGGTGGAGGGGGAGGGGAGCACCAGGGAGAGCTCTCTTGCTATTCAGTACTTTATGGCATTTTATTTCTTCTTCATCTAAATCCAAAATAAGTATCTAGTGATTAATTCCTTAAATTCATTGATTTTAACAAAATATATGCACAGGGAAATATTTTTCTTTAGGCCAAGTAACAAGAATTTTAAAAAAAACTAATCCTCTAATGCAACACAAATTTATAATCTCTTACCTCTTACTGCAAGTATACAGTTGTGATTGAGTTGCGATCAAATCAAGTTGCGATCAAATCAAATCGATTGCGACTCTTTATAAGACAGGGCTCGACAAAGGATTTTGAGCCAGGAGAGATAGAAAGAGAGGATGAGAGGTTCTGATATATACAAACATCTACCGTACTAGAATGACGATGAAACGGCTAGTGAGGTCATGAGGTCATTAATGTTTCTTGGCAGTTGATTATCCATTCTTTATCTTCATCCTTAGGAACTAGATGAAGACCAACCTGAAAGTAGAAGAAAATAAAATATGTTGAAATTGAAATTGAAATTCCTTTACCCCCATTATCACATCACATCACATCAAAATAGATTACCGGTATATAAGATGGCAAATCATGACTGATTTAATGATATTGAAATACAAGAAAGGCAACCTCGACCCAAATAATGAGTGTAGGTATTCTGAAAAAAGAGATCTATTCCTGCCCTTTGATGTATAATATTCCTTACAAAAATGTACAATAAATAAATAAATGAATATATTTTTGGCATGATGCCTTTTAGCATGACATGGGCGCAGCCATTTTCTTGAAAATGTGATGTTGAAGTTGTACATGTATCATGCACCAAGCTTTAGTTAGAAAGATTTTTTAAATCAATAACAAAACCTTTGCTTTTCAATGAGGAAGATGGCTCAAAAATAGCAATTGACAAAATTATTTCATATATGACTATGAGAAACCTTCAGCCCAGAAGAGCACCAACTTATTTATGCAATTTGCATTCTAGCAATTGTAATACAAAGGGTGACAGCAGGTGAATGAAATGCTTCATCACCAAACAAATAAAATGACTTCAAATAGTACGTCATGAAATTGGCGATGCCCATGTCGTGCTGAGAAACTGTACATTATTCTTGCTTTATGCCTCTCTCTTACACTTTGGTGAAGAATCTTTTAGATGAATGGGCAAGAACACAAATAATCTCTCAGAATAAGTCAAGTTATTTCTTGGGGTGAGGTTTCCTTTAAGAAAATATTACCATCATCACATAGTTCAAATGGAAAAAGTTGCATCCATAAAAACCAATAAGGAATGACATCTGAATGCACAACTAATAAGTGGTCTCTCCTTATAAAACATGGATTTTACACCAAACATTCAGTTGCAGCTAACCTGTATATGAACTGCTATTCAAACTATTATACATTGACTCTAAAGGAATCTTTTAATTGGTCATACTATCTCCCTCCAAGAAGAAACATGTTTCAGAACTGCCTTTAGAGACAGATTTGACTGTATTACAGGTTTGACTCTATGCAATAATCTTGTCATTTCAATAATATCCATTTTACCTCTTGACCATAACTACTACAAGTACTAGTTTGAGCGTAATAGCACTAATTTGACAAGTTTAGTTTTCTTTTCCATTCAGTTCTATTCTCCATGATCTTTGGGAGTTCTTGCCTTGGTAGACAAGTATCATTTTCTGACCGATCTATGTTTGTCAATGCACGGTAAGCTCTGGTGTTTTTGTTTGCCCCTTGAAGGCTCCCAGAAGAGCATTTGTGAATTATTTCACTCTTGCTCCTCCAGCAATGACCACTCCATAATATCATGATGTGTTCTCACCGTAGAAGCTCCAGCATGGCACTGTACATTCTGAAGCATTGCATCATGATTGATGAGACAGTTCTCACTCTTACTGCAATCCAGCTTCATACCACATTTCTTGGAACCCTGTGAAAATCATATAGATGAAAATACAAGTATCAGAGGACATGGAACAAGAAATTGTTGGATGTACGTGCTTACTATATTTCAACAATCAGCCCCCCCCCCCCCCCCTCCCCATTCATTCCTTGTCAGATTTGCAACATAATGGTGGTTTGGAGTCATAGGCCATGTTTGTTGGGTTCAAGAAACCTGGCCCGTCCTACAAACAGTTGCGATTGATATCAATGTACATGAGAGACTGCAAAGGTATGATTGATTTGGATCAACTCTATATAAAGACGGGGCCTTGGTAACATTGTACATTGCATCTTCATGAGCACAAAACACATTGCATCTTCATGAGCACAAAACAAAACAAATGAACATAAAACTAGTACTGGCCCTTTTTATACAGGTCACTTGTAAAATTTGTTTTTTTGCAGAAATGTGTTACATGAATTTATAAGAACATCATATCAGTTCTTGACTAATCCGTTCTTAGCTAAAATCATGAAATATACATAAAACCGACCGAGTTATAAGGTTTTATCACCCCATTGACAATAACTGTGCAACAGTGGCAGGTACAATTAGGCTACATAAAGACAAGTATCTGACGTATCAAGAAAGAGCATAATTAGTATCTTACAGTGTTTTCCATGACGAATGTCACCCTTCCATCTCCCATGTATGTATGAAGCTTGACCTGTCCTATCATCTTGACCCTAGTGAAGCCTGCAGCATGAATGACCGATTGACAGATGATCTTCTGTAACGTTGGTCCACCACGCTGTAGTGGTTGAGCTCTGATCACAGCTGGACAATGCTCAGTGTAGATATCCACTAGGAATGGACATGCCTTAGATCAGGGGTGAAAAACAAAAATGATACTTGTCATTCAGACCAGCACACTTCAATAGATGACTGGTTCTTGATGTACCTGGGCCCCGACTATACGGTGCATATTGAATCTATTCATAATCGCAATGAAAATTGTTGGTCTATTCTAACATTTTATCACAACCCAACTAACAGTTTTTGTTCGAAGATATACTTTTGAATTTGCAATTGTGAAAGAGAATTTTTTTTTCAGCAATTTTTATGTGCCTTACTTTTTTTCCTAACCATAGTTATTTATCATATTTCCAGAGTTCACATGAAGTTTTCCAGAGCCAAATCACTCACTCTACCCATGCATGTGTTTTATCTGTGATCATGACTTACCTCGTCGAGTGTCAGATCATCAGCGAATCCCATAGAACCGAGTGTGACCCAAAGGTCATCGACCTCTCCTCCTTCAGAAAAACCATCATTGGCTTCCATCTCATTCAGATCTAAGAATCCTGGAAAACAAAATAAGAGGGAAAAGTAACAGATTGATGTATTAGTCAAAATACAGTACATCTACATTACCTCAAATTGAACACTTATTGTCTATTATGTCTTCATTTCTAAATATGAATAAATTATGGACAAAGAGCGATCATTTACAATGTATGACATACACAGGAGGTCATGGAAGGCCACTTTTAAAGACCGTCAATATTACTGGGCCAGAAGGGATTAGACCACACAGCGAGGTCACTGACAGGTGGCTATCTCATTAACTCAGCTCTCAACTAACATAAGAAAAAGAGGATCATGGGGGACCAACATGCACCGATTGGGGAAGTTTTCTATATAGAGGGAGCAAGTAGCTACAAGTAGGACAGTGGGGCTTTAAAGCCTTCCTGAGAGAAGAGAAATCAAGACAATGACCAAGATCTAACCTTTTCTTGTAAGTTCTCCTTTCTTGAGTTCAAAGTTCTCTTCCACCACCTCCCAGGCATCATCATCAACAGATTCACCACCGGTCCTTAGCTGAAACATGTTGAATTCATTCCTACATAGAGAACCATTGCTGTCTAGATCTACCATCTCGTAGATACTATTCAAAGCATTCCTGTAAAGATATGGAACAACACAGATAAAATCATAAGATAACATTGAAACATGTTGAATTCATTCCTACATAGAGAACCATTGCTGTTTAGATCTAACATCTCATAGATACTATTTCAAAGCATTCCTGTAAAGATATTGAACATCACAGATAAAATCATAAGATAACATTGAAACATGTTGAATTCATTCCTACATAGAGAACCATTGCTGTCTAGATGCTATTCAGATGTTCTGGTAAGGATAAAACCAGGTAGCAAACAATGCCTTTGAGAGGACTTCTTTGAAGTTACGTTTTGGCAGAAATCATGAGTGGGAATGTTTCTAGACCAGAGATATTAATGTCCCCTTAGTGTCCCCTTGTTGAATAAATAAATTCTCTACAACATGGGTCTTATTTTAGACAAGGACAAGGGTTAGATAATTCAAGGCCCTTTGCAATTTTTGATGTGATGGACACATTGATTGTGAATCTAGTAAGCAGACAAAGCCCTTTCACACTAGAACAAGAAGAGATATATCCACAGAAAGACTTACTTAGTAGACAAACCCCTTTCACACTAGAAGAAGAGATATGTATCCACAGTAAGACTTACTTAGTAGACAAACCCCTTTCACACTAGAACAAGAAGAGATATGTATCCACAGTAAGACTTACTAAGTAGACCAAACCTCTTTCACACCAGAACAAGAAGAGATATGTATCCACAGTAAGACTTACTTAGTAGACAAACCCCTTTCACACTAGAACAAGAAGAGATATGTATCCACAGTAAGACTTTCTTAGTAGACAAACCCCTTTCACACTAGAACAAGAAGAGATATGTATCAACGGTAAGACTTACTTAGTAGACCAAACCTCTTTCACACTAGAACAAGAAGAGATATGTATCCACAGTAAGACTTACTTAGCAGACAAAGCCCTTTCACACTAGAACAAGAAGAGATATATCCACAGTAAGACTTACTTAGTAGACAAAGGCCTTTCAAACTAGAACAAGAAGAGATATGTCCCCTGTAAGCCTTACTTAGTAGACAAAGCCCTTTTACACTAGAACAAGAAGAGATATGTGCACAGTTAGCCTTACTTAGTAGACAAAGCCCTTTCACACTATAACAACATACCTGCCAACATTTGAAAATAAAAATTAAGAATTTTTAGCATGGTATGTCTTTGAAAATAAGAAATCTGTACCCTTAACAGGCGTTCGCATATGCAGCGGCAGTGTAACTGGCAATACGTGGTAAATCTTTGCAAAAAAGCGAATACAAATTCACTGCTCAATCATGCAGCCCTTCAACGCATGCAATACGTGAACTCTCATATCTCGGCATATGATAAAACAAGCTTAATTTGGCTTAAGCAACACCCCCCCCCCCACCCCCCCCCCAAAAAAAAAAAACTAGATGGAACTTCGACTGCGCGCAGTCGAAATGATGCCTCCGTCATAGAGCAATTTACAAACCAAAACAGAAGAAATTTTTCAAATTCAAGTTTAATTGTAATCCATTAACAGGTTCTCAGAATATTGTGATTACAAGCAATTTCTCATATACATATATGACCCTTTGATCTTTGACCTCATGACCCTAACATCTACTCAGTTCATTGGCTCTGCAAGATGTCCCGAGTTAAATAGTAATCCATCTGTCAGTTCTAATGAGAATGCGTTCACATGCTATTTTTGCATACATAATGAGCCCATGACCTTTGACCTTTGACCTCATGACCAAAGAATCTACTCAGTTCATTGGCTCTGCAAGATGCATACATGATCTAAGTTTGGCAGGAATCCATCAATCTGTTCTAATGATAATGCGATCACAAGCTATTTTTGCATACATAAGGAGCCGCATGACCTTTGACCTTGACCTCATGACCCCAAAATCTAATCAGTTCATTGGCTTTGCAAGTAACATACATGACCTAAGTTTGGCAGGAATCCTTCAATCGGTTCTTGAGATAACGCGATCACGAGCAGTTTTTTGCATACATAATGAGCCCTGTGACCTTTGACCTTTGACCTCGTGACCCCAAAATCTAATCAGTTCATCGGCTCTGCAAGATACATACATGACCAAAATTTGGCAGGAATCCATCAATCGGTTCTTTGGATAACGCGATCACGAGCTGTTTTTGCATACATAATGAGCCCTGTGACCTTTGACCTTTGACCTCGTGACCCCAAAATCTAATCAGTTCATCGGCTCTGCAAGATACATACATGACCAAAGTTTGGCAGGAATCCATCAATCGGTTCTTCAGATAACGCGATCACGAGAACAAGAAGAGATATGTCCACAGTAAGACTTACTTAGTAAACAAAGCCCTTTCACACTAGAACAAGAAGAGATATATCCACAGTAAACCTTACTTAGCAGACAAAGCCCTTTCACACTAGAACAAGAAGAGATATGTCTAAAGTAAGACTTACTTAGTAGACAAAGCCCTTACACACAAGAACAAGAAGAGTTATATCCACAGTAAACCTTACTATAGTAAACAAAGCCCTTTCATACTAGAACATGAAGAGATATATCTACAGTAAACCTTACTTAGTAGACAAAGCCCTTTCATACTAGAACAAGAAGAGATATATATCCACAGTAAACCTTACTTAGTAGACAAAGCCCTTTCATATTAGAACAAGAAGAGATATATCCACAGTAAACCTTACTTAGTAGACAAAGCCCTTTCACACTAGAACAAGAAGAGATATATCTACAGTAAACCTTACTTAGTAGACAAAGCCCTTTCACACTAGAACAAGAAGAGATATATCTACAGTAAACCTTACTTAGTAGACAAAGCTCTTTCATACTAGAACAAGAAGAAATATATATCCACAGTAAGACTCACTTAAATTCTTTGGTGAGTTCACACTCTTCATCTCCTTTGGGCTGGATCAGTTTAGCCTTCTCTTTGATTGTCCTGGTCCTGGGCTTAAAATGACATCCTGTTGTCATGGGAATGAGACGATATGAACCAGCTGGCAGCTCACATTGGACACAGTATTTCTGACGGAAGTAAATTATATCACACAGTTATTTCATTCCCAGTATAATTGGTATCCTTCAATCACACACATGTACAGGATGTCCATTCAAATGGAAGACAATGAAGGAAAATCAAAGTCATAGGATTTTATGTTTGATTATGCTATCTTCATGCATCAATGTTATAAGCACTGGCTATACATTATAAACTGATGTACATTACTTGCATAGTCCATAATGCTAACATGAAGAAGAAAAAACAATTTGATTTTAAAAGGAAAAGCTGGGAAAGAAAGGATAACAGAATGTTCATGATCAGACATAGAACAAATTTGTCATAAATCTACATGTATTAATGAGGGCTCCTTACTTCATTTCTTTAACCAGGAGACAAGGTATTACAGGTTCCTATTGAATGCCAAGTTCATCAATCTATTTCTAGAATTTATATCAACTTTCATGAGAACTTTAGATTAAACTATAAACACAGGTGTATTTCCAGGCTTTGGTCAACTAAGTGAATAAACAATGAACTGCCAGCATTCCATAGGGTAAAGAACAAGGAAAACTAAGAAAATAAAGAATAATATAATACCCTGAACTCGGAGCTAAGTATAACTTGGATTCCCTGCAGGCCCTATTCTATGTAAGTGCATACTTGAGTCAAGTTCCTTCCTTTATCATTCAGAGGATAGTTACGTTTGCAATATCTTTACATAGAAGTACTTTTTGAAGCTCATATTATTAATAGTATAGCAATATGGAACCTCTAACATAGAGAACAAACTATTTGGGGGTGATAAGTACACTTTGTAGCCTCATTAGATACCTCTTTGTTCTTGACATTGGTGAAGGATACAACATCTCCCAGCAGACCATGTTCATTCTGTTTCACAATGAATACATTGACATCCGTCTTAGGAACTTTAGTAGAGGCTGGATAAATAATTTAGAAAAAGAAGAAGAAGAAAGAAATAATCTACATGTAAAAAAAAATTCATTAACATCAATAAGCAATGAAATATCTTGGAAATAAAACTGTTATAGACCTTTATGTACCCTCATGCAATCTGAGATCAGATCATAAAAACTTCTTGAAATGTCCAGTTGTTCAGACCAAGTTGTAGAAGGAGTTGTCATTTACTTATGCTGCCCATCCACTGTCAACATTATCTCTCTCTAAGAAAACTCTCTGTAAAACATACTTGTTTAAACAGCATTTTGATAAAGTTACAGCTGGGCATTTACATCACCTATTTCTCCCTTTTATATCTTTCTTCCTCAGCACACAGAGATGCTACAGCAGTGATATAAAAGCACCAAGTATTATTCATCATTATTATGCCTCTTGGATCACTTCACAAATTACCTTTGTTTATATCTACATTTGAAAGTCATAAAACAAACACAGAAAACTGAAAACAAACAAATACATAACAGATTTATTAACAATGAAATAAACAATTTCAAAAACTAGAATCGAATGCTTTCTCTCAGGTACACTCTTCATGTTATTCAAAGCCTAATACAAAAAAAAATGCACAAAAAAGGCTGCATATTGTTAGACATTACCTTTGAGTACTCCTAATTTCATAGGCTAGACAGTGAAGTATTTGATGTAAATCAAAAACACAATCAGTACATATCTACAGATGTTACCTTTGACTACTCCTACATTGATAGGCTTAACAGTCAACCAGAGCTTCGTCGTCACATCAACCTGTAGGACATACTGATGGGAGATAATCTTCTGTTCATCATCGAGATGAAAGCAGCCTTTAGTATGGGTATGGTACCAATCTGTTAGGGTACTAGGTTCCTTTATTGAAGGTTGCTGTTTACTGATCGGTGGGAGGCTCATCTCAACGCCCATCTTGTCTTTCTTCTTACTGCCCGATGGATCTTTATAGAGTTGGGATAAGAGAAGTAATGTATGTATCAAATATGTAATTATGTTAATTTGTATTGAATTACCATAAAGTTGTGGTGTTCTACAAGATTTCATCTTTAACTTCAAAATATTAACAGCATTGGCATTTACATGCATGGCTACTTATTTGATTTGATTTGATTTGATTTGATTTGATTTATTGGTTTCTGCATCTTTTTTCTTTTTTCTTTTTTTCATCATACATTTTCATGAACATAATATGGCTTGATACAATATTGTTGCAGGAAAGGGGGTGGTCTGATCATCCTCCTCCCAACTATCACTGATAAAAGATGGAATGAAAAGAATCACCAACAGAAACCAGTGAAACAAATTCAAATTCAAATTGTATTGGTCTAAAAGGAAATTTGTTTTGTTGACATGCATTTTACACAGAGAATAATAGATAAAATGTACATGTGACATGATACATACAACATAAAATGAGTATTTAGAGAAAATAAACATACCTTTATAGCACTTGAATTTACATTTTTGACAATATCAATATTATTATTATTGATCAGATATACAATATCAAGACAAACAGTTGATATGTACTGTGATCAATGTCTGTCTGTTGCCCCTAATATCATAAGACAAGATGGTTACAACACCACAGTTCCATCATGAAAAACTGAACAGAGTAAAAAAAATAAAATAAAAAAAAAAAAAAATGTCCCATTGCCAATTTGAATTGATCCAGAATATTACATACTGTATATAAAATAATATAGTGGCTTAAAAAGAAGAATTTCAGATGCCTTATGACTTTAAGAGACATATAACATTATCTGTATACTTACTCTTCTTGAGGTCTCTCTTCTGTTTTCTCTCTTTCCTCTCTAATCGTTTCAGACTACTCTCTTGACAACGGCTTGTTGTAGACATAACCATACAACAAAACTGTTTGGGAAGGTAACCAAATTATTATTACAGTGGTTGGTTGTAGACATAACCATACAACAAAACTGTTTGGGAAGGTAACCAAATTATTACTACAATGGCTTGTTGTAGACATAACCATACAACAAAACTGTTTGGGAAGGTAACCAAATTATTATTACAATGGCTTGTTGTAGACATAACCATACAACAAGACTGTTTGGGAAGGTAACCAAATTATTATTACAATGGCTTGTTGTAGACATAACCATACAACAAAACTGTTTGGGAAGGTAACCAAATTATTATTACAATGGCTTGTTGTAGACATAACCATACAACAAAACTGTTTGGGAATGTAACCAAATTATTATTACAGTGGTTGGTTGTAGACATAACCATACAACAAAACTGTTTGGGAAGGTAACCAAATTATTATTACAATGGCTTGTTGTAGACATAACCATACAACAAAACTGTTTGGGAAGGTAACCAAATTATTATTACAACAGCTTGTTGTAGACATAACCATACAACAAAACTGTTTGGGAAGGTAACCAAATTATTATTACAATGGCTTGTTGTAGACATAACCATACAACAAAACTGTTTGGGAAGGTAACCAAATTATTATCACAGTGGTTGGTTGTAAACATCATGTGCAAAATATCACTACTTTCTACCTCACAAAATATGTACTCACAACAAAAACAGAAAAAGAAAAAAGGACTGCTATCTTTGCTAATTAGTTGAAAGAGTCTTCAACAAGTAAAAATAATCTTATTCATTAAAACTATCCATATCCTCCAACATCAACTCTGCTACATGAGGATAGCATTTGATTCTCATATACTGTTGTCAGGAGTCAAAGAAATCCATTACCAATTTTTGTTGTTAATAATAATAATAATAATAATAATAATAATAGTGTAAACTTATAGAGCGCACACACCGTCCAGGGACGCTCATGGCGCTAGTTAAATAGTACTATGAGTACTAACCATTCACTAGTCATACAATTTTCTCTTGAAATACATTTAAAGCTCTGGTTATTAGATTTGGAGGCAGACTTACTTCTTTATAATTTAATTTCTTGTCACCATCTGAATCAGCTTCTGCAATCATAGCATCTACTTCCTTCTCACTCATTCTATCACCTCTCTGAAATTGAAGGACAAAAATGCAAAATTAATGCAAACAAATTGTATATTATTAAAATCAAAATGTCCGTCTTCTTATACAATTATATATTATAAGTAGAAAGGCAATTGTATTCATACTTTTCAAACTACCATGTTCTTACAAAATACAAAGAAAGTTTTCCTTGGAATTACCTGTTTAGAATAACGTGTTCAACAGATATTAACAATAGAGAAGATATTGTCATAAGTCAGATATTTTAGCCAAAATGTTTAGACATACTCCATGCAGTATGCAAAGTAGTTTTAAATAGATACACTAAAAATGAGTACTGGTATGCACATAAAATGTTATATAAAACGATATTTTAATTTAAAGCTAATCTTGAGCTCTGGTATGGGCATCGTATGTTGAGAGAACATGGCTATAATTCATTCTGGATTTTTTTATCCTGCAGTAGATTGATTTTTTGAACCAGTAAAACAAAAACAATATCTTACCTGTGAAATTTAAACGTTAGCAGTGTTCTAATATTCAAATTATGCAAGGAAACCCTTTTACTTGCTAGACTTCACTGTCAGACACTATTGAGTGACTGACTGGCTTTGTTTCCTCTTTGGTAATAACATACACAAAATGAGCTGTAAAGGGTACATGAGCATTTGTCTACATCAATAACCCACTTCTTGTAATGGCCAAAATTGACCCAATTGAATAGAACGTACGACCATTCAGTACAATGGTCTAAAAATCAGACTATTACTTACTGGCTCTACAGCTCGATTTGACAACTAATAATCGTTATTTTCCCACTGAAAGACATTTTCAAGCCCCCCTTTTTTTAGGGAAGTTCTAAATTAGTATTGTCTTTCAAATGCTGTTGGAATTTTTGGCCTGCAAATGGGACATAGTACCTTTAAGAGTTAAATTGATAATAAATCTTTCATAGACTATTCAATTTACCACCTAAACCTAACAGACTGCAATAGAAACGAATCAAGCTAATGGACATGTGTTATTCCTCACAGGTTTGGAGCCGAGCTCTATTGGTGTGAGGTCAATGCATGCACCTTACTGATGAGAATAGTACAAACCTGTGTGAGAATCCTAGAAAGTTCTCTCTGTGTAATGAATCCATCTCCATTGACATCTATCTTCTTGAAAGCTTTGAGTAGATCGTCTTCTGTAGTTGGTTTCAACTCCTCGATGATCTCAGATACCTCCTGGTATGTTAACTTCTCTGAAAATTAAAGGGAAATCACTAGTAAGAATTTTCAAGAAAATTTGTACAAAGGAACTGTCATAAAGGATCATCGAAAAGCAAAGAGACAAATGGAATGTAAAATTAAAAAAACTTGTTTTAGGAATGCTAGTCAGCTTACGTCATGGGTGTTACTTGAGGGTGAAAATTACATCCGACTGCTTGTTGGAGGTATGAATGAACAGACTAATGGCTTACATTTGCTATTACTGGCATGAAGAAAATCAAAGAATTAAGATTGTTTAGAATACATGCCCGAGGAGAACTTACTTGTATTCTTGGTCCAGTATTTATCAATGGTCTTCTGTGTAGGGTTTCTTCCAGCTTGCTGGAGGACTGTTTGAAATAGAAGAGAAAGATGGAGAAAAAGAAGAAAAGGAGAGAAAAAGAAAATAAAGAGAGAGAAAGAGGGAGCAAGAGAGGAAGAAGAAGAAAAGGAGAAAAAAGGGGTTGAGAGAAAGAGGACAGGAGTAGAAAGAGAGAAACGAACAAGAAAAGGAAATGGAACATGTCCACAAAAAAAGAAGCAGAATGAATTAATGTGGAAGATATACATTTGCAGTAGGCTTGAGGTTGCACCATGTGAGAGAGGGGGAGGATTGGAGAGTCCTGAAAAGGACTCTAGGTAATCTTTCTTTCTTTTGAGTCCTTTTTTTCCGCAAGCCTACTGCATACCTGCCAACATTTGAAAATGAGAATTAAGAATTTTTAGCACGGTATGTACCCTTAACAGGCATTCGCACATGCAGCGGTAATGTAACTGGCAATACGTGGTAAATCTGTGCAAAAAAGCGAATACAAATTCGCTGCTCAATCATGCAGCACTTCATCGCACGCAAAAAACAAAAAAAACAAAAAAATATTGAGATCCGGGATATCCCGCATTTTGGGGTCCTAAAAATCCAGAAAAACAGGATATTCCGGATTATTCGGGAGGTTTGGCAGGTATGCTACTGTATACCTACATCACCATGCAAGCCGATACTTATAATCTAAAATATACATTGAAATAAAATTTCGAACTTTTACACCAGATAGGATCAGTTTAGCTAATTCAACTACGCAACCCTAACATATCTAACAGCTTTTGTTTAAAAAAAAGGCAAGGCATCAAATGATCTTCTTTGAACTGTTCATCATGATATGAATGAATAGGGAAAAAAACTCTGAATTTGTACAGCATAATGATATATGGTTTGCATGTGTCTCTCTCTTACAAGCACAACAAACAATTCACAATCCATCCAGGGCAGTCATACCTTTTTCCAGCTCATCTTTTGAAGAGATGTCCTTGTCTATGTGATTGAGAACAGCTATGTATGCTGCCTTGATTTCTGCCGTTATGGGATCCTTCCCTGTCTCATTGTGTTTGCTCTTAACAGTCTTTGCACTCACGCTAGCTGATGAACCCTTTCTACTCATTGGAGATTTGGTACAGGTTTCTCCATAAAACACAGTCCTAAAGGAAAAAAGAAAAAGAAGAACAGTTATGTACACTCATGGCATCGAGCAAGAAGATGAACTTTTAAATAGTAAATTATTTCTCCAGTGCCATGTGTTAATAAACAAATAATGTTTGCGTGTACATTAGTGAATGCACTTCACACAGGTTATGTCACAAAAGGTTAGTGAACGAGACTTGTTGAGTTCATTGTCCGTCTCATTGTGACTTAACCAAGTACCGGTAACTTGATTTCTTCATGAGTATTATGATTTCAGTCTACTGTAGAATCAACTAAAACGACCTCCAAACTCTGTACCAATAAGTACTTATGCTACAGACGTTTTCGGCAAAGCAGAACTTACCGGGGAATCAACGGTAGGTTTCAATCGCATATTATTGATTTGAATATATTTTTTTGTTTGATCTATTCCCCTGGCCGCACACTGGGGAACTCGAAGCATTTCAAAAGGTGGGCAATGCTGATCACGCTGTGGGTCAGTTGGGTTATTTGTGCATTCTATTTAGCAAGTAATTATATGAACTCTACATTGAGGGTATTGAAGTATTCTGGGACTGTGAGTAGATTCTAGACCTAGATCTATTTGCATAAAAATAGAATAGGCAGTTCTCGCGGATCGGCCACACACCGGCGGAGCCACTGGCACTAGTCTACCTCTACCTCTCCTCTAGATCTAGGTCTACTGTTACTGTTAGTGTTAAATTTATGTTTTTTTATATTTATTATTTACCCTAGTCCCTACTTTGTTTAGATCTAGCCCAAATCTGACTTGGATGACGAGCACACAAATCGTAGACGCAGAAGCCTTACGCCCGCGTATTTTTTATTTACATGGCAGCGAGGGGAAAAACTCAATTAATTCCAATGAAACCGCTGGCGGAGAGTCTAGTCTGTAGTGCCTGTACTGAATATGACTTGTGTTGTCGATGTACTCCTTGTTGTTGGTACGTGGCCGAGGGCATGTATATTATGTTCACGCTCTCGATTTCTCTGTGCCATGGTGTTGCACATAATGTCATACTGCCGTCACTGTTTATTGCATTCTCTACTAGTACTAGACCTAGATCTACATTCCCTAATAACACTGCACTGCTGTACTCGTACTCCGATTCGGTCTAGAATCTAGTCTAGACTCGTCGCGAGCGGTTTCATTGGAATTAATTGAGAAATTCCCCTCGCTGCCGTGTAAATAAAAAATACGCGCCCGGCCTCCCTACTCTCAGTCTCTCACTTCTCAGTCTCAAACGCATTGTTCAACAAGCCAGGCAACACAAATATAAACAGGTGGGACGACACCTGAAAATAGACGTAGGAACATCGCAATCAAAATGAACTTCTTTATAATCATATAACAGCTGAAAGGTACACAATTATCACACTGTAAATTCTTTCAACGATATATCACTGTTTTTGAACTCTCGATCGCGAGCTATTTCATAAGAGGCAATTATATCTACCGTTTGCGACCGTTACCAGGGGCCCGTTTCTCGAAAACGTCAATCAAGTCAAACGGTCACCTATTCATACCACACATAGCTAGCTAGCTAGCTGTACTATCCTGGCTGTGTATTAAAAGCTGTGCTATTGATTCTCAACATTTAAAACACCACTGTACAAAACTCAACTGATTTAACTCAAAATCAGTGCTTTAGAGACAATTGATGACACCCATAAGGCAGTAAACTACAGTGTTTTTTAACTTATAATAATAATAATAATAATAATAATAGCCTAGATCTAATAGTCCACTCCAAATTTTATTAAACCGAAACGGAAATTCTTTTTGCCCAATTGATCGTGAGCCCGGCAGCCACTGAGCAGCGCCAGATCGACGTTGCTCTATCCCTTATTGTTGAACGCCAAACAAGGTAGCAACAACTCCCATCTTTTAACGTCTTTTGGTATGACGCGGCCGGGGTTCGAACCCACGACCTCCCGGTTGTGAGGCGGACGCTCTACTGACTGAGCCAACACTCCGGTATCGATATATAACAGAATAATTAAAAAATTCAAATTGTGAGTCTACTGTCAAACTTGCCGATCAAACGCATTGGTATGATTGTGTGCATTTGTGTGTTTGTGAGTGTATTGACTATTCATGTATTTAAATGCTGCCCATTAACACGTAGAGCAGTGCTAAAGGTCAATACGCATTTAATAGCATTGACTCTCTGCGCTTTACTGGAGTGATTTATTCGTGATCAGCGTCATAACCTGTACGTCCGCGCGCTACTTGCAAAAAAATCGTTCATACGTAGGCCTACACCCTTAATGGAAGCTTAAAAGTGCCACCTAGACATGGGTGTCGATCCTTACGTAATACCTATTCATCAGGGGGGGATGAATGAATAGATCATCCCCCCCTGATGAATAGGTATCAGTTACGGATCGACACCCATGCACCTAGATGTTGAGATAATTATCTTCGGAAGTCGACATCTTGCTAGCGAAAAGATCAGATGACGAGATCTCGGATCTCATCATGTCGACATCCTGTAGAAGAGATGATCAGATGACAAGATCCCGGATCTCATCATGTCGGCATCCTGTAGGAGAAAAGATCAGATGACAAGATCCCAGATCTCATCATGTCGACATCTTTTAGAAGAGATGATCAGATGACAAGATCACGGATCTCATCATGTCGACATCATTTAGAAGAGATGATCAGATGACAAGATCCCGGATCTCATCATGTCGACATCCTGTAGAAGAAATGGTCAGATGACAAGATCCCGGATCTCATCACGTCGACATCTTTTAGAAGAGATGATCAGATAACAAGATCCCGAATCTCATCATGTCGACATTCTTCAGAAGAGATGATCAGTTGAAAAGATCCCGGATCTCATCATGTTGACATCCTTTTGAAGAGATGATCAGATGACAAGATCCCGGATTGGGGGGCACATGCCCCCCGTGCCCCCGTAGTTACGCCACTGCTTTTCCTTGTTTTCCCCCTTTCTTTTCTCCCACCCCCCCCCCCCCCCCTTTTTTTTTTTTTTTTTTTTTTGGCCAGCCGACGGGGGGGGGGGGGGGGAGGTGCCCCCCGTGGTTACGCCACTGTTTCCTCCAGCAAGAAATTCATCCATATTGTGCTGCACTCAGCCCAGGTGAGGTAAATCTGTACCTGGCAGGAATTTATTCCTTGAAACGCAGAGCGCGTAACAGCTGCTCTGCTAAAGCCAGTCTAATTATGCTGCATTATTGTAGTAGTAGTAGTAGTATTTATTTCCGTATAAAAAGCATAAAAAACAAAATATACGGGGGATTGCCCACATTCAGCTAAACCAACATGGGAAAGCTGGTCTTCCGTGGGGTCCGGAACATATACATAAATAAAGACAAAACATAACATAAACAAAGTAAAACATAAGAGTAAATCAATAAATCGAATTATCAAAAAGAAGACATACAGCCATAACAAGATAAGTGAGAAAAAAAGCAAAGAAACAAACAAGCAAACAAAATGAGAAATCCTATATTTTTCTTGAGCAATTATAGAGACTTCTGATAAAGTAAGTGTTAAGCGCTATATATTGTTGTTTATTCATCTTTATTCAGGAAGGTATACATATAACATAATAATAAAGACGTGACATAAAACCCAGGACAGAGATTTGTATTACATTAAATGCATCTCATGCAGGGTTGAACAATTACAATACACAAAAACAAAACGGAAAAGAGAACATCATAACGTCAGTGTTTTAAATGAAAACATTAATAATTCCTAACAAAATAACAAAAACAAAAATAATTATTACTTTCTTAGTTAGCAATGCCAAGTGAGCTCAGATAGGCTGTAAAAAACAATATAAACCCACAGAATATACTTTTGAAATATTACTTTTCCCAATTACATAATTATGCCACACCTTACATTTAGGTACCGTCATCATATCTGTCAATATAGTAGCATGCGTAATCACACCACGAGAACCTGTCCCCATAGAGAGAGGGGGAGAAAGAGAGAGAGAGAGAGAGAGAGAGAGGGGAAGAGAGAGAAAGAAAGAAAGAGGGAAAGGAAGAGAGAGAGAAAGAGGGAGAGGGAGAGAAAGAGGCCTCGCTATTGCAAGTCATACAAATTAGTTTAACCACTTACACTCCCAAGTAATGTTGTGATTGCCAGGTGCGTTCCGACCGGCTGTGAAAAATAACATACGACCCAAACAGTACGGTTTTCAAGATTTCATTTCTCAGTTGTGGATACCTTACTTTGCATTTACATGTTTTCAACATATCTATAAGTCTTTTCTTGTTGTCAGGAGTTATCAAACCTCGGGAACCTATCTCTATACACATTAATTTGGGAGTCCAGCCGGCTTCTGAGATATCATGTGTTAGTCCGGCGTACCTGTCAAGCTTTCTTTGGTGAGCCTGTTGAATGTTGGTTTCAAATGGAATTGTCAACTCAAATACTAGTATTTCCTTTTTTCTAAAATTAATGAAACATAAATCAGGTCTTTGTTGTGTTGGAACAATGGTTGGGGGAACCGTCCCTCCACTGATTGTCTCCCCTTCCACGTCAGCATATACTTGGTGATCACTATCAAGGCCGTTCTGTTTGATGGTCTTTAGCAGATTATGTACAATGTTATTGTGGCGCCACGTGTATCTATTTAACATTTCCTGACAATTATTCAATACGTGATGCAAAGTACCTTTGGCTTGACATAAACTACACAAGTCATTTATTCGCTTACCCCATCTATACAAGTTTTTATTACTCGGCAGACTATCAATCGCTGCATTTATTGCAAATTTCATAACTCCTTGTGGTAGATTGAAGATGATGGACTTCCAGGACAAGTCACAGTTTTCTATTTCTAGTACCTTCATGAATTCACCTTGGACTAGGAGAGGTTCTATTTCATTTTTCCACTTTTTCCTGCTTTCCTCTTTCAGGTTCATTTTGACTGATTTTTTAGTATCTTTCCAATTCGTTTGTAAACTGGTTTGATGAATTTGGTGTGCAACCTGAATTGTAGATGACTTTCTGGTCCAATTTCCCTCTCTGGCCAGTTGTTGATCTAGGGCGTGAACTACCATTTCGTCGCCTTTAACTTTCGATCTACTGTAGGCAAGGCAATGACATGTTTGGTAGAGTTCAGAGATAGTGGGAATATTAAGCCCCGCTGGGGCATGAACTACAGCAATATTGGCACCACACCGGGGGATGCCCATCCATTTTTTAATGTATTTGTCTAGAAGTGTATCTAGTTGTCCAAGGTGAGTTGCATGAAGGTCATGTACAGTTAACATATATCTCATAGAGGAGAGAGCATAATCATTAAGAATTCTTAGCTTATACTCGTTTTTTATGTTTACACTATCTATATTCGTGAGGGTACTATCAACCTTATCTCTGATGAAATCATATGTTTCTGAAGTCTTCATCCTGAAAGTTATTTGAGATCCGAGAAATTTAATAGGATTATTTTGTACAGATGCAATTTGTTCCCTAGCTAAGCAAAAATCAATAACTGTTGGTTTACCGCCTGAAATTGATAAGGAACGACACTTCTTAGCTTTGACTGTTAAGCCCATACTACTGAGAAGTTTATCTACTTCTTGAACAAGTTTTTGATGATACCTTTTATTTCCAGTTATCAGGTTAAAGTCGTCGGCATACGGGGTAGTTATTAATTTCTGGCCGGCGAAATCGTAGCCATATTGCTGCTTCTGGGTTTCAAGATATTCAATAATTGGGTTGAAGCACATGAGAAATACAATTGGGGATAGAGGGTCTCCCTGAAAAACCCCTTTCCTGAAAGCAAAGCGTTCCGATTGCCACCCCGGACCGCATACTCTGCCATTTAGTCTTGAGTAGAGAACATCAATGTAACGGGCTACTGGTTGAGGTATTGCGTAACGGCTTAATGACGTAGAGATCAGCTGATGACTCACGCTGCCAAACGCGTCGGCCAGGTCGAAGAATGTGATGTGCAATGTTTTGTGTTTACATCGAGCATGTTTCAGAATTTCATGTACGACTTGGTTGTGTTCTATACAGCCGTTCACTCCGTTAATAAAGTAAGTGTTAAGCGCTATATATATATATTATATGTTCTCTTCTAAAGGATGTCGACATGATGAGATCCGGGATCTTCTCATCTGATCATCTATTCTAAAAGATGTCGACATGATGAGATCCGGGATCTTGTCATCTGATCATCTCTTCTACAGGATGTCGACATGATGAGATCCGGGATCTTCTCATCTGATCATCTATTCTAAAAGATGTCGACATGATGAGATCCGGGATCTTGTCATCTGATCATCTATTCTAAAAGATGTCGACATGATGAGATCCAGGATCTTGTCATCTGATCATCTCTTCTACAGGATGTCGACATGATGAGATCCGGGATCTTGTCATCTGATCATCTCTTCTAAAAGATGTCGACATGATGAGATCCAGGATCTTGTCATCTGATCATCTCTTCTACAGGATGTCGACATGATGAGATCCGAGATCTCGTCATCTGATCTTTTCGCTATAGCAAGATGTCGACTTCCGAAGATAATTATCTCAACATCTGGGTGGCACTTTTAAGCTTCCATACCCTTCCCTTTCAATTCCCGTTCATGATATCCTTTACAAGCTCACTTGCAAAACTATTTTCAAGAGTAAATAGACTTCAAATCAGGGGCGTAAATCACGGGGGGGGGGGGGGGAATGGGAGAGCTGCACCCCCCCCCCCCCTCCTGGCTTGAAGTAGGGGGATGGCCTGTACAATCATCCCCCCTGATATTACAAAAAAAGAGGAAGAAGAAGAAGAAGAAAAAAAATGTGATTGTTTCAATTTCAGCATAATGCATGAGAAATGAGTTAATTTTTTTATGTATAGCCTACATGTATACAGTATGTCACGATAAGGAAACGTCGAGGCTTCCGCGCTTCGCGCGAGGGGGAAACTGAATTCAGATAAATAGGGCTTATTAAGAGTCGAAAACGGTGCAACGAATCGTCTTCTTTCTATAATAATTAAATCAAACGTCTAAGCTTTTCGTGCTTTGCGCGGGAAGGGGAAATTGAATTCAGACGAGAATTAAGAGTCGAGAACAGTACCCAATCGTCTGCTTTCTCTAATAATTTAAGGAGACGTCAAGGCTTCCGCGCTTCGCGCGAGAGGGGGAACGGAAACTGAATTCAGATAAATAGGGCTTATTAAGAGTCGAAAACGGTACAACGATTCTGGTGTGTCTAATAATTTAATGAACCCAAAAATTCCGCGCGGGAGGGGGGGGGCAGGGGCGTCGCTAGACCTTTTTCAGTGGGGGGGGGGGGGTGTAGAGGCCAACGATTACCGACAAAACAAGCGACCAATTACCGACAAAATTAAATGTCCAATATCTACTAATTTAACCCTATAAACCCGGGGCCGAAGGCTAAATTGTTTTTCCTATGGACTATCTATAGTACTTGCATAATTATGCGCAAATATACGAATTATTTCGTCAACTTAGTCAGCATCATAGCTGATATATTTTAATGCGGCGCGGAGCTAGGATCTTATTTTAGGGAGGGCGGTAGTGAGCAAGCGAATCACTTAAAGAGCGCTCATTAGGGGGTGTGGGTGATAGCTAGCCTCTAAATTATTAGGAAAAGAAGACGATTTATTGTACCTTTCTCGACTGTTAATCCTTGTCTGAGGCGCGGAAGTTTAGGCGTTTCATTAAATTATTAGAGAAAGTAGACGAATCGTCGAACGTGCTCGACTCTTAATCCTTGTCTGAATGAAGCTTTCCCCTCATTTTGACGTTTCATCACAATATAGAGAAACGAAGACGATTCGCCGTACCGTTTTCGACTCTTATTACTCCCTATTCATTATAATTCAGTTTCCCCATCTCGCGCACAGCGCGGAAGCTTTGACGTTTCATAAAGTTATTACAGAAAGAAGACGATTCGTTGTACCGTTCTCGACTCGTCTAAATGAAATTTTCTCCCTTCGCGCGAAGCGCGGAATTTTTGGCGTTTCATCACAATATAAGTGCAATTCTCGGAGTTGTTTATAGACCTACTACTGTAAACACTGAAAATAGAATATTTTACATGATTGGGGATTATAATATGAACCTATTTAAAGTAAATTGTCAATCTCATGTTAAAGATTTTATTGAAATGTTTATGGCAGTTGGTATGTACCCTATAGTTCATGGTCCAACGCGTGTTGTAAATAACTCAATTTCTCTCATTGACAATATTTTCACAAACAACCTTGAGAATTGTTCATCTGGCACAATCTTAACAGACATTAGTGATCATTTCCCAATATTCTGCATTTATTCTCAAAGTACTCAAACCGTAACAGAAACGTGTATTACAATGAAAAGACAATTTAGTGCAAAAAATATAAATACTTTTATTACGAATATCGGCAATACGCATTGGATTCTGAAAGAAAACGATGCTAATTCAAGTTATGATTGTTTTCTAAAACAATTTCAACATGTATATGAAATATGTTTCCCAATGAAATGTCAATCTAAGAAGAAAAAACGATTTGATAAACCTTGGTTCAATGATGAATTAAGACAGCTGAACAGAAAGAAAAGCTTATATTACAAGAAATATTTGAATAATCGTACTGCGTATAGACTTGATGCATACAAAAAGTGTAGAAATAAGTTAACAAATAGAATTAAATATGTAAAATATAAGTATTTCAAACAAAGTTTTGTAGATGCTAAAGGTGATACTAAACAAACATGGAAAATTATAAATGGTCTTTTAGGCACAAAGTCTAAGAAAAATGAAATTCCGAGTACTCTACAGTATAATAATGAAACCATTGATAATGATACAGATATATGTGAATCTTTTAACGAATACTTTATCGATATAGGTCCAAAATTAACATCAACTCTTGATATACCTACTGGTGATTTTAAACAGTATCTAAAGAAAAATGAATCTACTGCTTTTTTTACTCCAGTCACTCCAAGAGAAATAATAAACATTGTAGATAAATTAAAGAGTAATAAATGTAGTGGTTTTGACAGTGTTGATGTTAAGATGGTTAAAAGAGTTATACATTTGATCTGTTATCCATTATGTGCAATATTCAATTCTTCATTGGAAACTGGGATCGTACCTGATCAGTTGAAAATTGCTCAAATTATTCCTATATTTAAAAGTGGTACCAAAACTGAAATGTCCAATTATAGACCTATATCTCTACTTCCAGTATTCTCTAAGATATTAGAAAGAGCTGTGTATAATCGCTTATATTCCTTTTTGAATCTGCGTAATATTTTGAATAATTCACAATTTGGTTTTCGAACAGGCCACTCCACATCCTCTGCTTTAGTTGATTTTACATGCCAAGTTTCTCAAGTCTTTGATAAATCTGAAGTCATGATGGGATTGTTTTTAGACCTCAGTAAAGCCTTTGATACTCTAGATCATAATATTATACTTGCAAAATTATTCAATTACGGAATACGTGGTGTGTTATTAAATTGGTTTAAGAGTTATTTATCAAACAGAAAACAATTTGTCAAAATTAAAGGTAATACTTCGTCTATGCAAACAGTTGTATGTGGAGTGCCACAAGGCTCTATTTTAGGCCCGCTTTTATTTATTCTTTCTATTAATGACATGTGTAATATATCGGACAAATTAAAATATATCTTATTTGCAGACGACACCAGTGTGTTTATGTCCCATAAAAATATTCAAAGTTTACAACAGGACTTTGGTAATGAAATAAACAAGCTATTACATTGGCTTTCTTTGAATAAATTAATTTTGAATGTTAATAAAACTAACTACATGGTATTTACAAAACAAAAAAATAGATTTTAATGAGGTTGATCTTCAGGTGAATAATCATGAATTCAAACGTGTATCTGTAAACAAATTCCTCGGAATAGAAATTGATTCTAAACTTACATGGAATGAACACACTGGTGCTGTCTGCAACAAGATCTCAAAAAATACTGGCATTCTAAACAAACTTAGATTTCTACCAAAATGTGTTTTAAGAATGTTATATAATACTTTAATTCTTCCTCATTTATATTACTGTTCTGAAGTATGGGCCATGACAAGCCAAACCAATCTGAATAGGATACTCAAAATGCAAAAGAAAGCCATCCGGGTAATTTCAAATTCACACTACAGAGCTCATTCGAAACCTATATTTTATAACTTAAAGCTTCTCAATGTATTTGATATCTGTGAATATCATATTGCAGTCTTTATGTACTTGTGTCGAAATAAATCGTTACCATGTGCACTTCTAAAGTATTTTAATTTGAATTCGACCTTTCATGATTATGAAACTAGAAATGCATCTAATTTCCACTTACCTCAAATTAAAACAACATTAATGAAAAAGTCAATATCTTTCGATGGTCCAAAAATTTGGAATTCCATTCCAATAAATATAAGAAATTGCAAAAGTCTTCAAACTTTTAAACGAAAATATAAAATGTATTTAATTGAATCCTACGTGCTATAACTCACCAGGCTCTTTACCCCCCCCCCCCCTTGTTTTCCCTCTTTTTGTCATGCTTCCAATCGTACAACATTTAATTTAATTTACCTTTTATTTATATTATACTGAGGGATGGGCTCTAGCATAAGGACCATACTCCTTTTTAGCTCATCCCTTCACTCCCATTATGTTATGTTATTTTGTTGTTGTTGAATGTATGATATTTTATGTGTGATTATTCCTCATTTAATTGTATATGTTCTTGTATTTTTAATGATGAGTGTAAATAAACGAACTTGAACTTGAACAATATAGAGAAAGGAAGACGATTCGTCGTACCGTTTTCGACTCTTATTACTCCCTATTCATCTGAATTCAGTTCCCCCCCCCCCCTCTCGAGCGAAGCACGGAAGCTTTGACGTTTCATTAAATTATTAGAGAAGGAAGAGGATTCGTTGTACCGTTTTCGACTCTTAATAAGCCCAAATTGTCTGAATTCAATTGTCCCCTTCCGCGCGAAGCTCGGATTTTTTTGGGCGTTTCATCACAATATAGAGAAAGGAAGACGATTCGTCGTACCGTTGTTGAATTTTAAACCTTGTTTGAATTTAGTTTCCCCGAAAATTTTAAACCTCTGATTTCTTTAGCTGATATTATGGGAAGTGAAACTTCGAGAAAATACAAGTATTGTCAAGTATTGTAGTTTTAGTCACTCTTGAAGTCGTCACAGCGAATAAAAAGTCACAGTTCGAAGTGAAAAAAAACTTGTCGGCCGACCGACAATGTACGTCTCAGCGACTTCAAACTTCTGCATTGATATAGTACACGAGTATCGAACAAGAATACCGACACAGCTGACCCGACGTAGCAACATATTTACCCGTGTCTTTCTTGCTCCCTCGACGAGACGACTCCACCCAACAACCCCCTTCTCTCTTTTACTCCCACTCCTCCTCTCTCAGGCTCTCCTCTCTCTCCTCTCTTTCATCCCTATTTCTTTTGTTTCCCTTTTACTCTTTTCTTCTCTTTTTTTTTCCATTTCTTTTGTTTCCCTTTTACTCTTTTTTCCCCCCTTTTTTTTCCTTTTCTTTCTCTTCCTTTCTTTCCTCTCCTCCCCCTCTTTCTTTTTTCTCTTTCTTTCTTCTCTTTTCTTTCCTTTCTTTCCTTTCTTTTCCTTTCTTTTCCTTTCTTTCTTTTCTTTTCCTTTTCTTTTTTCTTTTCTTTCCCTTTCCCTCTCTTTTTTCCCCTCCCCCTTTTCTCTTTTTTCCCGACGGCAGCGCAATTTTACCGACAATATCCTGACAGGGGGAGGGGTGTCGCACCCCCCCCCCCACACCCCTCCCTTTGGCGACGCCCCTGGGGGGGGCCGGGGGAAACTGAATTCAGACAAGGATTTACAGTCGAGAACGGTACAGCAAATCGTCTTCTTTTTATAATAATTTAATGAAACGCCAAAGCTTTCGCGCTTCGCGCGGGAGGGGGGGGGGGGATTCATTCAGACAAGGGTTAACAGTAGAGAACGGTACAATAAATCGTCTTCTTTTACTAATAATTTAAGGAAACGTCTAAGCTTCCGCGCTTCGCGCGGTAGGCCTATCACCCACACACCCCTAATGAGCGAGCGTGTGTGTGTTGTGTGTTTGTGCGTGCGCAATCGCGCGCGCTTGCGTAAATTAGTGTGGGCGTGTGCTCGTGCTAGAATGTGATGGCTATCGCCGATCATCCCCCCACTCCTCGGTACGGATTTACGCCCCTGCTTCAAATATACATTGAAGTCTGAAGAAAACAACATAATAAACGCTATTCAGATAGGTTTTAGGAAAGGTTGCCAGACTAGTGACAATATACTCACTCTAAAAACACTGGTAGATAAAATGTTTAAAAATAAGAAATATTTGTACGGTGTTTGAATAGAAAAGCTCTCCTCTTCAAATTAAATAAACTACAATATAACCGGTCCAATCTACGATATCAGTTCAGTTCAGTTTAGTTTATTATTTATATCATCGAAAATATGTATGAAGATGTACGATTTTCTGTTAAACTGCAAAAAAAAAAAACTAATCTTTCCCCACTTCGATAGGAGTAAAATAAGGTTGTGTATTAAGCCCAACACTTTTTTCTTTATATTTAAATGATATCGTAGAAATATTTGGAGATAATTGTCACCCAGTAACATTACATTAGGGGAAAACAATTCATGTCTTTTGTATGCATATTACCTGGTTATAGTATCTGAAAAGGAATGTGGACTACAAACAGCTTTAAACCACTTGAATGAATATTGTGTGAAGTGGAATTTAGAAATTAATATGGAAAAGACAAAGATAATGATTTTTAATAAGGCAGGAAGAATGTTAAAAAGGAAAGTATTTTATTTGATAACACCCGAGTAGAAACAACGAACGAATACAAATATTTAGAAATTATCTTCAAACCATCAGGTAGGCCTACTTTTACACATGAAATCAAAAACTTAATGAAGAAAACCCAAAAAGCCGTATTTAGCCTTCGAGACATTTTCCCTGAAGACCGAATATCCTTACCCCCCCCCCCCCCCCAACTCAGTGTTATTTAGGGTACGCAAATATATGCATGTATACTGTATAAAACCAATCCTTCTTTATAAATCCGAAGTATGGTGGCTTGAACACTTGATAAAGGATACGAAAGAATTAGAGAAATGCTACAAAACATTCCTACCCGAATTAACTACAATTAACTAAAATTTTAAAAGCTCTCAAGATATTTGGCACTAACAGATCAGCGACGAATAGCGCTATCCTAGCGAGCCGGAAGATTCCCCCTCGCACTAACAACATTAAAAGATGTTGTTGGCTGCTGCAGCATATGGCATCACGTGATAAACTCCTCCGAAAAAAGCTTTGTGAGGCAAGCTTATATGTTGAGGGCAAAATAATTGACATCAAATATTGAAAAAACATGAAATCCTTTTCTATCACATCTGGCAAAACCATAATACATTTTCTATCAATAGGTTAAAGAAAGCTATACAATAACAAATTACAAGATTGGTATATACAAACCTGGAAAGACATTTTATCAAATGAAAATAATAATGAATACTCTACAAAATTAAAAACATATAGAATCCTAAGAAAAAAATACAAATTGGAAAACTGTATATTACTCGATATTGACAAATCACATATAGCTAAATACACGAAAATCAGAATAAGCAATAGTAACCTCGTGATTGAGGAAGGTCGGTACAACAAAATATCATTAATATATAGGATATGCCCCCTCTGTAAAACTGACATTAAAGAATGAAATACGGCTCGGTGTAAAAATGTCAGAGGAAAAAATGTCAGAGGTAAAAATGTCAGAGGTAAAAATGTCAGAGGAAAAAATGTCAGAGGTAAAAATTGTCAGAGGTAAAAATGTCAGATGTATAAATGTTAGAGGTATAAAATCAAAACAAAATCATGTGGCAAGTTTGTTATGGTTACACCCGGGTTATATATTAGGCTTATCGAAAAAGAACAGCGAGGGATATTCTGCAGTCGTTATTTCACCGCTGATTTATTTTCCACTTTCCCAGTTTAAATTTATTTACCTTTCGGCCCCAAATTGTGACTTTTTGCCCGATTATTGCCGAAGGAAGACGGGGGGGGGGGGGGTATTCTTCTTCTGGGGCACTGTGACCCGGCTGCTCTCCCTCTTCCTCTTATATATATGCTTTGCTTTATATATCCTTCCGAACAGTGGTCAATGCCTAGGCAGAGCAGGCAGGTAATGACTTGACTACTATTATATGTAATTTCCAATAAATGCATATTTCCGACAATTCCACTTTCTTGTGGGCTTGGTATTTTGATACTCTGAAACAAGGCAGAAAGCCATGTTATCAATGCTAAACACATCACATTCCCGAAGTGCGCGCGTTGCAATAAAATATTGTCGATTACTATTGCGGTACAAAATAGTCTGGGAGAAAATCAATAAGCAGCTTTGTTACTCCGATACAAAGCAGAAAGCCGCCCATGTTACATCAATTAAAGAGAAGGTTGAGTTGGGGAAAGGTGAACAATAATTTGTGAGCGTTTGTTATCATTCTTATTATGTAAGTGTGGAAGAACATCAAAGAAAAAAGTTATTCCCTGAAAATCTATTTCAAAGGACTTCATATCCCAGATATGACAAGTAACAGCTTTAAAATGAGGCCCGATTTGTATGCCATATGTTTGTGTAGTCCCATATCAATATCTTTCTGTGTACAGTGCTTGTTACTTTACCAAGACTGGGCCAAAGTTTTTATCATTTTGATGACTCCAAAACCTTGCACTACTCACCAATACCTGCATGTTTATGCTAGATGATCAACCTTTTCTGATTGCTTCCACACCCTTTCTTTCATGACTACCCTCAATGGATACATAATAATACAAATATGGAGGAAACAATATTGGCAAAAGGGAAACAAGAAAGAGGGGTGCACATTGGGTTATATTCAACGGAATATTTAATGGAGTAAACAACTTTCCTTTTTTGAGGGGGGGGGGGGGGTAGCTTGTTGTTAAGGTTCATCGTTACTATAGGACTGTTCTGCCCTAGTTCAGAATGTTTCTGTGCGAGTTCGTAAGTTTGTCAATGCATGCTCCGATTATCATTCAAATAATTGCCCCAAGGATTGTTATATTTCCGGCCCATTTGCGTTCTTCGGATTTAATAAAGATGTCGAGTGAAAGAGTTAAAGATCGAAAGAGCACAAATGTGAGAGTTATGTAAGTTACGAGGCCGATGAGTATTGCCGGAAAGCTTAACTCTGGAGGTTAAGTTCGCAAAATTAATAAAGTTCCTTTCGACATGGGTGTGTATGGTGCCTGGGATTATTTTGACGCAATGCGTCATAGTGACACGCCCTTATAAGGGGTCACACGTGTCGGAGGGTTTAAAATGGGGATGAGCTTCTGAATCGAGACGGTCTTTTACTTTTTGGAGCGGGTATTTATTTTTCGGAGCGAGTTTTCACTTTTCGGGCGACTTCTTGGTTTTTCTCATTCTTACTCCACTTCCTGTGCCGCCATGATGTGCTAAAGCTTTAGCAGAGTTCAGGGCGCCCAGCCTATATATGTAACTTTTCGTGATTCCTCGTGATTGCACTACTCACTTTAACACTTGACTTTTGTCGAGAACTTTAATTTCATCGTTTGGACTTTGTTCGTCTCTGGAACGTTACACGGGCTAGGTTGTAGGCTGACACCGGCCAAACCGGTACGTTTCACAAACATTAACACATCAACCAATTCAAAATATCAAAAAATGTTAGACATTCATACATAATTATATAATTATGCAAGCCTGATCACAAAAAAAAAAAAAATCAAAATCTATTTTCCACATTGTATTATCCTCAGGACATGTACGAAATAAAACACACAGCCATTTATCAAATTTACATTATGGAAGAAAGGAATATAATAGACTAGCTCATGCAGTAGCTGTACGTCTCGACATTCTGTGTGATAAAAGTGCTGAGATATGATGACGGCACTCATTTTTTTTTGCTTGTACATCTAACATTTTTACCTCTGACATTTTTACCTCTGACATTTTTTCCTCTGACATTTTTACCTCTGACATTTTTACCTCTGACATTTTTACCTCTGACATTTTTTCCTCTGACATTTTTACCTCTGACATTTTTTCCTCTGACATTTTTACCTCTGACATTTTTTCCTCTGACATTTTTACCTGGCACCTGAAATACACTTCCTAACAAAATGTACATACTTAATAGATCTCAGATTCAAAATATACACTAAAATTAACAATAAAGTAGGCCTACCTGACTTTCAAATTCTAAACGACGATGAGAAATTTAAACTAATGATGTCCAATGACGAAACGACATTAATGCAATAATAATATTTGGAATGTGTTATAAGCACATGGTGTCGGGCCTATAATATACTTACCTTGTTTTCTTCATCTTTCTATGCTCACTACTCAGCCCCTATATACATTTTCTACTGAAATCGTTTGGCACGTGTCATTTATGTGTAATCTTGAACATTTAGTGTAAGTTTTGTTGGATTCTGTGAGAATTTATTTCTATCATTACCGGAGCTCAAGCTTTTATATATGACCATATGCGCAGGGGATTTCTAGCACATTATTAAATGTATAAATGATAAGTAGAATTATAGAATGCACAATATGTAAACATGAAAGAAGTATAAACAATAAAGAATACAAACGAAAAAAGTTACTCAATTTGTTTTGCGTAAATTCGTCAGTTTGCACTTTGAACGTTTCTTAACAAAATTTACCAGTCAGAATCTGATTATAAAGCGGTTTGGAATTTGACATATTAGGCCAAGGCCCCGTCCACTGAAGAGTTGATTGCGGTTGATATCGATCGCATGATATGGCACAATCTTCTCTGTTGGGCAAACACGAAAAATACACAAAATCGGAACACCCGCCGGCGGGCGGGGCGGCGTCTCCGCCAGGTGCCCTTCCCCTATCTGGGGCGCCGGCCTTTGGGTCATGCATATGCATGCACTAACCCTTTAAAGGTCGCTCTATTGTTTACTAAAGTTTGTAACTTGTGTGATATGTTGTCACCACTTGTGGAGCATAAACCATCAACAAACAGTCGCAAGCACAACGTTGTTACCCACGCAGGGAGCCAAATCTTGCTGGAGACCTGTTACAAGCTCTTTAGTACAAGGATCAGTCCTGACATGAATGACCTCGAAATTGGGCTAACCGACAAATCAACAGTTAGCAAATTTACTGATGACACCAAGCTAATCCATCCAGTGCAAATAGACAATAATAGAACAGACATGCAAAACTCCATTAACCACCTTCACAGATGGGCAAATACATGGCAGATGAGATACAATGCAGACAAAATGTGGAGTCATGCATTTAACCCACAACCCACACTACACAATCATACACGATGGGCAACCCCCAACTGAAAGAAAGTACAGAAGAAAAAGGGTTCTAGTTCACAAGTCCCTGAAAGATGCCTCCCGGTGTGCTGCAGCAGTACTGGGGGTGGGGTGGGTGGTTTATTTTCAGGGGTGGGTTATTTTTCTTGATGGGGTAATTGTCATAGTTGGTAATATCCGGGGGGGGGGAATTTTCCGGGGTTCATTGTCCAGTGGCGTTCAACAATAAGGGATAGAGCAACGTCGATCTGGCGCTGCTCAGTGGCTGCCAGGCTCACGATCAATTGGGCAAAAAGAATTTCCGTTTCGGTTTAATAAAATTTGGAGTGGACTATTAGGCTATTATTATTATTATTATTATTATTATTATTATTATTATAATTGTCGTGATACGGATCGGATTTGTAGAACATAATTATAAATGAATGATTAATCATAGGTAGTCAGATACTTTAATATTATCTAAAACCTAGACCGACTAACAGTTATGAATCAATTTATTTAGAAATGGTCTTGTCATGACCTACATGGGCTTCTACATAATTGCTTTGATGAATGTGTTCTCTTGTTTATAGTTGCATGATTAATGTAGGATTTATGGGAGATTAATATTTAAAATGCTTAAACTCTTATCCTATCATACTTTATAACGGCCTGTGAATAATAATAATAATAATAAGGTTCTAGGACAATTACCCCCTGGGCAATCACCCCCCGGAAAATTACCCCCCGGAAAACTACCCCCAAAGGACAATTACCACCTAGAATATTACCCCCCGGAGAATCACCCCCCGAGGACAAGTACCCCCCCCCCAAGGACAATTACCCCCGGAAAATTACCCCCGAGGACAATTACCCCCCGAGGACAACTACCCCCGAGGACAATTACCCCCGAGGACAATTACCCCCTAGGATAATTACCCCCCGAGGACAATTACCCCCCCCCCCCCCGATGACAACTACCCCCGATGACAATTACGTCCGAGGACAATAACCCCCCGAGGACAAATACCCGCCGATGATAATTACCCCCCCCCCCCCCGAGGACAATTCCCCCGATGACAATAACCCCCCGAGGACAACTACCCCCGTGGACAATAAGGATTCAATAGCAATAGACGATTTTACGCATTGAGAGATGGCTACGAGCCCATAAGATCCCCTGCATGAACCCATATTCTTTCAAATACTATAGCACGTTATTACTGCACATTTCCCTTTTATTATAATTTATGCAACGCCAGTGCGGTTGCTTATTTCCTTTAGTATCTTCAAATTTTTATTTTCTCATGTAATTACATATTTTAACCGTTTCTGGTATTTGATTTTTTTACAAAATCAACGTTTTCCAAATCATTCTCTTGCGGCACCCCTGTTGAAAAACGCTGTGCTGGAGTTACAAAATCAATTGAGATGAATCAGAGAGCGGATATTTATTTTTCTTTTGACATGGCACCTACATAATAGCATTGATGGTGAGAGAGGCTGTAACGCGTACTCATCTGCACGCGATGTATTGTTCAATTTCTAAGAAATGTAATTTCTGTTCTTTATTTCATTGTTATTAGTCTTTGGTATGACTCGGCCGGGGTTCGAACCCACGACCTCCCGTTCATGGGGTGGGCGCTCTAACAACTGAGCCACCATGCCCAGTATTGTCCATACGGGAGGGTAATTGTCCTCAGGGGGTAGTTGTCCTCGGGGGGTACCTGTAGTTCTCCGGGGGGTAATTTTCCGGGGGTTATTGTCCTTGGGGGGGGGGGGTCATTTTCCTCGGGGGATACTTGTCCTCGGGGGTAGTTGTCGTCGGAGCTAATTATCCCGGCGGGTAGTTGTCCTCGAGGGGGGGGGGGGGTAATTGTCCCGTTGGGTAGTTGTCCTCTAGGGGTACCTGTAGTTCTCCGGGGGGTAATTTTCCGGGGGTTATTGTCCTTGGGGGGGGGGGGGGGTCATTGTCCTCGGGGGATACTTGTCCTCGGGGGTAGTTGTCGTCGGGGGGGGGTCAATTCTCCGGGGGTAATTTTCCGGGGGTAGTTTTTCGGGGGGTGATTGCCCAGGGGGTAATTGTCCTGATACGAGAATTATTCATTCAGAAAGATGCAGAAGAACAAGGACTATTACAATATTGCTTGATAGCGTGATAGCCCGGGGTAAAGGGAAGGGGAGGGGAGGGGGTGTTGATGATAACAAAATAAAACAAAAACTGGTTATGCTGATGATGCTGATGCTGATGATGGTAATGTATGTTCTACTGCATTGTATGTTTTAAGTTTATAACCAGCTGATAGAGTTATATGTCAGGACTCTACTAGACTGTTTCTGGAACAAATCAACAAGGTTGAAGTGAGTAATTTCAGTCAAAATTATTTTGGTGTTCTCGCCCTATTGGACTGAGGAAGGAAGCCATGCTCAGTTCACCCTATAGCATGTGCTCCACTAGAAGGTATCCATTATTGTCTTGAACTTGAATACAATAGAGGACTTGAATAGAGGACTTAATCCCACTGATCTTCCCACACAATGGGCTGCATTCAACTCCTCCTATTAGTAGCTACTGGTCCCCAAGTTTGTGTGAATGATCCTTGGACATACAATGCCCAGTCATTAGATGCTCACTTTGTTCAGAGTCCCCTTATCAGGAAGCATTTTCTGAAGAGAAGAATTTTGTACAATTCCAATAGCGATGCTTCCTTCCAGATTGAAATACTCAGAGCTGGAGACATTCACAGTAACCCTGGGCCTACTGCACATATTGTAAGTGAAGTTACACCACATGCTCGTGTACAACACAATTACAGTCATGAGAGTCTTCTCACTATCCAGAATGACTGCAAGAAGCTATTACCACATGATTTTTATTCTACCATCAAGTCTCTTGGACTTAATCGTCAGAGGCCAACTCGTAGAGGAACCAGAGCGGGTCGGCAAACCAAGGCGCGGTCTCACCTCGTAACTACATCACCTCTTCAGACATCTCAACATGCCCCTGCTACACTACAGTCACCTACCTTCTCCGCAGCATACACAGTTACAGCAGAGCAGCATATCCCTGTTGTCGAATTTACACCTAGATATGACCAATGCCCTAGATACCTCAGCAGAAATATCAACAACCTTATCGAGATACCGCGAGTATGCATCAATTCTGCTGGACAGGACTCGCTCAAACTCTGCACTGCCAATTTCAGGTCATTGAGAAATAAGTCAGCAGCAGTAATGGACTACGTTTGTGACAGCAATGCCGACCTGTACGCTATAACCGAAACGTGGCTTACAGAGAATGACGCAGCAGTCATCAATGACATCGTCCCTACAGGTCACAAATTCCTACACCATCCGCGTGCTGGTCGTCGCGGCGGAGGAACAGGTCTTCTTCACAAAGATACCATTGATGTCCGTGAGGGCAAAGCTGGTGAGACAAAGTCATTTGAATTTGCTGAATATCATGTCACCTTTGGATCGTTTCAGCTCAGACTTTTCAATCTTTACAGACCACCTTACTCCGAGAATCACCGCGTTCCCATCTCCACGTTCTTATCTGAATTCAGCGAGTTTATACAACCACATCTGATGTCGAACATTCCTATTATTTTGACTGGAGACTATAACATTCATGTTGATGTTATTGATAATCCTGAGTCAAGATCGTTTAGAAATCTGTTAGAATCTATTGGATGTATTCAACATGTTAACGTAGCTACTCATGTACAAGGCCATACCTTAGATCTGATTATAACTCGTCAATCTGATGATATTGTATTGGGGCAACCTTGGTCAGACTCATTGGTGTCTGACCACATGTCTGTTTTCTGTACGCTTAAAGTTTGTAAACCTCCTTTGTCTGTAAATATGGTCTCCTTTCGCAAACTTTCCACTGTTAAGTTCGATGCACTTAATAATGACCTCGCTTCAAGTGAGCTTTGTTTAAACCCTCCTGATTCTCTTGATGACTTAGCCTCATCTTATAATTCTACTTTACGGTCTATTCTAGATAAACATGCTCCACTGTGTTAAAAAAAGGTAAATAATCGCCCCAGAGTGCCATGGTTTACTGATGATATAAGAATGGAAAAGAAGAAGAGAAGGAAGGCAGAAAAGAAATGGAGGAAATCTTAGTCTGTCTCTGACCACAATGCATTTAAGTTAGCTCGAAACAAGATGTTGTTTGTAATGAATAATGCTCGTACTAAGTATTATACCGACTGTATTACTGACAATAGCTCAAATCAAAGGAAACTCTTTGATGTAACAAAGTCCTTGTTGAACATGACAAAAAGTGATTCTGTCATACCTCCTAGTGTTGATAACCATGATTTTGTCAATGGACTTGATGACTTTTTTGAACAAAAGGTAGTCAAAATTCACTGTGATATCGAATCAGTGTTACATGAAGAGGATATCAGTGTTGATAATTCCTTGGAATACTCATCCTCATCCAATCCACCCAAGTTTGCAAATTTCATGCCGTTATCCCAAAGTGATGTTCGGAAACTTGTAATGAACCTCAGTAAGAAATCATGTTCCCTCGATCCAATGCCAACAAGATTGGTTGTTGAATGTTTAGATACCTTACTACCTGTGCTTACACAAATCATAAATTTGTCATTACATAATGGCGAGTTTCATTCAGGTTGGAAACTTGCCTTGGTTAGACCTATTCCAAAGAAACCCAATTCTGAAATGAACTTCAGCAACTTCAGGCCAATAAGTAATCTCCAATATGTGTCGAAGTTGGTTGAAGGGGCAGCCACTGCTCAAATTCAGGATCACCTCCTTCGTAACAACCTTTTCCCTTTAACACAATCGGCGTATAGAAAGTATCACAGTACAGAAACCGCTTTACTAAGAGTTAAGAATGACCTATTTATGGCAATGGACCAGCAGAAAGTTACATTTTTTGTACTTTTAGATCTCAGTGCCGCCTTCGACACTGTCGATCATAATATACTAGCTGAAATACTACAGTCTGATTTTGGGATTACAGATTCTGTTTTATCTTGGGTACAGTCTTACCTGTGCGATAGGGAGCAACAAATATCAATTGGTAACACCACCTCAAAGAAATTCGATGTTAGATGGGGTATTCCTCAAGGCTCCAGGCTCGGACCCCTCCTTTTTTCCCTTTATTCGAGTCGCCTTTTTGCTATCATCAAAGCATACTCTCAGCACATATCTTGTCACTGCTATGCAGATGATACCCAGTTATACATTTCATGTAGCCTAGTCAGGGAACAAGAACAGTCCTGTGTTTCTGCTCTTGAACACTGTCTAAGGGATCTTCGTAGGTGGATGTTAAGCTGTAAGTTGAAACTCAACGACAGCAAAACTGAATTTCTTATTATTGGAACACCTAGGCAAGTGTCAAAACTTAATATAAATTGTATAACAGTCGGAAATACTGTAGTCGAGCAGTCTATGGTTGCAAAAAACCTTGGTGTCTGGTTTGACTCTCAGTTGAACATGGAGACCCATATATCCAAAACATGCAAAGCAGCCTTCTATCATCTGTACAACCTACGTCACATTCGGAAATACCTAACTCGCACATGTATCATTACATTAGTCCATGCCTTTATAACAAGCAAATTGGACTACTGTAATGGACTACTGTTTGGCTTACCAGAATCTCAGATATGTAAATTACAACGTGTACAAAATGCATGTGCCAAACTCATCTGCAATTCCCCCAAATTCTCTCATGTAACCCCACTACTTCATGATCTGCACTGGCTTCTAGTTCGCCAGAGAATCAAATTCAAAATACTCCTCCTTACTTATAAGGCACTCCATGGCTTGGCCCCCATTTATCTCAGTGAACTCCTGACGTTAAAATCACCCACCCAGTCCTACAGGCTCCGTAGTTCCCATGATACCATGCTCCTGAGTCTTCCACCTTGTAAAACAAAGGTTACTCTAGGTGACCGCGCCTTTGTTAGCGCTGCACCCAAACTCTGGAATAGTCTCCCTGCCACAATTAGACATGCATCATCAATCAATGTGTTTAAAAATAACCTGAAAACCTATCTGTTTCAGGAAAGTTTTACATAGACATTTTCATTGTAAAGCATACACAGGTTCCCCCTTAGCATCGATTTTAACTTTTAAATGTTTATTTGTATTGTTCCTTTTACTATCATTATGTCATGCGCAGTTGAGTATATACATATAGAAACTGCGCATTATAAATTTACAATTATTATTATTATTATTATTATTAATGTTGTTGGTGAAGGTGGTGATGTCGATAATAATGATGTTGAAAATGAAAATATGCTGATGTAAATATGTAAGTTTTTTTCAAATCCCACTACTTTTTTTGCAGGTCTATTTACCAATTTCTTTGATCTATTTTTATTTGTTTTTGTCTTTGGGTTCGTTAGTTTTGTTCCTTAATTATCCTGATTTTACGTTCCAGTTCCGTCTGAATTGTACGTATATGACCTAAATTTAAAAATTATATTTGTTTAAAGGACAATGTGGAAATAAACGCTTAAAATCAGTTTAATTCAGTTGAAGAAAAAAAAAAGCCTCAGAAAATAAGCTAAACATATATTTTTTTAAACAGTCTTAATTTTTATAAAGAAGAATGAATCAATAATGTTAGTAATGTGTAGAAAGATCATAGTTGGAGTCAGTTCTACCCAATAAATGACATGTGATGGCACTACACATTGACTAGAATGACAGAGATATGACACGGTTGGAGGCGAAATGGATGTTGTCCTCGATCTCTAGAAAGAAGGCTCCTTGAAACAAAGAGCAGAAAATTACTCCGGAGGACATACTATGATCGAATCTCTTTGGTAAACTATAGAGATATATTAAATGTGGACACATGAATCAATAAATGAAATAAAATAAATATCTTAGATTTTCTTTCCAAATATAAGTAGCCTATAAGGGCACAGATCAGAATTGTTAACAGGCTACAAACTACCTGAAAGCTGCTATCCTAAAATAATTCGGGGAAAATAGGGCATGCCGAGTTTGAAAAATAATCCTACCCCCATTTTCCACAATTTGCATAACGCAGGGATATATTCCACATAATACTTACGTTATTGTACAACTCTTTGAAACCAACGCGCTATAACCACTATTTGCAAAATGAACGAACTTCCGCAAATAAAGTATGTCCAAGATGCATAGTACTAATTTGCTGATAATAATTTAGGCACACCGAAATACAAAATAGAATAGAAACTGACTTTGAACAGGAAACTGATTATAAACAGTTGCAGTTAATTGCAACTTAGTTGCAATTGATATCAATCGCAATGACATGTACATAATTATAAAGAGAGAAAAAACTGTTAACTTGCGATTGATTCGGATCAATTTGAACTCTTTATTAGACAAATCCCTGGTATTCTATATTTCTTTCAATTTCACTTTCTGTTTAATATGCATCCTGCATGTAGACTACTTTAGTAATAGTACAAAATCAGTTGCTAGTTATTTGTTTTATTTATGAGTTGTTCTAAATAAGAAATATTGAATTAAAATTATCTGAAGTTTTGACACGGTCGTGACAGTTGTTAATAAGTTGCTTCTTATGGTGGCTCATAATGTATGAAAAACCGCCACTAGAAGCGTTTATTATTTCATGCAATGAAGGTATCATTTCATGCACACAATTCTATATTGAGTTAAAGATTGTTATATGTTAAGTAGTAATAAAATGAACTATTCGTAGTGTTTATTACGAAGGAACTATCAGATCTTGTAACAATTATTGAAAACATCTGTAAACATTAGCTGCCAGTAAGCTCAAAATAATTATGTCTTTCGGTTTAAGTATTTTGGCAATAACGTTTCTGTATATTTGCATAATTTTAAACATAATTTGTGTCCAATATATAAATGTCATCAAAGTGTTACACGTGGACCTAAATGATATGATAAACACTACTTTGCAAACATCGCTGGATTCCTTGATTGGGCATCATATATTAAATGACAAATTCTTTATCCCTCGTATTTTACTCTATAGGAGCAAAAAGAAAAACATTGAGATAACATATCTGCTTTGATTGATATGATGTACATTTCATTCATGTAAATATATATAGAGAGAGAGAGAGAGGGGGGAGCAGAGAAAAGAGAGAGAGAAAGAGGGGGAGAGAATGAGAGAGAGAGAGAGAGAGAGAGATGGGGGTGGGGGCAGAGAATGAAAGAGAGAAAGAGGGAGAGAAAGAGAAAGAGAGAGAGAGTCATAGTTACAATTTTGGTGAAAGGCCCTAAAATGTATGTCTACACCTACTTTAAATCCAGGATAACTGTCGTCAAATTAAAAAATTAAAGAAATTCTAATAATTCTAATTCATTATATGTCTACGGCGTGGCAAACAATGCTGAGTTATCCGACTTCCTGCTTTCCGGGTTTTCGCCTCCTTCCGTATCTGAATTATTTACTGTATACTCTATGTTGAAAAAATTGTTACATATATCATTTAAATATACATTGTGTTTCGTATTTGTACTTTTGAGAAGATAATAAATGTTAATAAATACACCAAACAAACAAAACACATCGATGCAATATGAGAAGGTTAAACTAATCTGAGGTGTTGTGCATGGACCATCATTATGATAGTCCTCAATTTGGTCAATTTGATAGAAATATGGAAACTAAGGCATCTAATTGATACATATTTTATCGTTTTCAACGTTTGACAGCAAATAATGATATCTACAAAATACGATATATATTACATTACTAATTCTGTTATCATCACGATGTTTATATTTAAAAAAAACATTCAACTCATATACAAAACGATTTTCATCGAGTTGCTAAACACGTGTTAACAATTTTCTTCAATTTTTTTTTTTTTAAATCATCAAATATCAATTATCGATTAAAGATATAATTTACATTCAAGTTTCAAGTTTTCAAGTGTTATTTGTTTCAGATTTTACAGAAAATATAGACATACATATAAATACAAAATTATACAATACAAATGTAGTATAAATGAGCACATCTCAATGATTCTCAATTCATATAATAGATTAAGTAGAATGTGAGGAACCTATTAAAAAGCAATGCTTGTATAATATAGGTTCCCGGAAAAAAAGAAGTAATGTAGATGAAAAACAGTAGCAGTAGAGAAAGACGTAATTTAGTTTGGTGCTTGTTGAACCTGCCTTTCTAGAGGAATTGCACATTCTTATTATTAGCAGCTGATTAGGGCTAATTATTTGTGAGTTTGCATGCGGAAACGCTTATAGATTCGTCATATGATTCTCGAAACTCCTTATTCACGATCGCGGATGTTCATGTGTAAACATTCATAAACATTTGACAAGAAAGAAGAAACAAAAAACCCACAGTGACAAGCATATTTCATGAAATTATTTTTATCTCCACAGTGAGTAGTTCAACGTTCCTGACATTGGTGGTGAACGACTATGAGAAAGTATAGTGCACTTAAATGTGTAATTGTATGAAATAGACTCATTAGATCACTTTGCTTGATTATTTGTAATGTGAAGATCAACGTCAATGGTAATCGCATTTTCCCACTTCACTCTCTGAGCAGAATATTGGAAACATCTTAAAGGCGAATTCAACCTCAACGCAACAAACGAATGGGTTTGATAACCTGTGATATGAAGTGAATGCTTCTTTTCTTGTTGGACCACATCAATACATATTATCATGTTTATTTTTCAATTACTGCAATGGTTATTCACTCTGATGTGGATGTTGACATCTTCAATAGGTTTGTATAAAATATCTCTCTCTAAGAGATGGAAGCAATGTATGTGTTTATGGCTGTATGATGTGTCAAACGATTCCTTTGAGCTGACATTTGAATTTTGATTCTCTTCTATTCTTTGATAACGTGGAATGATAACTCAAGCTGTATCTCATTTTATGTACCCTATATCTGATACCTTATATGGAAATTTTGTATGATGCTATATACTTTTATTCCTCAATGTAACTTGATACAGGAGTTTCGAAAGAACATCAGTTCATTAGACGTGATGACTCATCCTGATTTGAAATAAAACTTTACTTAATCAAATAAAATACAACATTTCTTTATATAGCATTGCTGTCATTTTCATTGTTGTCTTACCGTATTTACAGTCGAATGTCAGGAGTGTTCTACATCAGGGTTGGATGTGTTTGGTGGCTATCGGTATGTCTTCTACCATGTTATTGATGGTGATGTCGTCGGGACATTCTCTGAAACACGTGCACATTGTCAAAGCTTAGGGGGTGACATGCCAATCATCACATCAGCTGAACAAAATGTATGTGCATGTAAATACTATTACCGTGTATTATTGAAACCCTATACAGTTTACCTAACATGGCAAGTTCTAATCAACCGATTCCTAAGTATTTCTATGATTTATCGGTATTTTCTAGCAACTTTAGATTTCTTCACAATAAATACGGCAGGGGAATACTGTCAAGACTCATAGCAAACATGATATTATAATTAGCAGATGCTCTAAGTTCAGCCTTCCCAGAAAACCCTCATTGGAGCATAGGCTTTTCCTAACTTTTCTTTAAACTCCGACTAATAGATTGCTTTTGTCCAATATTTCACGATTTTCCACCACTGAATCGCATAAACTTGTTACTTGTATAGGTGGTAGAGTTTTGGAAATGTGACTTCTAAAACTCTGATTTTAATTTCAATTTTTTATTTTTTTTTATTTAAAATTCGCGGTCGGATTATTCCCCTTGTAACCTGGATCGTTATGATCTTTATATTTTATTGATTTCTCCTGTTCTGTCCTTTCCAATAATAATAGTCAAATCTGTATAGCGCTTTATACTTCGTTCCTAATATTTACATTGTACTCATTACCCTGGTCATGTGATTATATTGCTAATCCGCACATGATAGTGCACACTCCGCTCCCAATGAAGTTTTATTTATGTTTATAATAATAATAATAACCGAGGATTCTACAGCGCATTTCATCTTCTGGGAAAAGTACAGTAATATTGTTCAAATTATGATGACACAATAATGCATTTTAAATGACATCAGAAAGCATTTTTGAACAAGTAAGATTTCAGTTGTATTCCGGCCAGGCGCCATTTTAAAAGCGCACTCATGCCAATCCAACCACATGAATGTTTGCATCCTTCCGGGCACTAATTTAACACCTGGGTGGAGAGTGGCAAATGTAGATTTAGGTCTTGATAAAGGACATTAGTGCCGCGGTGGGACTCGAACCTGGAACCATATGATCCACAATCTAGTTGCATATCCACTTGACCACGACACATCTACTGTAATATGTAGGAATAACTCTTTACACTTCGTTTCATCTGAAATAATATCAAACATAAAACATTCACTCTCCGACTAAATTTGCTCACCCCTAATGCTGATGCTCATGATTTTCATTAACTGATGAATAATGACAAAGATACATTTCTTAAACGTAACATTCAGTTTATTTCGGGCTATAGCTCAAAGTAGTATATTACGAACCATTGATCTCAGGTCACGTGACAGCATGAAATAAACTGGTAGAAATTTGAAAAGGTTGGTTATGTATACAAAAAGACTTGTTGTGTATTAAAGCTTTTAAGAATGGTCAAAATGAACAGGAATGGACTCAATTATTGTGAGTGCGATTATAACTCTAATATTTCAAAACATAGTAGTTACAAACTATTTTTATTTAAATCTTTATCAGATATGATACAAATATTATGGAAATACCGAACAAATGAAAGGAAAGACAGAGAGTATTTTTTCCATAAAAAATAAAACTGGTAGATAACTATTACGAGCTGTTTCACGTACTGTGTGGTTTTCCAAGAATGATCCACACACACAAGTATTTGCCTTACCCGTAACTTTCTGGTGAAAAAGAAAAGAAAACAACGTAACATTTTAATGTAAAATATTTCTCTAAACTGTTTAGCTAAAACCAGTGCAAATTCTAGCTTACATGTAACTTTAGTACTATAACCGAAGTACTCACTTGGCATAATGGTAGTCAGTTTTTGAGTACTAATGGTCATGGTGCTAATGCCACTTTAAACATCCAAAATTATACATGTTATATTTATAACATCAACAGGATTTCATTGCCATGAGATTAACGGAGGGTCATGGTAACTATTACATCGGCTTAGAAGACATGGATGACGATGGTGCATACAGATGGATTGATGGAACGTACCCTGGGTTTACCTAACATGGCAAGTTCTAATCAACCGATTCCTAAGTATTTCTATGATTTATCGGTATTTTCTAGCAACTTTAGATTTCTTCACAATAAATACGGCAGGGGAATACTGTCAAGACTCATAGCAAACATGATATTATAATTAGCAGATGCTCTAAGTTCAGCCTTCCCAGAAAACCCTCATTGGAGCATAGGCTTTTCCTAACTTTTCTTTAAACTCCGACTAATAGATTGCTTTTGTCCAATATTTCACGATTTTCCACCACTGAATCGCATAAACTTGTTACTTGTATAGGTGGTAGAGTTTTGGAAATGTGACTTCTAAAACTCTGATTTTAATTTCAATTTTTTATTTTTTTTTATTTAAAATTCGCGGTCGGATTATTCCCCTTGTAACCTGGATCGTTATGATCTTTATATTTTATTGATTTCTCCTGTTCTGTCCTTTCCAATAATAATAGTCAAATCTGTATAGCGCTTTATACTTCGTTCCTAATATTTACATTGTACTCATTACCCTGGTCATGTGATTATATTGCTAATCCGCACATGATAGTGCACACTCCGCTCCCAATGAAGTTTTATTTATGTTTATAATAATAATAATAACCGAGGATTCTACAGCGCATTTCATCTTCTGGGAAAAGTACAGTAATATTGTTCAAATTATGATGACACAATAATGCATTTTAAATGACATCAGAAAGCATTTTTGAACAAGTAAGATTTCAGTTGTATTCCGGCCAGGCGCCATTTTAAAAGCGCACTCATGCCAATCCAACCACATGAATGTTTGCATCCTTCCGGGCACTAATTTAACACCTGGGTGGAGAGTGGCAAATGTAGATTTAGGTCTTGATAAAGGACATTAGTGCCGCGGTGGGACTCGAACCTGGAACCATATGATCCACAATCTAGTTGCATATCCACTTGACCACGACACATCTACTGTAATATGTAGGAATAACTCTTTACACTTCGTTTCATCTGAAATAATATCAAACATAAAACATTCACTCTCCGACTAAATTTGCTCACCCCTAATGCTGATGCTCATGATTTTCATTAACTGATGAATAATGACAAAGATACATTTCTTAAACGTAACATTCAGTTTATTTCGGGCTATAGCTCAAAGTAGTATATTACGAACCATTGATCTCAGGTCACGTGACAGCATGAAATAAACTGGTAGAAATTTGAAAAGGTTGGTTATGTATACAAAAAGACTTGTTGTGTATTAAAGCTTTTAAGAATGGTCAAAATGAACAGGAATGGACTCAATTATTGTGAGTGCGATTATAACTCTAATATTTCAAAACATAGTAGTTACAAACTATTTTTATTTAAATCTTTATCAGATATGATACAAATATTATGGAAATACCGAACAAATGAAAGGAAAGACAGAGAGTATTTTTTCCATAAAAAATAAAACTGGTAGATAACTATTACGAGCTGTTTCACGTACTGTGTGGTTTTCCAAGAATGATCCACACACACAAGTATTTGCCTTACCCGTAACTTTCTGGTGAAAAAGAAAAGAAAACAACGTAACATTTTAATGTAAAATATTTCTCTAAACTGTTTAGCTAAAACCAGTGCAAATTCTAGCTTACATGTAACTTTAGTACTATAACCGAAGTACTCACTTGGCATAATGGTAGTCAGTTTTTGAGTACTAATGGTCATGGTGCTAATGCCACTTTAAACATCCAAAATTATACATGTTATATTTATAACATCAACAGGATTTCATTGCCATGAGATTAACGGAGGGTCATGGTAACTATTACATCGGCTTAGAAGACATGGATGACGATGGTGCATACAGATGGATTGATGGAACGTACCCTGGGTATGTGTCAGCTATCATCATCACTCAGGCGCGTATGCAAGGGGGGGGTCGAAACCCCCTTCATTTTGTTTTAAATGTGTGTGTTTTGGAGGCACCCCCCCCCCCCCACAAAAAAACGGCTGGCTGAGTCGTTGCAAAAGATTTCCTCAAATCCTGGACCCCCAAAAAATAAATAAAATGTGCTCTTAACCCTCCCCCCCCCCCCCCCGCTTATTCTGCAGCTGGTTGAGTCGTTGCGCAATTTTCGGTGCGATTTTCAAATTTTAGAACCTCCCCTCGAAAAAATCCTGCGTACGCTACTGATGTCACTCCATTTTTCTTTATTTTGTCAATGGGTTTAATGATAGGATTACGGAAGCAGAAGGGGAACACAAACCATTTGAAGAGAAAGGACACGGGAGGCACGTTGCTCCCTTACAAATTTCAACCATGAATGAACATGATAATGACTTACTCTGCCACTAAGTGAGAACATCATTTTGAAACCCTAAAGCTTTATTTAATATTGGGACAAAAATCTTCCATCTTGTTACCCTAGCTGATATATCGAACTATGTCACGTGACACAAATTCAAATGGCTAATATAAAATAATGGGACAATTATTGTTGAAAGCAAAATTGAAGCAGAATGCTGAAGGCCATAAATTTTCCATTCTTCACGGGATGACTTGGATATTGATCGTTTATTCATACATATTAGTAACATTATGAAGTGGTGTCAGAAAAGCTCATTTCTATCCTGTAACGCGGCACGGCACGCCAATAAAATACGTTTGTTTCCAATAGTTTCTATATGCAAACAAAAATTAAAAAATAATAAATTAAGTTTTCGTCTCGAAAGTAATCTTTCATATTCCAAAACTGATCATTGCAATTCAAATTCACGCAACTAAAACTAAAAGCATGTTTTCTGCACGAACATGTTTTTGCTTGTAGATATTTCTGATAATGACATGCTCTACAATTATAATAATTGCTCTAAACAAAAGTTTTGTCAACGAATGAACGAAAAACTTCTAGTTACATGCCTTTCACACCGGATCTGCGTAGAGTTGCGAAGTGTTGCGTACCGACTACGCCGTCGTTAAGCTGCGTATTCATGAAGAAAATTATGCTTCGGCGTAGTCCCTGCGTAGGTTATGCGTAGGCTGGCGTGCGGTGGCGTATGGTTACGTACCCTGTGCGTAGGCACCGCGTACCTACGGCGTATACAATTGGCGTAGGGTTCCGCACTCTTACGTAGGCCTGGCGTAGGGTTGCTTACGGTTGCGTACGGTTGCTTACTCTGTGCGAAAGCGCCGTGCATAAATGCGATAGACGCTCGTAGGAGCCGCTAGTGTCGCCATTGCCGCTTTATAAACTAGTGTTCTGCCCCTCAATCCACTGCTGCCTGCTGTCCAGAACACATCACTGCTGTCGGAATTACAGTTGGTTGGGCCCTCGGCCCTCATTTCAATCAAACAAAATTATATTACAAACATAAAAACAGGACCACAAACGCAGGCGTATTTTTTATGTGTGTATTTTTGAGCAACTCCCCCCCCCCCCCCACCCTTTGTATTTTTTTTGTTTTTTGTTTTTTTGTTATTAAAAGGAGGAATTTTTTTTTTTTATTTCAATGGCTGACCTTAAAAAAAGGGGACCTTCCCCCCCCCCCCCCCACCTAACGGAGCAAAATGTCAAATTTTCACATTTCGAGACCAAAAAAAAAAAGGTCCTCTTAACACCCCCCCCCCCCCCCCCCCCCCCCCCCTACGGCGTACACGTTGAATTTTTTGCGTCCATCTCGCCTACTCATTTGCGTCCCTCAGCGTACAGTTACGTAGGCCGGCGTAGGGCTGCGTACGCTCGGCGTAGTCGGTACGCAACACTACGCAACTCTACGCAAGGCCCGGTGTGAAAGGCCCTATAGGCCCTTCATACCGATTTACCAGAAGATTCAATCTTCTTTTGTTCCAAAGACACTCGAGTCATGATGCAGTAAATTTATGTCACATATATATCTTTAGCATTTCTATTGAGTTTATGATGTGCTTAAATCTAAGTTAATCCTATATTAGTCCATGGGCCAGACCAGATATTGGTACCACCAGAGGTGTCAAAACCTTTGTACTTTTTTTTTTGTTGGGCATATTTACGTGTAAAAAGTTATGATAACATATCTGAATGGACAGCTGTGTCATATAATTAGCAGTTTCCATGACAACACAACAATAAAACCGGTATTATTCAAAGAAACAGTTAAAGTCATTTACAAATTATAAAAACACTTTTGAATGCGTAAAAATGTACAGTTTAGAATACCTCACCATAAAAGAGAGTAATGAAATGCAATTTACATCACCATTTATAACGGTTGCCATGGTAACGACCCCAGAATGGCCTAAAATCAAGGATTTTTTTAGTAATTTCAGTAATATGTTAGACAATATGCCCATTCAAGACAAGTTTAAGTCCCCTTTCCAAATTATTGAAAAACTATAGTGACTAATCTATCATATAAGCCAAGAATATGTAATAGTACCTTCCCATTGTTACCATGGCAACATGAAATAGAGTTAACAAGATGCCCTGTATGGTACTATATGCCATATTTTGGCTATATTTTTGGATAGGAGAGGTGTTGAAAGTTCATTTTGGTCTCTATACCCAGGTTTTCAGGCACAGGGAACACAGCTAAAGCATTATTTTGGACATTAACATAGGACATCACCGCTATTTTTCATACATTTGCATAACATCAGAGCAAAATGACCATAAAAATATGACTATATGACATTTATCACGTTCAAGGTATACCAACTGGGAAACTCCTCTACATACCGACCCTACCCAACCACCACCTTACTGTGCTGTGATGGTGTCTCAAGTATTTACTGACCCAATGCATGTACGATGGAACCGGGTTGCGTGCACTTCAGATAGACGACATATCTGCCAAATACCTATCGGTAGGTATTTCAATTCGTGTTGCATATTCACCATGTTTAGTCCAGTTCTGGGTGAGCGTGTAAAATAACATTGTATACATATTCTAGATCAATATTGGCAGACTGTTCTTGATATTTACAATTGAATTTCTTTTACCATTCTGCCCAATTTTATCAACGGCGTGTGAATATAAATCGAAGTTTATAGTGAATTCGGAAACAAAGAAAAATAGAGGGAGGGAAAGAGAGAGAGAAAAATGTAACCATATGAATTGATTACAATGGGAAAAGAAAAAAATGAAAAAACGAAACAGAATTCAATTCAATTCAAGTTTTTTTCCTCATTTGGTTACAAAGAAATAAACCCAATCAACATGTGCATATACAAAGATTGGAAAGAAACATGTACTACTCATAATGTGGTAAGGAAAACAGAACTGTTTAATCACATACATTTGATCATCAGCGAGAGTGCATGCTTTTCAAATTTTTATGGTGGAATTTTACGGTCATTTTTGCGGAAATTGTACCATTTCCACGGATTTGTAAAATATTTCGGGATATTTTTTCGCAAAAATGGCCGTAAAATGCCACATAAATTACATGTATTCTCCAACACAATGTTAGCTTGAATTACAGCATATAATTGTATCGTCCTCAACACGTAATAATATACAGGCTACCTGTTAGAAATTTGTGATAGCAAAGTATTAGACGGGAAGAGAGAGCACGAAAATCAGAGATTGAAGTAGACTAGTGACTAGTAGAGTAGTGAAAGTTTGAATAAAATAGGACCCAAAAATGAGAAAATTACGATTTTTCGCAATTTGTAATCACTAATGGTATGGGCTCTTCAAATTGACCGAATCGGTAATGTCTCGTGATGTAGTGGCGGACAACACTTTCATTTGTTCCAACACACAAAATGAAAACGTGAGAGTCTGTTCTCTTTATGGGAAATATAATGATGTGCTATCCATTATATATTTTGAGTTGTGCCCCTAAAGAGGAGTAGGTGAAAAACAGCCATTCGTAATATGCCTTTGTACACGGCTAACGGGAGAGTTTTCCGTGTCTACGTCACAATCCATGGACGAAATTGCCAAGCTCAGATTTGCACGATGTTATATCTAGCGATCACGCGTCGTGTTTCAAACATTCATAATTCTTCTATTATTGGTCCTAATTCATTTTTTAACTTTCACAGTTCCATTTTTCAAATTTTTCTGCTTTCATCAAAATGAACTTATTACAAGAGTTTAATTGCACTTAAATGATCTGCACTTTGTATGAATAAAATACAAAGTGCTATAAAGTTCTTGCAATGTTTTACTAGTCAACGGGTAATCGATGCTATTTTACATTACGGATTTGATAGTCTATTTAATCTTTCAGTAGCTCTCATCCATTTTCATTAAAGCGTAATGTTTTATTTAATGTTATATAAACAGACAATGACTGTAGATGGCAAGAGCTCGGTGAATCTCAGTATCTCATCAAGTTCACACCTCATGCAACGCCAAGTGATGCCAGGGAAACATGTCAAAGTTATGGCGGTGATTTGGCTTTCATTAAGACAGCCGAAGTCAACGTAAGTCTAATGACACATTATATACAGCATTTACACGGACAAGGTGATAATGTAGGAAACTAAAACATACGCCATAGGGCAAACTACATGTACCTTTATTGTATTTGTTTACCTCCCCACCCCCCCCCCCCTTACTCACCGCAAACAACACCGACCAAATTTGTGTCGCCATATTCTCACGAAATCATGTATGATGTCGCTCTTAGAAATTTGTTTGTTTTGCTTTGGGGGTGCAGGGGGGGGGGGGCTGGATACCCACGTGGACTTGTTTCTGTAATGGTTTCATTTCATTGCAGGCATTTGGCATGTGTTTCCATTCGCAAAATGCCTATTGTATATCGCAACATTATGATTAACGCACTGCTTGACTGAATTACACGGCAGTCGAGAATCGAATAAAGGTTAACTCATTGCAATGTAATACAAAATTTTAAAAAATATAAAAAAGAAAACAGTCATGCTACTTTTTAAAAGTCTGTCACCCCCTGAATTGTCAACAGTGTTTTGAACGCTTCAAAACACTACAAAATTAGTATTTCAACAATACTTGTTTTATACAGTAGGCTTGGGGTTGCACCATGTGTGAGAGAGAGAGGGGGGTAGTCCTTAAAAGGACTGTTCGTAATCTTTCTTTCTTGAGTGAATGTAATTTTGTTCAGAATCTGTAAAAAAAAAAATGAAAAAAATATAACTTATCTACATATTTTTTTCCAATGATGAATCATTTCATTAATAATTTATTGCGGGCCTACAAAGCTCTTATAAAAATCAATTACGCTGATATTCGTATCATTCAATTAAAATGTGGTCGCTATCAAGGTTTAATTTCTGTTTCAAAAGATGAAAGACGTGTTCAAATAAATTCAAACATTATGTCGCAATATTCAAAATGAAATATTACAATATCACAATGCATAGAAAAAGAGAGAGAGACAGAGAGAGTCCTTAAAAACATGGTAAAACACTGGGAATGCTCTCAGCTGATGTTGGGGGTTCCCATTCTGACTCAATTTGTGAATAAATCATAAATTAATTTTATTTTTTCTTCTCTATTTTGCTTACAGACATTTCTCAAAGAGCTACTTCCCCCATTTATTCCAAGTGATCCAAATTTCTGTTACTTGTTTGGGCTCCGGAGGAGTGGCAGAGGAGTTTTCACCTGGCTGGATGATACAACACTCGAGTATGTTCTTTATTTGTTTGCTCTGTCAAGATCAGTCAAGATAAAGGACTAAATACTGATGAATTGTTATTTATGAGTGTCTCGATACAATCTTTAGTTACAATTCTCCTCAAACAATTTTAATTTAAATGTACCCATTGTCCATGAAAATATTATATGCTTCATTACCAAACTTTGTAATATATTTGTGTAATATGTATATCAAGAAGATAGAATATAGAAAACTTGGCTCAACAATACAATATCGTGGAGGTATGACCAGATTTCTGCTCTATTTCTATGCATGCTAAGTACCTACAGTATAGGCCTATCTGTGGCCATATTCAAGGGGGGGGGTAACGTGAATAAACATTTTAATTCAAATTCAGTATATTGATGGATTCCAAACCTCCATGTTTATTTTCAATATTACAAGAAAAATTAAATTTCAATTCAATTTCATTTATTTCCACAGATTCATAAAAGACAGTGTAAATTACAATCAAATATAAAAGTATTACAACAAAAGATGAACCTGCAGAGGGGGTGATCAAAAACCACAGAGGTTTATCGGGGATCATCCCCTGCTTAAAATTACAATATAAAAATACAATAGTTTTTTTTAATTAAACAATAATACATACATGTACAAAAACATATATAGATATTACATGCAAATCTATGCGTGGGGTGAGTAGTAGTGGGTTGGTGGTACCAAGAAATACAATATAAAGAGGAAATTAATGATATACAGGAAAGAAATATTGAGAACAATAGAAAGAAACACCGTACAAACTATATCTTAAGAGTTGGATACGAGATCAAATATTGTTTCAACTTTGACTTGAAAGAATAAAGTGATGAGCAGCTGACAATATCATTGGGAAGTAAATTCCATAGTGATGGTCCACTAAAATAAATGTTCCTTTGAAGAAAAGTTGTTTTAACAGAGGGCAAATGAAATTTATTTGAACTTCTTGTTTCATAAGAGTGAATTTCAGCATTAACAATGAACATCTCATTAAAAATACATGGTAGCTGATTTTTCTTGAAAAGAAACATAAATTGAGCAAGTTGCATATAATATAGAGATTTCCCATTCAAAATATTCAGGCGTTTATACAAGGGTGTAGTATGTGCAAGATAAGTAGAGTTTGTTATTGCACGAACAGCCTTTTTCTGTAAAATCTGCAAACGGTTCGTTAAGGTAATTAAACATCCACCCCAAGCTAAGACAGCATATGAAAAATGTGGCAAGATTAGAGTATTGTATAAATTCATTAATATTTTTGGGGGGAGCAGTTTATTTACACTATAAATAACTCCCAGTACACTGGCAATTTTTGAAGATATGTAACTGACATGATTTTTCCAAGTAAGGTACTCATCTATGTAAACTCCTAAAAAATTAGTTGAATTAACTCTGGTGAGCAACACATTATCAAATTTTACATTCAATTCATTAACATCACCTCCAACCTTTCTTCTCCTGAATACAATATAATTAGTTTTTTTCATATTAACAACAAGTTTATTAGCAGTGAACCATTTGCAAACTTTACTCAGTTCTTGGTTTAAAACCTCATTTAAATTGTGCACAGTTTTACCTGATAATAATATGTTGGTGTCATCAGCAAATAAAACAAAATTAAGCTTGTCAGACACAAAGTGAAGATAATTTATAAACAACAAAAACAATAAAGGACCAAGAACACTGCCTTGGGGTACTCCTGTTGAAAGGATCTGTGATTGAGAACAAACATTATTAAATTTAACAAACTGTTTCCTATTCAAAAGGTAATTTTTGAACCATTTGAGAGGAGTTCCCCGTATGCCATAAAATGATAGCTTTTGTAACAAAATAGAATGGTTAATACAGTCGAACGCTTTAGATAAATCAAGGAATATACCAACTGGAATTAGCTTATTTTCCAATGCCTGAGTAACAAGATTTAAAAATTCAATTAGAGCCATAGATGTTGAGTGTTTTTCACGAAATCCAAATTGTTATTCAAGTAGTTAATGAGACGTTTGTAGACCAATTTTTCTAATATTTTTGAAAAAGATTGGCAAGATAGAAATAGGTCGATAATTTTCGATTTTTTCTTTACAGAGATTCTTATGAAGGGGTATTACTTTTGCTAACTTTAATTGATCTGGAAGTTGTCCTGAAATAAAAGACTCATTAAAAATATGACAAAGGTGTTTGGCATAAACATGTATAGTTTTCTTAACAATCTCTGGTTCAATATCATCATGTCCGGCACTTTTATTTGCTTTAAAACTACGAACAATCTCGACAATTTCTCCCTCAGTAATAGGTTTTAAGAAAAAAGAATTGGAATAATTACCTTGTAAAAAACAATTAAAGTCATTTATGGAAGAGCATTGATTGCCTAGTGAGGCTCCAATAGAAACAAAATAGTCATTGAACAACTCTGTAATTCTTATATTGTCATAAATTTTGTCACCTTCATTTAAAATAAATTCAGAACGGACACCATGGGGTTTCCTCCTTATTATTTCATTAATGTACTTCCAAGTCTTTTGCATATTGCCTCTCACGGACTGAAACTTATTTAAATAATATTCTTTTTTCACATATCTTATATCTTTATTCAGCTTATTCCGAAATGTTTTAAAATAATAAGGATGATTACAATAATGGTATATGACAATAATGGTGATGATAATGATAATAATAAATAGAACTACACACACACTCAAGAAATAAAGATTACCGATAGTCCCTTTTAGGACTCCCCAATTATTCCCCCTCTCACATGGTACAACCGTAAGCCTACAGTATAATAATAATAAAAAAAATAATAATGAAAATAATGGTTTGACAATAATGATAATAATTATTTTGGTAATATTTATTATAATAATTATGTTAATTATAATAATAATGATACTAATACTTATTATAATGACAATAATGATAATGATGAAATACTATTGATGATGTTGATGATGATGATGATAATAACACTACTACTACTACTAATACTACTTCTACTACTAATACTAATAATATTTTATCATGAAATTTATTATTAATGATCATGATAATCATCATATAAATGAGATCTGAACTCATAGAACGTTTTTCCTTCAAGGTATAATGATTGGTACATGGGCATTGAACCGTATGGTCCCGACTCCTGGGGTTGTCTTGGTCTACGCGGTGAACCATCCTGGTATGATCAGTCTTCACAGCAATCTTTCCCGTACATTTGTGAGCGTACACAAGGTATGAATTCTGATGATCCAACGTTAATTATGTACTAGCGGCAGTTGCTCCGGGCTATATTGTCATGGGATCACATGGCAATTGAGTTTTGGGTTAGGGTTGGGGTTAGGGTCGGGGTTTATAGCGTTAGGGTAAAGGGCTGAAGTTTAGAATTCGTTTCGTGAAAGAAATTTAATTGCTTCTCAGATATTTTGGATATTGCTCAATATCTATTGTTATTTTACTATGTGTAATCTCCATTCGGGAACATCATTGTAAGATGTTTGGCTGACTTTGCATTCGGAATATTCACTGACTACAAGAAATGACTCTGTACATGTTGTGCTTCATGGACAAAATAATAATTTTTAAATCTTGATAATTCATATACCGGCGAAATACGCAGTTCAGATAGTGGGTGAATAATGAAAAAATACATTATTGTTTTTAAATCTTGATCATTCTTATACCGACGAAATTCACGGTTCAGATAGAGGGTGAATAACTTGCCTTTAAGAAATGACAACGAATACATTCGTCTTCTGTTTTCATACTTATTTGGAGACCAGAAATCATTTGCGTCACTTTCAGTTGAACATTCAAAAAGTACAAACTTTATCACCGACTGCTACGCCCACAATGGGCTCTATAGAATCAGAAGAATGCCTCCAATGGGCAGAGAAAAGTCGGCGCAATTAATGTCACAATCTTTCTCATCACAAAACATTGTCAAATACAAATTCCGTTTATTACAGTATTTGATGGAAGCAGTGAAGCATCATTTGGAGGTCTAGATTATTTCATCTCTCCTTCATGGCTGGCTCGGTCTTTCGCAGATGCACGGACCTATTGTCAGTATCGTGGAGCTGATTTAGCCCTCATCAAATCTCAAGATATCAACGTATGTTCAATTATATACTTACTTTATTCCATTCATCAATCAATTTCCAAATCGTTATACCATGAAACGTATTTTAAATGTTGTTGTTTTAATAGTTTCACAGCTGGAAGGTTTGCAGAGCTATTGAGCTGTTCTGATGCTATGGTATAATGAGAGAAAATATTTCATGAAATAATATCATGATTGAATGACTTATGTGACGTAATAGGCAAACCGGTTCCGTGATGGAACGGGAGATAACATTGGAAGCAAATGTCAATTTAACAATTCCAAAAAGGGTGATGTGTAGTTGATAGCGGAGGTAATATAACAGTCATGTAAACATCTTATCCTCAATCCTCATTCTTGAAATTTTCTAACAGACTATTCTCTGATGACGCATTATTTGAATCACGTTGATACCATGATATTATTAGATCCATTCTTTTATTCTCTTATGAATAGTAAAAATGAATGTATTTTCAAATATTACTTATTATTGGAATAACAGGTCCATAAAGGCAAACAGTCCCGTCAAACTAGAGTTAAACAGCTTTAACTGAATGAATAATTTTCACTTTAATTATTATCTACTGAGTACCACAAGTTTTTTTTCAATTTGTAGTTTTAATACCGCCTTTCGGGTTCACAGCAGGCAATTGACCTATACTGCTTTTCTTTTCATTCGTTCATCTTTTTTACATTTAATTTTAATCATAAACTTGAAACAAGAGCAAATATGAAAACACGGAAAGCAACTGTTGTTTATGAGGTGACCTTTTTTTTCCCAACAGATCTTTGTTCGTTTCAGGTTGACTAATGATATCCACGTATTTTTTGGTTTGACTGACGAAGCTGTTGAAGGCACATTTACATGGATCGACGGAACACCTTTACAGTAGGTTTTATTTACATATAAGGCAAATTTAATCGTTTCTACTTTGAAATGACTGCCAAGCTCGAAATTACTTATTTATCTCTTGAAATGTATCATTTATAACATTTTCAATTCATTTAAATGTAGGTTGAGAAGTTTTACGGAAGGAAACATAAGAAAAACAAATTTTCTAATTATAAATAAATATTAAATTCATGCAATCTGTTTATCTAAAAAACAAAGTATGTATAGTTATTTTTTGATCAAACCTTAATCGCTTTCATATGTTTTGATATTGATATTGTTGCAGTAAAAATAGAAACAAAAGCTGCATTTTGCATGTTGTAATGGAATGAAGGGTGTTTGCATACTGTTTACAAATATTGTCATCGTGTACATGCCCAAGTGCATATTTCTAAAGATAAAAATCTGGATTAAAAATTACAATTTTCAAGTAAGCAATCACAATATAGATAAGATAGTAGTGCATACTTTGCTTTTGTGAGGAAGCTTAATATTTGATTATCGGAGGATATTCTTATGGATATTTTGGCTTAAAGGTCCAGGGGAGTGTTTCACAAAGATCCTAGGTTGGTCTTAACAAATATGGAAAGCTGTTAGCATCTATGACAATAATTTTGACAAATTATTTTAAAAGGCATTAAATGTTGATTCAGTCATTCATATTTTTTATTATCAAGGAGATTTCATGTTCTTGATGTGAAATTTATAAAAAGTCTAAAATACTTATTTCACTTTTAAATATATTTTATTTTAGATACATATGGCTCTCCATAACTTTTAAGTCCAACTTAGAGTTAAGTTCGACTTAGGATCTTTGTGAAACACCCCCCTGGTAAAAAAACTATAAATTTAAAAACCAAGAATAAAGTCATGTGTTATTACACTTCAATTGTCAGAACTCAGATTGCATATCCGCCTATACCACGCAAACAAAAAATAAAGCAAGAAATTGATAACAATTTATAGAACCATTCATTATTACGTATAATCGTCTGTTTGCTCCTGCTTATGTTTGTTTTCCATTCTCTTTCATTCAATGCACACAGGTATTCAGCATGGTCGGATTCTGAACCCAACAGTGCTGGTAATGAAGACTGTGCCGCTATCCAGTCATCCAGGGGATGGAATGATATTTCGTGTACTCTCAAACGACCCTTCATATGTGAACGCTATCAGGGTAAGTCATTAGACCTAACATGTATGGCCGTTTATGTTTCATCGCCCAAATTTATTTATCTTTCTTTCAATTTGCTTGAAGGCCTTTGGAAGAAATTATAGCACTTAATCCACTGTTGATGACTTGGTGATGACTTCTGCCCTTGTGAATACGACACCGGAATATGCATCTATCTAGTGGCACGGGGTTTGCTTCATCGCAAATGTTACACAGATCGCGACGAAACGTATATGCTAGAGAGTGAAGTAAAATGACATGTGTCCTTCTTCAAAGGTTGATCCCCCTATAAGCGCTGAAATTATATCGATATTATTTTATTTTTACCTGTGAAATTACGAGATAATGAACAAAATTATTATTCGAGGATGCAAAGCAACTTGGCTTTACAAAGTTTCGCATTTCATAAACTTTCAAAATTCTTACGCATCTTATCCAACATGATACAAGGAGACAAGGAGAGGGATTCGAATCCCTGCTGCCCCCTAACGTTCTTTGGCAAGACAATTAGTAAGTTAGTAAGTTCTTGGTAGGAGTTTTTTTCAGGAATGCACAAAGCGTTGAGAGTTTCGGTTAAATAGATGAAAGATCCATGCCGGAGGGTGAATTAATAACTTTATCATCCATCTCTAGTCACATGTTTTATCAGTTTGATTATGATAAATGCAATGCCACATAATGGTTTGAAATTCTATCCTCTTTCTCTCTCATTAAACGAGAAACATCTGATAATCCCTTTATTTGAATCAATATTTAGATGTCCCTGAAAATGAATGGAGTCGCTTAGATGAAACCCTGTACTATATCTCTCAATCCTCAAAGACGTCATATACGTTTGCTAGACCGTTCTGCCAGATTTTATTTCTTTGATCTTTTTTTTTATTTATTTTTGTCTGTGGGTTCGTTAGTTTTGTTCATTATCCTGATTTACGTTCCAGTTTTATTTGTATTGTACGTATTTGACCTAAATTTAAAAATTATATTTTGTTTAAAGGACAATGTGGAAATAAACGCCTAAACTCAGTTTAATTCAATTGAAGAAAAAAAAAACTCTCATAAATAAGCTACACATGTATTTTTTTTAAACAGTCGTAATTTTATAAAGAAGGATGAATCAATTTTTAGTAATGTGTAGAAAGATCATAGTTGAGGTCAGTTCTACCCAATAAATGACATGTGATGGCGCTACACATCGACTAGAGTGATAGAGATATGACACGGTTGGAGGCGAAATGGATGTTGTCCTCGATCTCTAGAAAGAAGACTCCTTGAAACAAAGAGCAGACAATTACTTCGGAGGACAAGCTATATGATCGAATCTCTTTGGTAAACTATAGAGATAAATTGAATGTGGATACATAAATCAATAAATAAAATAAAATAATTATCTTAGATTTTCTTAGATTGTTAACAAGCTACAAACTACCTAAAAGCTGCTATCCTAAAATAATTTGGGGAAAAAAGGGCACACCGAGTTTAAAAAATAATCCTACCTCCATTTTCTACAATTTGCATAACGCAGGGATATATTCCACATAATACATACGTTATTGTGGAACTCTTTGAAACCAACGCGCTATAACCACTATATTTGCAAAATGAACGAACTTCCGCAAATAAAGTATGTCCAAGATGCATAGTACTAATTTGCTGATAATAATTTAGGCCCACCGGAATACAAAATAGAATAGAAACCGACCTTGAACAGGAAACTGATTATAAACAATTGCACTATGATATGTACATAATGTATAAAGAGAAAGAAAACTGTTAACTTGCGATCGATTCGGATCAATTTGACCCCTTTGTAAGAATTATTTCTTTCAATTTCACTTTCTGTTTATTCATCCTGCATGTAGACTACTTTAGTAATAGTACAAAATCACTTTCTATATGGGACGTACCCTTGCTATTTATTTGTTTCATTTGTGAATCGTTCTAAATAAGAAATATTGAATTAAAATTATCTAAAGTTTTGACACGGCCGTGCAAGTTGCTTCTTAATGTGGCTCATAATGTATAAAAAACCGCCCCTAGAAGCGATTATTATTTCACACAATGAAGGCATCATGTCATGCACACAATTCTATATTGAGTTAAAGATTGTTATGTGTTAAATAGTAATAAAATGAGAATTGACATTCTCATTGCCCCGACCCCCAACAACAAAAAAACACTATGTGGGCATTCCTTGAACCATAATGCATGGCCCTAAAGAGGAATTTTTCCTGTTGGGGATTGGGGGAAAATGCAATGAATCATTGATAATTTATTGTATTTTCTTTGTTTTGTTTTTTTTGTGTGGGGGCGTCGGCGTACCCTAGTGCCCGCTGCGTCGGCGTACCCCAGTGCCCGCTGCGTACAGTCATGATTCATTGGCTAAACAATGGCCTCGTTACTGTGAGCCCCCAGGATCAAAACCGTTACGATGTGCTATATTAGTGCCCTTTTATGAGACATTAATCCCCATTACTGTCAGTTATGACTTAAGGACGTAGGTCCCCTAGTTGATTAGCATAGTAGAACACACATGCTTTAGCAGTCACGCAAAACAAACACTCCCCAATTGTCATTCAATAAAATCTGAGAATGTATACTATTATCTAGATCTATTAGGAATAAATCATCGTCAAAATCATTCAATAAATTGGGGTAAAAAATTATTATTCCACCATTATGACCAACAGTGTATTTATGACTGTTTGATGTGTCAAACGACTCCTTTGAGCTGATATTTGAACGTTGATTCTCTTCTATTCTTTGATAACGTGGAATGATAACTCAAGCTGTATCTCATTTTATGTACCCTATATGTGATACCTTATACGAACATTTTTTTATGATGCTATATACTTTTAATTTTTCAATGTAACTTGATACAGCAGTCCCGAAAGAAAGACCTTTCGTTAGTAGTGATGACTCACCCTGATTTGAAATAAAACTTTACTTAATCAAATAAAATACAACATTTCTTTACTAGAATTGCTGTCATTTTCATTGTTGTCTTCCCATATTTACAGTTGAAAGTCAGGAGTGTCCTACATCAGGGTTGGATGTGTTTGGTGGCTATCAGTACGTCTTTTACCATGGTATTGATGGTAATGGTACCTACAGGACATTCAATGAAACACGTGCACTCTGTCAAAGCTTAGGGGGTGACATGCCAATCATCACATCAGCTGAACAAAATGTATGTGCATGTAAATACTTTTACCGTGTAATACTAAAACCCTATAGTTCACTCGAACATGGCAAGTTCTTTTTACCCGTTTCCGAAGTTTTTCTATGATGTATCGGGAATATCTGGCGAATTTCGATTTCTTCAGAATAAATATGGTCCGGGGAATATTGTCAAGATTGATATCAAACTGCCAAACATGATATTCTAATTAACAGGTGCTCTATGAAGTTTAGCCTATTAAGAAAACAGCATTGGAGCGTTGGCTTGTTCTAATTTTACTTCAAAGGTATAGACCAGTTCTTGTCATGCGATTGCATTGTGAAAGAAGCGTTGTGGAATCGACCAGAAAAGGTTGATCATCTAGCATATAAGTATTGGTGTGTACTGCAAAGTTGATAAGAAATTTGGCCCAGTCTTGGTAAAGTTACAAGCACTGTACACAGAAAAATGTATATGGGACTACGCGATAAATTATTATACCTATCCGGACTGGATAGATATAATCATTTACCAAAATAATATATCAATTAGTAGGTGGTTCCAGGCAAAATTTGCATCATCACGTATTAGTCAAAACATATTCTTTCATATGATTGGTAATAAGAGCTTCCATCTAATTTGTTGAGAGGGGGCGTTTCCAAAACTGGTCTATACCTTTAAAGGTAATACAAAGATTTGGTATGGGGTGTGAATTTGGTTCAAATGAACATATTGGAAGTTTATGGAATATTCAGTTAGCGTTGTCTTGATTGAAATCGAGTCTAAAGTTATGAAATTGTAAATAATAAACTCTTTATGTTGTGTAGCTCCATCTCAAGGTCAATATATTAATATTATTAAGCTATAAAATAATGTTTCTTGACTAAAATCGACCGATTAAATGGAAATTATATATCACATCCAAATATTCTGAGATTTTCGTAGTCGCGTCTACCCGGCATTTACCGGGAGCACCGGTAATTTTTTATATTCAATTTTTCTCGAAATCAAAAGTGTTTTAGGTGCTTAACTTTCTAGTGCTTATAATACATTCATAGGGGCTTCCAAATATATCAAAATTATAAAGAATCACTATCCACCCAATTTTCAAAATTTCCCAAAATTTTGTATTACCTTTAAATTGCGACCAATACAACATCGTCATTTTGAAGGAACCGAATAGATTGCTTTTGTTCATTATCTCAAGATTTTCACCGGTGAACCACAAAACATAAACTTTTATAGGTGTTTTGAAAATGTGACTTCTAAAACTATGATTATAATTCCCATTTTTTTAATATTGAAAATTCGCGGTCGGATTATTCCCATTGTAACCTGAATGGTTATGATTTATCCATTTGATTGATTCTCCTGTTCTGTCCTTTCCAATAATAACAATAGTCAAATTTGTACAGCACTTAATACTTCGTTTAAAGACACTTTAATTTGCAATTATATTTACCCTGGTCATTGGATTCAGTTTTAATCCGCACATGATGGTGCACTCGCTCCGCTTACTAAGGAGTATAACTACTAATAATGGTAATAACCTAGGCTTCTATACAGTGTGAGTAAAAAAAAAACAGTTTACACCTAGAAAATTGCTAATTATTTTAAAAACCATCTATGAACAGTAAATTATTATACATCTTATGAAAGAATGTTTTATCCCAAATCATTTGGTATCATTTTTATGAGGTATGTGTTGACGCTTGGATGAACAGGAGGCATTGTTTGCGAGAGTGCAAAATTCGACTAGCGCATTGTATTTTGGCAAGGCGCCATTTTGCAAACACACACAGGCCAATCCAACCGCATGAATGTTCGCATCCTACCGGGTAGCCATTTCACACCTGGGGGAGATTGGCAGATAATAGTAATAATAATAATATAAACGTTACTTATAAAGCGCTTACCACCGAAGTCTCTAAGCACTATAACACACAAAATAGACTGATATACAATTACATATTAAACAAAACTAAAAAGAGCAAATAAACCCACAAATTACAATACATGGAATACACATCAAAGTGAACAGAGTTAATTAATTATCGAACGCAATTTTGAATAAATGTGTCTTAAGACTAGATGTAGATTTAAGTCTTGCCATACGACATTAATGCCGCAGAAGGACTCGAACCGGGAACCATGATGATCCATAATCCGGTTGCATATCCGCGCGAACACGTCAAATTTACAATAACATGTAGGAATAACCTTAAAGCTTTACTCTTACATTTATCTGAAAGAATGTCAAATATAAATCCTTCATTCTCAGACTAAATGTTGCACTATAAAATAGACCTACCTCTGATGCTTATGATTTTCATTTACTGATTTACTGAATAGTGACGCGGATAAATTCCTTAAATGTAAAATTCAGCTGACAGTGCGAGTCAAACTAAAGTTTACACCTAGAAAATTGCTAATTATTTAAAAGATCATCAATGAACAGTAAATTATTATACATGCTATGAAAGATTGTTTTATTCCGAATCATTTGGTATCATTTTTATGAGGTATGTGTTCACGCTTGGGTGAACAGAAGACGTTGTTTATTAAGAGAGTGCAAAAATCGACTAGCGCCAAGGTAATAAATGTGATGTTGGAATAAAACAATTGGGATTTGGGTATTAATTTGGTCTTTGCAGATTCAAATAACATCCCTAACTAAATTAATCATGCCAAAAATGTCAAATATCAAAGAATTTGTGCGCGCGTGTGTGTGTGTGTGTGCGACTTTGCTCCTGCAAAAAGCATCTCATTTGATACATTCAATTCATTCTATCACTTAAATGATTTTGCGCAAGTCGATTTTTGCACTCCCGCAAACAATGCCTCCTGTTCATCCAAGCGTGAACACATACCACACACACATGATACTAAACGATTCGGGGTATAACAATCTTTCCTAACGTGTATGATAACCCTTCGTTCATAGCTGACTCTTAAAATAAATGACAACCTTCTATTAAAGTGTAAAGTTTGGTTTTGCCTCACACGGTATTTCGGGCTATAGCACAGAGTATTATACTACAAACCATTGATCTCTGGTCACGTGACAACATTAATTAAACTGGGAGAAATTGGAAAAGGTTGGTTATGTTTAATATAAGACTTTTATAAATGTTATGCTTCCTGGGAGCAATTTCAATAGTTTAAACATAATGTGTGGCTTACACCCAGTAAATAAGATCGACTGATCGATCTGTAATTGAAAAACAGATGCAGGTTCAAATCCCGCTGGTTCCAAGATTTTTTCTGACTTGTTTTTTCAATTACAGATCGATCAATCGATCTTATTTACTGGGTGTAAGTCACAAATATGTTTAACAATATAAGACTTGTTGTGTATTAAAGCTTTTAAGAATGGTCAAAATGAAAAGGAATGGACTCCATTATGCTGAGTTCGATTGTAAAACTACTATTTCAAAACACAGTAGTTACAAACTGATTTTATTCAAATCGATATCAGATATGATACAAAATGTTATGGTAATACCGAACAAACGAAAGGAAAGACAGAGAGTAAAGGCCCGGTCACAACAGGGAGGACGCATGGGGAACGCACGGCCAGCGCATTGGAAATTTGCAATTTGGGCCAGTGCGTTGTCGTTCGCTAGGCGTGCGTCATCATTCGTTACTCGTTCGTCGAGCGCGCTGGACCAACGCTGGACCAGCGCTATGCATGCGTCGTCATTCGCTGTGTGCGTCGGGATTTTTTGAGCATGCTCAAAAACGTGCGCCGAGCTCGACGCATGAATATACACGCCAAAGGCACGCCAGACATGCGCCGGAGCGCGCTAGACCAGCGCCAGACATGCGTGGAGCGCGCTAGACCAGCGCCAGACAAACGCGGAGCACACGCCCTGTATACGCACAGCGCGCTAGCTACACGCCGTGCATTTTGTGTCAGCTCGCTAGCTTTTCCAAAATTATGACAAAAGTTAGGCACACGTTCTTTTCCGATTTCCAATGCGCTGGCCGTGCGTCGTAGAACGCGGTGCATGCGTGGACCATTCGTCCAGCGCGCTAGCAACACGCTGTGCATTCGTGGAAGTTGTTTTCATGTGTGCTCTGTGTGCGCCCTGTGTGCGCCCTGTATACGCCCTGTATGCGTCCAGCGCGCTATGCATTTGGTGTCAGCTAGCTGTATAGCTTCGACAAAAGTTGGGCGCACGACAACGCACTGGCCAAAATTGCAAATTTTCCATGCGCCGGCCGTGCGTCCCCCATGCGTCCCCTCTGTGTGACCGGGCCTTAAATTATACACCAAAAACGAAACAGGTCTTAACTGTTATTGGCTATTTTATGTACTTCTGTTGTTTTCCCAAAAAGATACACATAACAGTATTTGCATTAACTGAAACTCTCCGGTAGAAAAAGACAAGAAAACAGCACCAAATACTTGTTTTCCTTCTTTGAATGTAAAATATTGCTCTAAACTGGTTAGCTTAAACCAGTGGAAGTTCTAGATTACGTGTAATTGTAGTGCTATATATATGCCACTTTGATGTAAACATCCAAATGTATACATGTTATATTCATAACATAAACAGGATTTCATAACCGGGAAATTATCAACAAAAGCGGATACTGGTAACTATTACATTGGCTTAGAAGACATGGAAGAGAATGGTACATACATATGGATTGATGGAACGGACCCTGGGTAAGTAATTCAACTATCATCGTGATATAATGCCACTCCTTTTTCAATCTTTTTTTCCTGTATCGATTGTTTATTATGTCAATGGGTTTTATAATAAGCACACGAGAGAAGAAAAGGAACACTAACCATTTGAAGAGGGGGGGGGCTTAAACAAAATCGTATAATTAATGTTATTAATTTACATTTTGATCAAATATTTATATTCCAGGATTCTTCTCAGTCATGGAAGATCTTCAATATTGTGTCACGTGTTAAAAATTCAAATGTCTAAGTGTCACGTGAGCGACTGTTTTTTAATTATTTACACTGCTACCTCATCAGAAAACCACACCAGAACACAATTGTATAAGTTTAAATAAAAGTTTAATATTCAGCCTACAAATCGTGGCGTCAAAAAATCATCAACAGCACATAAACAATTTAATGGAACATAACTTTATAACAGGGCAGCTTCCATCTCGTGAGTCCCTCCTGGTCCTTGTCGCTTGGCCAGTCTCTAGACTGCGTAGAATCCCCGTCGACTTGACAGCTTTTCTCGATCTCCGTCGATGAATTCCCTGGTCGCTTGGCCAGTCTCTAGACTGCGTAGAATCCCCGACGTAAAAAGTCTTTCTCAAGAATAATGTTTCTCCCACTAATATAAATAAAAACTACCTCGTGCATTAAACGTCTGCACCGTAGCACTGACTTGAAGGGTTCTCCCCATTATTCTACAGCAACTTCCCTTTCCCCTTTCTTTGCCAGGTCCTTAACATTCAAAACCTCCTGGGTATGCAAGCTATTTCTATTTCTATCTACAATCAATAGCCAACCCCAAATCATGCATAACAAAACCCCATATACTATACATGTTAAATGCAAATGTATGCAATAATGCATCCTACGCTTGGCTACCTCTATCTGACCCTTGAGTAGTACATTTCCTTTGAGTAGTACATTTCCCTCCTCGCCTGGAAAAAATTCCTTTCATGACAATATCCCTCACCTTAAGATATAACTAAGGGTACACGATTATATCACAAAATCATGAATTTTTTACTTAGATATTATTTCTTTTCTCTCTTTTGTTTGTTTTACATATACAATTTTATACAACAAATAATCACAAGACATGTTGTGGCAGTGGTCTTGTCTATCGACTGACAATATATAGCAGTTTGAAAATGCAAATGGAAATGCATCATCAACGTGGAATGTGATCAATCAAGCCCTCAAAAAACAAAAGAGTAAATCAAAGTGTCATATTACCAAAGAAAATAATACAATGGTTGATTCAAAAGAAATAGCAAATTTCTTCAATGCTTACTTTGTTGGGGTTGGCCCCAATCAGGCCAATACAATAGCTTCGAACGGAGTCGACTTCTCACAATTTCTTCAAACTCCCTGCAACAAGTCATTATTTCTCAAACCAACAAACTTGATTGAAATCTTGAATATTGCACGTTCTCTTAAAATAAGCTATGCTAACGGTCATGATGGGATAAGCACATATCTTTTGAAACAAGTTATAGGAAATATAATAACCCCACTAGTGCATATTTTTAATCTCTCTCTGACGACAGGTACATTTCCAGAAGCATTTAAGATTGCTAAGGTTGTTCCGATATACAAAAAGGATGACTCTTCCCAAGTCTCAAACTATCGCCCTGTTTCTATTCTCTCGAGTTTGTCCAAAGTATTGGAAAGACTTATATACAATAGGCTATATTGTTTTCTAACAGAAAATGACTTACTGAATCAGGATCAATATGGTTTCAGGAAATACCACTCAACCGATTTAGCCCTTGCACAATTATATGATAAGGTTTCGAATGCTTTGGCGTCTCGAAAGCATGTTATTGGTGTATTCATGGACTTAAGCAAAGCATTTGACACTCTTGATCACAAGGTACTATCAAGCAAACTTCATTATTACGGAGTAAGAGGAGTTGCTCTTGACTGGTTTAATGATTATTTGTCAGGTAGAAAGCAATATGTAAGCTACGAATCTGTAGATTCATCACTATTGCCTATGAAATGTGGTGTCCCACAAGGATCGATACTCGGTCCTTTATTGTTTCTACTGTATGTTAATGATATCTCGAACTCAACTACATCATTACAATATATTATATTTGCTGATGATACTAATGTGTTTTGCTCCAATTCCGATTTTCGATCACTTCAGAGAATTCTGAACACCGAGCTACCTAAGCTGTCTTTGTGGTTTAGGAGCAACAAATTGTCTCTGAATCTGAAAAAAACTAATTATATTCATTTTCAAAGCAGGAAAAATGCAACTGATAAACCTATACCTGAAATAGTCTTGGATGGTGAATATTTGGAGAAAAAACAAAATACTAAATTTCTTGGAACTATCATCAATGAAAATCTGAAATGGAGTGATCATGTACATTACGTTTCAAAGAGAGTGTCACGCACTGTTGGTTTACTGTATAAGTTAAAACATTATGTGCCTTTGAATATTCTATATATGCTATACAATTCCTTGATTCTTCCTTACATGTCTTATTGCAATATACTGTGGGCAGACTCAAAAGTATATACTGATAAAATGCTACTTCTACAAAAGAAAGCGATTCGTGTGTGTACCAATGCTGGATATCGCGATCACACTGATCCCCTATTCGCGAGGTTAAAAACTCTGAAAGTAACTGATATTAACTTTTTACAAAAAGCACTGTTCATGTTCCGTCTACATAATGATTCCCTACCTTCCCACTTCCCACCAATGTTTTGTTTGAATAGAAATATTTATACATACCCAACCAGACAATCAAATAAATACCATTTATGTAATCCTAAAACAACAATGGCTATGAAATCTATAAGACATTCTGGTCCGGATATTTGGAACTCACTGTCCGTTGACATCCGTAACTTGAAGTCAGTATATACTTTCAAGAAAAGTGTGAAATCAATTTTATTGAGCAAATATTGACAAATCTCTTAAATTAACACATGATATCATATATGTTTGTCGGCATTTCCTTGATATAGCAGGAAAATCCCCCTCCCATGCACCCTCTATCCCATTTTTTTTTTTTTGGTTGCAAGTCACTGTTTATTTTTTGTTATTTTCCCCCAATTATGTTCTGTAATTTACTTTACTTTACAATCGTTATGATTTTAAATGTTTCTGGGCTGCAAGCGTATCAAGCTGTCACGCTTAGGCTGTAGCCCTTCTGTATCATCACCTCTTCGAGCGTATGTATCTATGATTTACTGAATGTGGAAATGTAATTTAACTTATGTTTTATACTCATGTAAAGACATTGTCACATTATTGAAATAAACCTATGATGATTCAGTAACCAATAAATATTTCAACTATTTCAACTATTTCAACTATAATATTGTCAAACTATTCATAGTACAACAAGCATAAAACTCCTATTTTATCATTGTGTAATTACTCTCATGAAGAGGAATATGAACAGTAATAAATCAACTTAAAACCTGTGAGTTATACATAATTTCAGCACTTTGCAAACTTTTGGAACAGCTTGATACAACATAAATGACAAATTTGTAATTGGATTTGTCTTTTTCTGTCTAATGAAACTTCGAGCAACATGTTTATCAACATTCTTGTATTTTTAACAATTAATATTCATACATGTATTAACGTTTTCTTTTCTATTGTCAGCACTCGAAAACTCAAATGACTTGATATGTTTATCAACAACTAGCAAGTGTCTCACAAAATGAGCAAGACAACTGAATTGATACGTACAGGCTTGGTTGTTAGATGTTTTGTTCATGTCAATAGTATTATATCTTTAACAAAATAATAATACGGGTAATCCATTCTTGAATAGGATTAAAACAAACATCCATCACAACATCATAAATTACAGCAATCTGCTCATTAGGTCAGCAGCCTTATTTTCTGATCCTTTCACAGACACAAGACGGAACCTATGCTCTTGGAGACTTAGACTCCATCTCATAATGCGCTTGTTTGTCATCTTATTGGTTTGTATGTACAACAAGGGTTTATGATCAGTGTGAATTTCAAACTCCCTACCGTACAAAAAGTACTCGAACTTGCGGACAGCCCACACAATCGCCAAACATTCCTTTTCGACTGTGGAGTATCTAGTTTCCCTAGGCAACAACTTTTTGCTTGCATATGCAATAGGAAAATCTTCATCATCGCTCTCTTGCATGAGCACCGCGCCTAATCCGGTATCGGATGCGTCAACTTTCAACATGAACAGTTTGTCAAAATCGGGTAACCGTAAAACCGGAGGTTTCGCAAGACTTTCCTTAAGCTTAATGAAAGCTTCTTCTTCTTTCGGCCCCCATTCTACCTTCCCGGGGCTACCCTTACGAGTGAGATTCGTTAGCGGTAATGCTACGTCGGCATACTCAGGAATATAATCCCTGTAGTATCCGGTCAAACCTAGAAACGAACGGACTTGTTTCTTAGTTTCTGGTCTAGGTGCTTCTACAGCCTTCTGAGTTAGTCTACTACTAGTGAGAATCGTTCTATTTCCTAGCTCGTGTCCTAAGAAGTCTATTGAACTAAACCCTATGAAACACTTCGAGGGACGCGCAGCCAAATTGGCCTCTCGCAACCTACACAAGACTATCTCTACTGTTTTGACATGCTCTTCCCACGTCTCCGTATGGACTAGAATGTCATCTATGTAATTCACTACGTTGGGAATGCTCTTCAAAACTCTCCTCATCATTCTAGTGAACTGCGCTCCTGCAGTCACTAAACCAAACGGCATGTATCTGAATTGGTATTGACCAACCGGTGTAAGGAATGCAGTTTTGGCTTTATCCGACTCACTCATTGGTATATGCCAATACCCTTTGGTAAGATCGATTTTACTGAAGTATTTACTCTTTGCAAGAGAGGCAAATAGATCTTGCTGGTTAGGCATTGGTTCGGGGTCGAATACGGTTATCTTGTTCAGGCGTCGGAAATCGATACAAAACCGGTTCGTACCATCCGGCTTTCTCACCATCACAATCGGATGTGCATAGGGAGAGTCTGACTGCTCGATTACCCCTAACTTCAACATCGACTCAACCTCTTTCCCTATCTCACTCTCTACAGCTTGAGGTACCCTATATGGAGGAGAACGAACAGGTTCGTCACTAGTCAAATGAATCTTGCATTCAGCCACTGAAGTTTTCTTAGGAACGTCCGTGAAAACATCTTGATATTCACACAACAATTTCCTGACCTTAGCCTGGGATTCCTTACTCAATTTCTCATCAACCTGAACATGACTTACAAACTCCTTCTGTACAGAACATGGCATGTCAGGTAGACCTCTCAAACACTCATCGACCTTCTCAATTTCTACTTCTCCTTTTCCAACTTCTCCCTCACAAGCACCAACCTCAAAACAACTAGAAGCAATCTCTTCATCTCGTCTAACATATCGTGTAAGCAGATTGATATGACAAGTCTTCTCGACACCATTGACATCGACAACATAGTCATAGTCGAACTTGGTACCAACAACCTTAAATGGCCCCTGCCATTTGACAAGCAACTTGTTTTGAATAGTAGGTAACAATATCAAAACCTCATCTCCTACATTCAACTTTCGCTTCTTGGCCTTCCGGTCATAATAACCCTTGTACCTCTTCGCCGAAGACTTCAACGTCTCTTTCGCCAACTGCCATGACTCTACCAATCTCTTTCGCAAGTCAATCACATACTCATACTCGCTTTTCAACTCAGCTTCTATGTTCTCATTCGTCCACAACTCTCTCAAAATGTCCATGGGACCTCTCACATGTCTGCCATAGAGCAACTCGAATGGAGAAAACCCAAGGCTAGAACTGGGTGCTTCTCGAAGAGCAAATAGCAAAGCAGGTAAGTACCTATCCCACTGACGTGGCTCTTCCGAACAAAGACGCTTCAAAGCTGTCTTGACTACTGCGTTGTATCTTTCTACGAGACCATTACATATAGGATGGTATCTAGAGCTTGTTATTTGTTTAACAGACAATAACTGTGACACCTTTCTCATCAAGTCAGACACAAATTGTGTACCTAAGTCTGACATGACTTCGCATGGAACACCTACTCTACTGTATACGGTTACCAGCGCCTCGGCAACATCGATTGTTGATATTGATTTCAGAGGTATTGCCTCTACATACCTAGTTGCATAATCCACTATTGTTAAGATATGTGTATGTCCTCGCGCAGATGGGAGTAACGGACCCATCAGATCTATAGCAATGCGCTGAAACGGAACGCCAACCAACGGTAACCTACCCAGAGTAGTCTTGGGGACTCTCCCCTTATTGACAGTCTTCTGACACACATCACACGATCGACAAAAATTGGCAACATCCTCAGACATACCTGGCCAGAAAAACTGAGCTTTGACCTTTGACAATGTATTGTTAATGCCGAGATGACCACCAAACAACGAATCATGGGCATGCGCATGACCTCTGACCTGTGTGCCTTAGGAACAGCAACCAACTTCGGACCAACTCCTATCCGGGAATCTTTCTTATCCCTATCCTGCCGATATAGGCAATTCTTTTCCACCACGAACAAGAATCTTGATTTAGACTCTGCATCATTCACCTTTTTCCATAAGGGTTGAAGTGAAAGATCATCCTTCTGCTCTCGCAAAAATTCTCCTGACTGCACAATCACACCTGAGTCTCTCACTTTTAAAGCTTGATTAGGTTTTGCTTTCAACTTCTTTTGTGCCCTAGTCTCAACAGCCATCGCTTCCTCCAAACTTGGAGAATCAACCTCCGAAACCGGAACCTCGACTTCCAAAACCGGAACATCAGAAACCGGAACCTCAACTTCCGAAACCGGGACTTCAACATCGGAATTTCTTACTGTATTCTCAACACGACAAGGCACCCATTGCAAGTCAGGATCTTTGGGCTCACGTGCCCCCTTCACATCATTACCGATAATGACGTCACACAGACAGTTCGGCATACACAATGCACTGATTTCTCCAGTGAAATAAGGACTATCAACTAACACCTTCGCCCTGGGAAAACGCCTTAGAGTACCATCGATCAGTCTAACTAACTGGACTACTCCCGTGAACTGATCGTCCATCATCAAACTCGTTCTCACCACACTTGTACTACACCCAGAGTCTCTCAATACGGACATGGGCGTACTCAGAGGAAACAATCTACCCGAAACCACTGGCATATCATTCAACATCGCTCCAACCTCATCATATGCCATACCAAGTGTTTCCACATCCAAATCACTCTCTGACTCAATCAATGGCACACCAACCAGAGCACAACCCGCAGAATTCTCGACATGCCCGAGAGATTTTGACTGACTATTGGGGTGCTTATTGTCTGAACGTAAAGTTCCTATCGACCCTGAATAATCTACCCCATTTGATGGCAAACCCGACACATCACGCTTCACACTCTCAGATGGAATAGTGTCCTCCACACTCATGGCTTGAGCAGAATGAGCTATGGGCATCATCGGACAATTCCGCTTGAAATGATTGGGGCTACCACACTTGTAACAGCCACGCTCTACTCCTGTACCACCACCATTACTACCATATCTCACTGAACTAGCAGACTTGGTTTTCTTGTCTGTTTGTGTGACAGAGACTGATTTAGGTTCAGGTCTTTGGTTTTGTTTCTGGTTTTGACTTGGATGGAATCTATCGCTTCTAGGATTACTCGAGAAAGTGTGCAATCCATGTGCATGCACGTATACTTCAGCACTTTCAATCATTTCATCCAACTTTCCACACTTCCTCTCTTTCAAGAATCCGACTACCTCTCTGGGACAACAATTTACAAATTGCTCTCGCATTACCAAATCAACCAAAGACTCGTAATTCTCCTGGATATTCGACATTTCCAGCCACTTGTCAAAATACCCCTTCATCCTCACAGCAAACTGTTTGGGGCGTTCATCCTTACTCGGCCTAGCCGACCTAAACTTCTTCTTATACCCCTCCTCGGTCAAATGGAAATATTCCATAATCTCTCGCTTTACCTTTCCATAGTTAGTGCGATCAACACCACTCATCCTATTGACAACATCAAGTGATTTGCCAGTCAAATTGGCAATCAAATGCAAACACTTCAAATGATCAGGAACACGTTGACTCTCCATCATCAATTCAAATTTCGTAATATACGAATCAAAATTATCAGTGTTTTCATCGAATTTGCCAACTTTCAATCTTAGCCCACCAAACTCTGGAAGGCGCTCTTCCGTTTTCGCTTGCTCTGCCTTTAGTTGAGCTAAGCGCAATTCATGAGCCTCTTTCTCCCGCTCTCTCTCACGTTCAAGAGCCTCTTTCTCGCGTTCAGTAACCTCATTACAACGAGCCGACACGAAACTATTCAACTCACTTCCAGTGAGCCCGATCTCTCTACCTAGAGAAGAAAATTCTTTGATTTTCTCAATACTAGCCATCGTGCTAATCAACCAGTTATACCAGAATAGACAGTAATTATGTTAGAACTAAGAACAATAGTTCTTCCCGACACATTCGCTATCCCGTCGACCAACAGCCCTGTAAAGCTTTTTGTATATTAGCCTTTACCTAAACGCTGTCTTTTCGGGCGACAAACGACCTATGTCCTAATCCTCGCAGCGCGACAAATCCGTCAATAATTAACTGTCCTATCCTAACTGCAATAGCTTAAAGCCTTGCCTGACTTAACGTCCATGCTTTAATGTGCAAGTATAGAGAGCACAATAATGTACCAAGGCTTAAACCATGCTTCAATGGACACCTTGGGAGAACCACTTCACATAAATCACAATATGAACTGAGGGTAATATTTCCCAATCCTTTCCAATAAAGCAGCAGTTGGGTCTCGGTGGGACCTCCAAATTGTCACGTGAGCGACTGTTTTTTAATTATTTACACTGCTACCTCATCAGAAAACCACACCAGAACACAATTGTATAAGTTTAAATAAAAGTTTAATATTCAGCCTACAAATCGTGGCGTCAAAAAATCATCAGCAGCACATAAACAATTTAATGGAACATAACTTTATAACAGGGCAGCTTCCATCTCGTGAGTCCCTCCTGGTCCTTGTCGCTTGGCCAGTCTCTAGACTGCGTAGAATCCCCGTCGACTTGACAGCTTTTCTCGATCTCCGTCGATGAATTCCCTGGTCGCTTGGCCAGTCTCTAGACTGCGTAGAATCCCCGACGTAAAAAATCTTTCTCAAGAATAATGTTTCTCCCACTAATATAAATAAAAACTACCTCGTGCATTAAACGTCTGCACCGTAGCACTGACTTGAAGGGTTCTCCCCATTACTCTACAGCAACTTCCCTTTCCCCTTTCTTTGCCAGGTCCTTAACATTCAAAACCTCCTGGGTATGCAAGCTATTTCTATTTCTATCTACAATCAATAGCCAACCCCAAATCATGCATAACAAAACCCCATATACTATACATGTTAAATGCAAATGTATGCAATAATGCATCCTACGCTTGGCTACCTCTATCTGACCCTTGAGTAGTACATTTCCTTTGAGTAGTACATTTCCCTCCTCGCCTGGAAAAAATTCCTTTCATGACACTAAGGTCAAATAATGATAATTTTTGTTGATAGCAAAATTGATGTAGAGTGCTGAAGGCCACCAAGTTTCCATCTTTAGAGCATGAATTTGATATTAATTGTTTATTCATACAAATAAGTAACAACATGGTATGGTGACAGAAGAGCTTATTTCTATCCAGTTACTTGGTGCGTCACGCCAACAAATTACGTTTGTTTCTTGTAGTTTTGTAAATGCTCCCCCTCCCCCCTCCTCCCAAAACCCACCCTACTTAGGTGTTCTTCTCAAAACAAACCTTTTATGTTCCAAAATTGACCATTCACATTCAAATTCACGCCATTAAATGCATGTTTTCTGCACAAAAATGTTTTGCTCGCAATTATTTCTGATAATGACATAATCTACGTAAATCTTGTCAATGAATAAATGAAAACTTGAAATTCCATGCCAAATGTACCATTACAATGCATCTACAAAATTAGTCATAAGCCTTTCGTATTGATTTACCAGAAGATTCAATGCTCTTTTGTTTCAAGGACACTCGAGTCATGATGTAATTAATCTATGTCCCATATTTATCTTTAACATTTCTATGGAATTTATGATGTGCTTAAATCTAAGTTGTATTGTTAATCCTATTTGATCACTTTCAAGGTATACCAACTGGGATACTCCTCTATATACCGAGATGGACCAACCACCACCTCACTGTGCTGTGATAATATCTCGATTGAACCCCACTGACCTAATACATGGACGATGGAATCGAGTAACGTGCACTTCAGATAGACGACACATCTGCCAAATACCTCTCGGTAGGTATGCAGGTTGCTTGGTATATTCACCATGTTTAATCTCATTATGAAGGAGCGTGTAAAATAACATTGTATACATATTTGGCAGACTGTCTTTGATACAACTGAATTTCTTTTACCATTCTGCCCAATTCTATCGACGGTGTGTGAATATAATTCGAAGTTTATAGTGAATTTGGAAACAAAGAGCAAGAGAGAAAAAAATGTAACCATATGAAGTGATTACGATGGGAAAAGAAAGTAATGAAAAAACGAAACAGAATTCAATTCAAATCAAGTTGTTGTCCTCATTTGGTTACAAACAAAGAAATCCAATCAGCATGTGTATGTATATATATATATGTATGTGTGTGTGTTTGCACTTCAGAACCTGAAGAAGGCCTCACAAGCCGAAAGCTCGTAATAAAATTGTAAAGTACAGCTACGTCTCACGTTCCTAGACCATTTTCTTCACGCCTACATATTCTGGAACACCCGTTGTCATGTCAGAGTTGAGAATTCTCGCACTTATATATACATATATATATATATATATATTCGAAAGAAACATGTACTTCTCATAATGTGGTGGCAAACAGGCCTATCAAGGTAATCATTGATTAGAATAATAACAATTACATTTAGAAACACAACTACAAGTTATATCAATACAATACAAGCACTAAATCCAATGACCGGGGTAAAGCGCTTAGAGACATTTGTATTAAGGGCTATATAAAAATTAAATATTATTATTATATCAGAAAAACCTTGCATTTTGCTGTTTTTAATAAGCTATTTCGATCATCCCTGCTGTAGCCGAATTCTCATTTTTCTATCGTTCCGAAATAAGAAAAAAGACAAGAACCGAACGAAGGATATAGTTAATTGATTTTAGTACAGTGTGTTGTCATGTTAATCTAAAAAAGAATAAAGGAATAATAATTCACTTACTGTCTGCCAGGTGATGTCCCAAAATATATATCATAAATGAACGTTGATTCATAAGCTACTACGTTCAAAAAACACATTGCATCATTTGGATGATATTCTTGAAGCCTAAGCTGTATAGTCCATAATATTATATATATAAAAATATATATATATATATATATGTATACTATAAGTATAGTCCATATCTTAAACTACCGTGTATAATTTTGCTTCAATAAGTTAATTGTAACTCAAGTTTAATTTATAATGTAATGTGAAAACTCAAAAATTACAAGCATTTGTGTATGCTCAAAAGGTGTTCGACATAATTATAAGGATATGCTATCCATTAGATATTTTGAGTTGTACCCCTCAAGAGGAGTAAGTGAAGAACAGAAATTCGTAATATGTTTGTACACGGCTAACGGGAGAGTTTTCGGTGTCTACGTCACAATCCAGTAATCCACGGATCAAATTGCCAATTTGGGATTCGCACACTATCATATTTAGTGATTGCGTGTTTCAAACATTCATAATTCTTCTATTATTTGTCCGAAATTATTTCAAACGTTCACCATTCAAATTTTCTTATTTTTCTGCTTTCATCAAAATGAACGAGGCGCGATAGCTCAGTTGGTAGAGCAGTGGTCTCGTAATCCGGTGACCCGGGTTCGAAACCAAGTCGATGCGCTTGTGCCCTTTGGTAAGGCATTAATCCTCATTACCAGGTCCCTCGGAGAGGACCTAAAGCCGTCAGTCGTCTGGTTGCTTACTTACAAGCATTTATGCTTTCTTAGCAGCCAGGTAAAATAACCACCACCACACCACAACTTTATTACAATTAGGGTTGGATTGCCCTTCAATGATCTGTATATAATAATAGAATCTCAAGTGTTATAAAGTTCTTTCAAGGTTGTACTAGTCAACATGTAATCAATGCTCTTTTACATTACGGATTTGATAGCCTATTAAATATTTCAATTTGTACTAGCTCAGTAGCTCTCATCCATTTTCATTAAAGCGTAATGTTTTATTTAATCTTTATGAACAGACAATGACTGTAGATGGCAAGAGTTCGGTAAATCTCAGTATCTCATCAAGTTCACATCTCATGCAAGACCAACTGCTGCCAGGGAAACATGTCAAAGTTATGGCGGTGATTTGGCTTTCATCAAGACAGCCGAAGTCAACGTAAGTCTAATGACACATTTGATACAGTATTCACACGGTCAAGGTGATTAAGATAATTTAGGAAACTAAAACATACGCCTATATTGTATTTGTTTACCCCACCCTAGTCACCGCAAACAACACCGAACCAGATTTCATTGACCATATTCTCACGAAATCGTGTATGTTGTCACTCTTAGATGTTTTTGTTCTTTTGTTTTTTGGGGTGCAGGGGGGGGGGGGGAGGGTTACCCATGTGGACTTGTCTCTATAATGGGTTTCAATACAGGCATTTTGAAATGTGTTTTCATTCGCAAAATGCCTATCGTATATCGACAAATCTTGATTAACGCAGTGCTTGACTGAGTTACAGGCAGTCGAGAATCGTATAAAGGTAAAATCATTGCAATGCAATAACAAAAATATATATAGAAGGAAAAAATATAGAAGGCTACTAATCCATAGTGTGTCACCCCCTGAGTTGTCAACAGTTATAAAATAATGTGTTTTGAACACTTCAAAAACACTACAAAATTAGTATTTCAACAATACTTGTTTTGTTCAGAATCCGTAAAAATGAAAAATTATTACTTATCTACATATTTTGTTCCAAAGTTTAATTATTTCATTATTAATTTATTGCGAGCCTACATAGCTCTTATAAAAATCGATTTCGCTGATATTCTTATCATTCTATTGCAATTAGGTCGCTATCAAGGTCTGATTTCCGTTTCAAAGGATAAGACGTCTTCAAATAAATTCAAACATTATGTCGCAATATTCAAAATGAAATATTACAATATCACAATGCATAGAAAAAGAGAGAGAGACAGAGAGAGTCCTTAAAAACATGGTAAAACACAGGGAATGCTCTCAGCTGATGTTAAGGGTTCCCATTCTGACTCAATTTGTGAATAAATCATCAATTGATCATGATTTTTCTTCTCTATTTTGTTTACAGACATTTCTCAAAGAGCTACTTCCCCCATTTATTCCAAGTGATCCAAATTTCTGTTACTTGTTCGGGCTCCGGAGAAGCGGCTTGGGAGATTTTACCTGGCTGGATGATACTTCACTCCAGTATGTTCTTCATAATATGATTCCTCTGTCAAGATCGGTCAATATAAAAGACTAAATGTTGATGAACACCTATATATGATGTCTAGATTGAATATTTAGTTACAATTCTCCTCCTGACCAATCAATTTTTTTAGTAAATGTTCTCATTGTCCATGAAAATATTATATACTTCATATGCATAATTTGTAATATATTTGTGTAAAATTTATATCAAGAAGATGGAATAGGGAAAGCTTGGCTCAACAATACAATATCATGAAAGGTACGAGCAGATTTCCGCTCTATTTCTGTGCATGCTAAGTACCTACAGTATTTCCGTGGGCATATTCAAGGGGGTGTGGGGAGGGGGGTTGAGAGTAACGTGAACAAAGATTTAAATTCAAATTCAGTTTAATGATGGATTTCCAAACCTCCATGTTTATTTCAATATTACAGGAAAAATAAAATAATAAGAATAACTATAATAATGGTATATGACAATAATGGTGATGATAATGATAAAAATGAATAAGATTACACACCCCTCAAGAAAGAAAGATTACCGACAGTCCTTTTCAGGACTCCCCAATCCTCCCCCTCTCACATGGTGCAACCGTAAGCCTACTGTATGAATAATAATAATGTATGACAATAATGATAATAATTATTATGATAATAGTTATTATAATAAATAATATTAATGATAATGATGATGATGACAATACTACTACTGCTACTACTACTTGTACTATTACTAATACTACTAATATGTTATCATTAAATTGATTATTTTCATAATTATGATTATAATATGAACTTAATTTTTGAAGCGTTTTTCCTCCAAGGTATCATGATTGGTATACTACCACGGATCCATATGATGCTAACTCCTGGGGTTGTCTTGGTCTACGTGATGGCCCTTCATGGTATGATCAGCTTTCATGGCGATCTTTCCCGTACATTTGTGAGCGTACACGAGGTATGCATTCTGATGATCCAACATTAATTGTGTACAAGCGACAAATGCTCCGGGCTATATTTCAACAAACGTGTTGTTTTGGGATCGAATTGAGATTTATGTTAGGGTTAGCGGTAGGGTAAAGGGCTGAAGTTTAGAATTTGTTTATAGCGTAAAAAATTAAATTTCTTTTCAGATACGTAGGATATTGCGCCACCTCCTAAACGAAATCCATTGTTATTTTACTATGTGTAGTCTCCCTTCGGGAACATCATTGTGAGATATCCGGCTGACTTTGCATTCGTAATTTTCACTGACTATGTACATGTTTTTGTTCCATGGAAAAAATATATAATTCTTAAATCCGGATCATTCTTATACCGACGAAATTTACGGTTCAGATAGGGGGTGAATAATTTGCCTTTAAAAAATGACAACAAATTCATTCGTCCTCTGTTTTCATACTTAATTGGAGACCAGAAATAACACTCACAAAGTACAAAGTTTATCGTCGATTGCTATAGGCCCATAATGGGCTCTGTAGAATCAGAGAAAAGCAATATCGTTAAAATCACAATCTTTCTCATCACGATACACTCTCAAATAGAAAGTCTGTTTTATTACAGTATTTGATGAAAGCAGTGAAGCATCATTTGGAGGTCTATATTATTTCATCTCTCCGTCATGGATGGCTCGGTCTTTCTCAGATGCACGTACCTACTGTAAATATCATGGAGCCGATTTAGCACTCATCAAATCTCACGATATCAACGTATGTTCAAGTACATTTACTTAATTTAATTCATACTTATGAATAGTAAAAATGAATGTATTTCAAATATTAGTTATTATTGGATTAACAGGTCCATAAAGGCAAACAGTCCTGTCAAACTAGATTTAAACAGCTTTAACTGAATGAATAATTTTCAATTTAATTATTATCTACTGAGCAGCAGAAGATTTTTTTTAGTTTGTAGTTTTAATACCGCCTTTCGAGTTCACCTATGTTGATTTTTCTTTTCATTCGTTCATTTTTTTTTTTACATTTAATTTTAATTGTAAACTTGATACAAGTGCAAATGTGAGAACACGAAAAACCACTGATGTTTATGAGAAGACTTTTATTTTTTCCAACAGATCTTTCTGACTGTCATGACTTGGAGATTAAATGTAGGTACCGAAGTATTTTTTGGTTTGACTGACCAAGCTGAGGAAGGCACATTTACATGGATCGACGGAACACCTTTACAGTAGGTTTAATTTATATAGAATGCAAACTTAATCGTTTCTACTTTCAAGGACTGCCAACCTCGAAATTACTTATTTATCTCTTGAAATGTATAATTTACAACATTTTTAATTCATCTAAATGTAGGTTGAGATTGTTTACCGAAGGAAAAATAAGAAAAACGGAAATTTTGCGGAAATTTTCCAATTATATGCAAATATTAAATTCATGCAATCTGTTTATCTAAAAAAAAAAAGTATGGATAATTAATTTTTTATCACACTTTAATCTCTTTCCTATGTTTTGATATTGATATTGTTGCAGTAAAAAAAATAGAAACAAAAGCTGCATTTTGCATGTTGTAATGGAATGAAGGGTGTTTGCATACTGTTTAAAAATATTGTCATCGTGTACATGCCCAAGTGCATATTCCTAAAAATAAAAATCTGGATTAAAAATTACAATTTTCAAGTAAGCAATCACAATATAGATAAGATAGTAGTGCATACTTTGCTTTTGTGAGGAAGCTTAATATTTGATTATCGGAGGATATTCTTATGGATATTTCGGCTTAAAGGTCCAGGTAAAAAACTATGAATTTAAAAACCAAGAATAAAGTCATGGGTTATTACACTTCAATTGTCAGAACTCAGATTGCATTTCCTCCTATACCATGCAAAAAAAAATTAAGCAAGAAATTGATAACAATTTATAGAACCATTCATTCTTACGTATAATCGTCTGTTTGCTCCTACTTGTGTTTGTTTTTCATTCTCTTTCATTCAATGCACACAGGTATTCAGCATGGAGAAATTCTGAACCCAACAGTGCTGGTAATGAAGACTGTGCCACTATCCAGTCATTCAGGGGATGGAATGATATTTCGTGTACTCTCAAACTACCCTTCATATGTGAACGCTATCAATGTAAGTCATTAGACCTAACATCTATGGTCGTTTCTGTTTCATCGCCCAAATGTAAGTATCTTTCTTTCAATTTGCTTGAAGGCCTTTTGGAAGAAATTATAGCACTTAATCCACTGTTGATGACTTGGTGGAAAGTCGAGCATGTCAACCCCCACTCCCATTGTGCTTTAAACAAAAATAAGCGAGTTCTGCCCTTGTGGATAATAAGACACCGGAATATACGCATCTATCTAGTGGCACGGGGCTTGCTTCATCGCAAAGGTTCCACAGATCGCGATGAAACTTATATGCTAGAGAGTGAAGTAAAAAGACATGTGTTTTTCTTCAAAGGTTGATCCCCCCATAAGCGCTGAAATTACATCGATATTATTTTATATTTACCTGTGAAATTACGAGATAATAAACAAAATTATTATTCGAGGATTCAAAGCAACTTGGCTTTACAAAGTTTCGCATTTCATAAACTTTCAAAATTCTTACGCATCTTATCCAACATGATACAAGGAGACAAGGAGAGGGATTCGAATCCCTGCTGCCCCCTAACGTTCTTTGGCAAGACAATTAGTAAGTTAGTAAGTTCTTGGTAGGAGTTTTTTTCTGGAATGCACAAAGCGTTGAAAGCTTCGGTTAAATAGATGAAAGATCCAATGCCGGAGGGTGAATTAATGACTTTCTCATCCATCTCTAGTCACATGTTTTATCAGTTAGATTATGATAAATGCAATGCCACATAATGGTTTGAAATTTTATCCTCTTTCTCACTCATTCAACGAGGAACATCTGATAATCACTTTATTTGAATCAATATTTAGATGTCCCTGTACTATATCTCTCAATCCTCGTTGACGTCATATACGTTTGCTAGACCGTTCTGCCAGATTTTATTTCTTTGATCTTTTTTAAAATTTATTTTTGTCTTTGGGTTCGTTAGTTTTGTTCATTATCCTGATTTACGTTCCAGTTCCATTTGTATTGCACGTATATGACCTAAATTTAAAAACAATATTTTGTTTAAAGGACAATGTACACTGTTGGTCCTCTGTAGGGCAATGCATTATGGTTCAAGGCATGCCCACATAGAGGATTTGTTTATGTTCGGGGTCGGGGCAAAATACATTGAATTATTGAAAATTAATTGCATTTTCCTTGTTTGTTTTTTTGTATTTGTGGGGGCGGCGACGTACCCTAGCCCCCGCTGCGTACAGTCATGATTCAGTGGCTATGCAATGGCCTCCTTACTTTGAGCCCCCAGGATCAAAACCGTGTCGATATTCTTTATTAGTGCCCTTTTATGAGGCATTATTCCTCATAACTGTCAGCTATGACTTAAGGACGTAGGTCCCCTAGTAGATTAGCATAGTAGCATACACATGCATTAGCAGTCGCGCAAAACAAACACTCACAAATTATTATTCAATAAAATATGAGAATGTGTACTATTATCTAGATCTAGGAGGAATAAATCATTGTTAAAATCTTTCCATAAATAGGGGTAACAAAAATTATTCCACCACTATGACCAACAGTGTAGAAATAAACGCTTAAAATCAGTTTAATTCAGTTGAAGAAGAAAAAAAACTCTCAGAAATAAGCTCAACGTGTATTTTTTTTAAACAGTCGTCATTTTAAAAAGAAGGATGAATCAATTTTTAGTAATGTGTAGAAAGATCATAGTTGGAGTCAGTTCTACTCAATAAATGACATGTGATGGCGCTACACATCGAGTGATAGAGATATGACACGGTTGGAGGCGAAATGGATGTTGTCCTCGATATCTATAAAGAAGGCTCCGTGAAACAAAGAGCAGACAATTACTTCGGAGGACAAGCTATATGATCGAATCTCTTTGGTAAACTATAGAGATAAATTGAATGTGGATACATAAATAAAAGAATAAAATAAAATAATTAGCTTATATTTTCTTTCCAAATATAAGTAGCCTATAAGGGCACAGATCAGACTTGTTAACAAGTTAAAAAATTCCCTAAAAGCTGCTATCCTAAAATAATTTGGGGAAAATAGGGCACGCCGAGTTTGAAAAATAATCCTACTCCCATTTCCCACAATTTGCATAACGCAGGGATATATTCCACATAATACTTACGTTATGATGCGACTCTTTGAAACCAACGCGCTATAACCACTATTTGCAAAATGAACGAACTTCCGCAAATAAAGTATGTCCAAGATGCATAGTACTAATTTGCTGATAATAATTTAGGCACACCGGAATACAAAATAGAATAGAAACTGACTTTGAACAGAAAAACTGATTATAAACAGTTGCACTTAAATGCAACTTAGTTGCAATTGATATCAATCGCAATGACATGTACATAATGTATAAAGAGAAAGAAAACTGTTAACTTGCGATTGATTCGGATCAATTTGACCTCTTTGTAAGACAAGTCCCTGGTATTCTTTATTTCTTTCAATTTCACTTTCTGTTTATTCATCCTGCATGTAGACTACTTTAGTAATAGTACAAAATCACTTTCTATATGGGACGTACCCTTGCTATTTATTTGTTTTATTTGTGAATCGTTCTAAATAAGAAATATTGAATTAAAATTATCTAAAGTTTAGACACGGCCGTGCAAGTTGCTTCTTAATGTGGCTCATAATGTATGAAAAACCGCCCCTAGAAGCGATTATTATTTCATGCAATGAAGGCATCATGTCATGCACATAATTCTATCTTGAGTTAAAGATTGTTATACGTTAAATAGTAATAAAATAAACCATTCGTAGCGTTTATTACGAAGGAACCATCAGATCTTGTAAACTTCAATATACAATTATTGCCAAAATCTGTAAAGATTAGCTGCCATTAAGCTCAACATTATGTCTTTCGGTCTACGTGTTCTGGCAATAACGTTTCTGTATATAATGCATAATTTCAAACATATTTTTTGTCCAATATATAAATGTCATCGAAATGTTACACGTGGACCTAAATGATTTGATAAACATTACTTTGCAAACATCGCTGGATTCCTTGATTGGATACGAAATATTTAATGACAAAATCTTTATCCCTCGTGTTTTACTCCATAGGAGCAAAAGATAAACTTTGATTGATATGATTTACATTACATACATGTAAAGGTAAAGAGAGAGAGAGAGAGGGTGGGGCAGGGAAAGAGCAAGAGAGAGAGAAATAGGGGAGAGAATGAGAGAGAGAGAGAGAGAGAGAAAGATAGTGAGACGGAGAGAGGGGTGGGGGCAGAGAGAGAGAGAGAGAGAGGGGAGAGAATGAGAGAGAGAGAGGGGGAAAGAGAGAGAGAGAGAGGGGGAAAGAGAGAGAGAGGGGAGAGAGAGGTAGTGGGGGCAGAGAAAGAGAGAGAGAGAGAGAGAGAGGCTAATTAATATTTGTGACTTTGCATGCGGAAACGCTTTTAGTTTTAGATTCGTTATTTGATTCTCGAAACTCCTAATCCAAGATCGCGGATGTTCATGATTAAACGGTTCCATGACACATGCTCCGCCGACGATTGCTCCGCCGACATTTACTCCGCAAAACGCGACAATTGCTCCGCGACATTTGCTCCGCGACATTTGCTCCGACGTCAAATGCTCCGCCGACAGGTGCTCCGCCGACAGTTGCTCCGCCGACAGTTGCTCCGCCGACAATTGCTCCGCCGACAGATGCTCCGCCGACAATTGCTCCTCCGACAATTGCTCCGCCGACAATTGCTCTGCCGTCAATTGCTCCGCAAAACGCGACAATTGCTCCGCCGACATTTGCTCCGCCGACATTTGCTCCGCCTGAAGCGACACTTGCTCCGCCGACATTTGCTCCGCCGACATTTGCTCCGCCGACATTTGCTCCGCCGTCAATTGCTCCGCCGACAATTGCTCCGCCTGAAGCGACAATTGCTCCGGTGATATATGCTCCGCCGACAATTGCTCCGACGACATTTGCTCCGCCGACAATTGCTCCGCCGACAATTGCTCCGTCGACAATTGCTCCGCCGACAATTGCTCCGCCTGAAGCGACAATTGCTCCGGTGACATTTGCTCCGCCGACAATTGCTCCGACGACATTTGCTCCGCATGAAGCGACACTTGCTCCGGTGACATTTGCTCCGACGACATTTGCTCCGCCGACAATTGCTCCGACGACATTTATGCTCCGCATGAAGCGACACTTGCTCCGGTGACATTTGCTCCGACGACATTTGCTCCGCCCAAAAAGTGTCCCATTAAATACAAATGCTACTAGTACTACGACAAATGCTTCGCCGACAATATTTTTTTTTCACGGGTTGTTTTTGTTTCTTTCTTTTTTTCTTCATTTTTTGAATGCATTTCATGACATTATAAAATGAAATGAAATGAATGAATGTTGATAATGTGGGAGGAAAAAGCAGTTGCCTAAAAGTCATTTCGAATATACTGAAATAACTTTCCATCTATCACTGTACGTCCCACATAATGTACACTAAACACTCATTACATGTCATGGGAAGTTTTTTTTTTTAAAGTAGAGCAGCAAGCCACATTCCCCAATACGCGCATACCTCATAGTTAATTTCAAACAGCTCATCAATATGTAAGACCTGAAATTACCTCAATGAAAGAAGACTAATAACATGAGAGGAAAGAAAAGAGCAAAAAAGACAACCGTTTTTTGCTATTCCCCATAATGTTTAATTTAAAAAAATAAAAAATAAAATTATAGCTCCTTACGCAAGTTCTCCGGCGAAAGATTACTCCGCTCAAAATCTGTTTCATGTATTACTCATTAGCTGATCCAAAGCTCAAGGCTATCTCTCTCTCTCTTTCTCTCTCTCCCATGCTCCTCCTTTTCCTGTTTACACCGTTTTCTTGTCTTCTTTGCTCTTTTCTTTCCTCTCATGCTATTAGTCTTCTTTCATTTCCATCACTTCTTCTCTGCTCCCCCTCTCGAGTTCTATTTCTCTCGTGAAATTGAAACGTAAAGTAATACAATCATGTAGTACATTCTTGTTTAGAATAATATTTTCAATAATATCCAGTCCATTTTCTAAAGGTTTCTTTCCTTTAGTTAAGTGTATGTAGCTTTAATATATATATGTTAGTGTGCAAAACACTCCGTTTCATTCGAGTACTTTGTTTTCACTAAATAATTTAAGGGACTCACGAAGCCATCGGAAGAAGAGCAATTGGCTTATCATGAAGAACTAACATCAAACTGCAACAAAATGATTTGTATAAATGTGAATAAGCAGAAAGGCTGCCATCTCATTTTCCCGTCTGAATGGGTTCTCTTCCTTACGTATATAAGTGCCCTTATTTTCTAAACTTTTTTTTTATATTTGTGTGTTTATTAAATTTTCAATCATATAAAAATTACATATTTACAAGTCATTGGTAATAATTAGACAAACAAAAAAAAACCAATATGTATAAGAACAACTAACAATAATGAAAGGACAAGAAAGTTATAAAAAAAAAACATTATAGTAAAAAAAAATACACTGTACACATATAAATCATAGTTTGAACTCCAGTGCATAAAGGGGAGTGAGGGGGCACAGGAATAAAAGTTAAATCAACATGAGTATCATAAGTCAAATCGCCATTTCTTAAAATGCGAAACAAGCTTGTTCCTTTTTTTCGCTGAGAAATATTCAATATCTTTTTGTTTCTTTATAAAACTCTTAAAAAGATCAACACTAATTGGTAAATCCCCCTTACTTATTTTCTAAACTTCCATGATGACCTATTACATTGTATAATGCTTTACCTAGTAAGATGCATTGATCGAGGTAATTTCAGGTATTACATATTGATGAGCTACTTGAAATTAACTAGGAGGTATGCGCGTATTGGGGAATGTGGCTTGCTGCTCTACTTTTTTTTAAAAACTTCCCACGACATGTAATGAGTGTTTAGTATACATTATATGGGACGTTCAGTGATAGATGGAAAGTTATTTCAGTATATTCGAAATGACTTTTAGGTAACTCCTTTTTCCTCCCACTTCATCAACATTCATTCATTTCATTTTATCTACATTATTTCAAGAAATGCATTCAGAAAATGAAGAAGAAAAAAAGAAACGAAAAAATAGGTGTAAAGAAAATATTGTCGGCGAAGCATTTGTCGTAGTACTAGTAGCATTTGTAGTTTATGGGACACTTTTTGGGCGGAGCAAATGTCGTCGGAGCAAATGTCGGCGGAGCAATTGTCGCTTCAGGCGGAGCAATTGTCGGCGGAGCAATTGTCGGCGGAGCATCTGTCGGCGGAGCAAATGTCGGCGGAGCAATTGTCGCTTCAGGCGGAGCAATTGTCGGCGGAGCAATTGTCGGCGGAGCAAATGTCGGCGGAGCAATTGTCGCTTCAGGCGGAGCAAATGTCGGCGGAGCAATTGTCGCTTCAGGCGGAGCAATTGTCGGCGGAGCAATTGTCGGCGGAGCAAATGTCGGCGGAGCAAGTGTCGCTTCAGGCGGAGCAAATGTCGGCGGAGCAAATGTCGGCGGAGCAATTGTCGCGTTTTGCGGAGCAATTGACGGCGGAGCAATTGTCGGCGGAGCAATTGTCGGCGGAGCAATTGTCGGCGGAGCATCTGTCGGCGGAGCAATTGTCGGCGGAGCAACTGTCGGCGGAGCAACTGTCGGCGGAGCAACTGTCAGCGGAGCATTTGACGTCGGAGCAAATGTCGCGGAGCAAATGTCGCGGAGCAATTGTCGCGTTTTGCGGAGTAAATGTCGGCGGAGCAATCGTCGGCGGAGCATGTGTCGGGTTACCGATTAAACATTCATAAACAGTTGACAAGAAAGAAGAAACAAAAAACCCACAATGACAAGCATATTTCATGAAATTATATTTACCTCCACAGTGAGAAGTTCAACGTTCCTGACATTGGTGGTAAATAACAATGATCTATTATGTGATCGCCAGTCTGGTTTCAGACCTCTTCATTCGACGTCAACCTGTTTGACAGAAATTGTCGACTTTCTTTTAGATAATATGAACTCTGGTAAGATCACTGGGGGTCTGTTTTTAGACCTACAAAAGGCGTTTGATGTCATTCCAATTGATTCAATCCTCGATAAAATGTATTATTATGGTATAAAAGGCTCTGAGTTACAATGGTTTAAAATGTATTTGAAAGAAAGGCAACAATGTGTCTCAATTGTAGGAGCAACAAGTTCGTTTTTAAATGTCAAGACGGGAGTCCCTCAGGGTTCCATACTTGGGCCCCTGATTTTCTGTCTTTATGTCAATGCTATAGGTAATTTACCTTTACATAATAAACAAAGATATGTTTATATGCAGATGACACTGCTCTTTTTAACTGCGATAATGATATGATTAATATTGAGGCAAATTTACAGTCCGATCTGGATTTATTTACAGAATGGCTCCGACTTAATCGTGTCTATTTACATCCACAAAAGACTAAGATTATGACTTTTGGTAATAAACGTTAATTACAAAATAAAAAAATGGACGATTCAAGTTGAAGGTGCATCCTTAAAGCATGTCGACATTATGAAATACCTTGGAGTAATTCTTGACTCTCAATTAAATTGGACATTACATATTCAGCGTATCAGGACAATTACCCCCTGGGCAATCACCCCCCGGAAAATTACCCCCCGGAAAACTACCCCCAAGGACAATTACCCCCCGGAAAATTACCCCCCGAGGACAATTACCCCCCAAGGTGAATTACCCCCCGGAAAATTACCCCCCGGAGAATTACCCCCCGAGGACAACTACCCCCGAGGACAATTACCCCCCGAGGACAATTACCCCCCGAGGACAATTACCCCCCGAGGACAATTACCCCCGAGGACAACTACCCCCGAGGACAACTACCACCCGAGGACAACTACCCCCGAGGACAATTACCCCCCCCCCCCCCTCGAAACACCATTACCGCGGCCCGAGGACAATCACACCCAGGGAATTTGTTACACTGTGACGTATAATGCGAGCTCCTCTTCAAATTGCTATTTAGAGAAAATGTCATGAACTTTCATTTTCTTAGTTATTTATGACGGAATAGATTTGTTTCGTACAGGGGTTGTGTATAAATTATATTTATATTCGTAGCTCACATTCAAAGCCCTCGTACCCATCTGCCAAATCTTTTTGCTTGACGTACATGTATCCTCCTAGGAGGAGATTTCACCCACCCCTCTTGCTCTGTATCCATTCCACCTTTGTGAAGTTTGACTTAATATGCCACGTGTATTGAATCAAATTCAATTGCCAGAAGACGCATGTATCAAATCGAATTCAATTGCCAGAAGACGCATGTATCAAATCAAAGTACGGAATTTACATTTCTTAGAAATTTAACAATAAATTGCGCGCAGATGAGTACGCGTTAATACAGCTAGTCTCCCCCAAAATAGCCCAACAAAGAAAGTAGGATGTAAGATATCATTATTTATGCATCCTCTGTAACTTTTCTAATCTGCTGATCGTATATTTGTCTTTGTATGTATAATGGGCCCACATCCATGATCTATTCCAAAATTAAGGTTCTCTTCATGTTTATAAATGTAATGTAATATAAATTTCTGTTGTCATGGTGAACTAAAATATATTTTCTTGTACTGTAATTTATTTTGAAATAAAAATTGCCTTCAAGTTAAATTTATGGTATGTACGGTGCCATATTAAAAGAAAATAAGTATCCGCACTTGGGTACATTCATCTCAATGATTTTGTAATTCCAGAGCAGCGTTTTTTCAACTGGGGTGCCGCAAGAGAATGTTAGTTACATGACAATTTTTTTTGGCAAACGTTGATTTTGTGACAAACAAATATCAGAAACGGGTAGAGTATTTATTTTCATGAGAAAATAAAATGTAAACAAATAATAAAATGTCTTTCTTCCTCGCTCGCTGACAATATTTTGCGAATATATATCTTTTATTTCGACATTACATTGTTACCACACTCATCACAATTATAAACATGATGAATCAAGGCAACGAGAGGCCCGAATATCCTCATATTCGTGTATCAAGGTCATGACCGAATATTTCACTTTATATTCGTGTACATTCGGCGGTGAGGCGCCCGCATACCTTAAATCTGTGCTAGTGTGTTGATTACAACATTATGTTTTACCATTTTGAAAATGTCTTGTCCTTGTTTTTCTTGCTCGTTCACTAAATCAAGAAAAAAAATGTGCCCATACGTGTGTACATAGCACTTGACGAGTGCCAGAGTGATGCAAAATAAATAGTTTGTGAAGAATTTAAGATTGGGCGAAACTTTTCATTTCTTAAGAGGGCATCGTGTCGAACAAAAAGTTGAAATAACGCTGCACAAGAGAAATCCTTCGTAGAAAACAGTAACCACAGTGTTGTTGCATACATTATAGCTAAAGAAAAATGTGTAGTAATGAGGAAGATCACGCGCAAGTATTTGAACAAATTTGGGTTCATGCACGGGATTTTATGGGCTCGTAGCCTTCACAGAATCTCTCAACGTGTCAGATCGTCTTTTGCTATTGAATCCTGATTGTCCCCGGGGGGGGGGGGGGATTGTCCTCGGGGGCGGGTAATTGTCCTCGTGGGGTAATTCCTCAAGGGGTAGTTTTCCGGGGGGTAATTGTCCTCGGGGGTAGTTGTCCTCGGGGGGTAATTCTCCGGGGGGGGGGGTAATTTTCCGGGGGGTAATTGTCCTCGGGGGGTAATTGTCCTCGGGGGGTAATTGTCCTCGGGGGGTAATTCTCCGGGGGGTAATTATCCGGGGGGTAATTGTCCTTGGGGGGTAATTGTCCTACGGGGGTAATTCTCCGGGGGGGTAATTTTCCGGGGGTAATTGTCCTAGAACCCATGTTCAGTATATCTCTAAGAAAATCTCACGTTTTATCGCTTGTATTAGAATAATCAAACATTTGACCCAAAACAAACAATTGAAACAGTTATATTATGCATTGATATTATCATATATTGATTATTGTTGTACGGTATGGGGAAATTGTTCGAAAACTAAAATAACTTGGTTACAGAAATTGCAGAATAGATATGCTCGTTTGGTTTTGAATACAGATTATTCAACTTCACCATGTTCTTTATTAACTACCCTCAAATGACAATCTGTTGAACAAAGAATTAAATATGTAAAATGTATTTTAGTCTATAAGATTTGGAATGATTTTGCACCAAAATACCTGAAACCATTGTCTGTTATGCGACCCATTGTTTATAATACTCGCCATACCACCCAAAACCGTCTACAAATACCATACCCTAAACGGAATACAAAAAACATTCCTTTTCATTCACCGGAAATTCTTTATTTAATAAGTTGCCATTGTCCGTCCAAAACTGCAAGTCACTTAACAATTTCAAGAAACAATGTAAACAGTTCTCTAACATGCTTTAACAACAAACAAAACACACACGAGAATCTGGCCTACTGGGGGGGGGGGGGTCTCGCCGTGCATCCCACGTGCGCCTCATGTATATATAGTTTATTCAAATGTAAACATGTTTTTATATATTGAGTTATATTGATGTTTCAATTTATGTTTTGTTTTTATGTTTTATGTTATTGTTTGTATCATGTGAGGGCTCCGTTGGAAAGCAGTTTCTTTTAACTGAATCGGACTACCCTCCACTGGTTTACCAATTGTAATAAATATGAGGAAGCATAGTGCATTTAAAAGTGTAATTGTATGAAATAGACTCATTAGATCATTTTGCTTGATTATGTGCAGTGTGAATTTATTTGTTTGTCGACATCAATGATAATTACAGTTTCCCACTTCACTCTCTGAGCAGGATATTAGAAACATCTTAACGGCGAATTCAACCTCAACGCTACAAACGATTTTGTTTGATAACCTGTGATATGAAGTGAATGCTTCTTTTCTAGTTGGACCACATCAATACGTGTTATAATGTTTACTTTTCAATTACTGTAATGGTTATTCACTCTGATGTGGATGTTGACATCTCCAATAGGTTTGTAATTCTCTATAAAAGCTAGAAGCCGCGTATGTGTTTATGGCTGTATGATGTGTAAAACGATTCCTTTGAGCTGACATTTGAATGTTGATTCTCTTCTAGTCTTTGATAACGTGGAATGATAACTCAAGCTTTATCTCATTTTATGTACCCTATATCTGATACCTGATACATTTTTTATGATGTTATATACTTTTAATTCTTCGATGTAACTTGATACAGCAGTCCCGAAAGAACGACAGTGTGTTAGTAGTGATGACTCACCCTGATTTGAAATAAAACTTTACTTAATCAAATAAAATACAAATTTCTTTACTAGAATTGCTGTCATTTTCATTGTTGTCTTCCCATATTCACAGTTGAAAGTCAGGAGTGTCCTACATCAGGGTTGGATGTGTTTGGTGGCTATCAGTATGTCTTCTACCATAGTTTCGGCGGGACATTTTCAGAAACACGTGCACACTGTCAAAGCTTAGGGGGTGACATGCCAATCATCACATCAGCTGAACAAAATGTATGTGCATGTAAATACTTTTTACGTGTAGTATTGAAACCCTATAGTTTACTCGAACATGGCAAGTTCTTTTTACCCTTTTCCTAAGTTTTTCTGTGATGTATCGGGAATATCTGGCGAATTTCGATTTCTTCAGAATAAATATGGTCCGGGGAATATTGTCAAGATTGATATCAAACTGCCAAACATGATATTCTAATTAACAAGTGCTCTATGAAGTTTAGCCTATTAAGAAAACAGCATTGGAGCGTAGGCTTTTTCTATTTTTACTTTAAAGGTGTAGACCAGTTCTTGTCATGCGATTGCATTGTGAAAGAAGCGTTGTGGAATCGATCAGAAAAGGATATAAGTATTGGTGTATACTGCAAAGTTGATACAAAATTTGGTCCAGTCTTGGTATAGCACTTTACACAGAAAAATGTTTATGGGACTACGCGATAAATTATTATATCTATCCGGACTGGATAGATATAATCATTTACCAAAATAATATATCAATTAGTAGGCGGTTCCTGGCAAAATTTGCATCATCACGTATTAGTCAAAACATATTCTTTCACATGATTGGTAATAAGAGCTTCCATCTAATTTGTTGAGAGGGGGCGTTTCCAAAACTGGTCTATACCTTTAAAGGTAATACAAAGATTTGGTATGGGGTCTGAATTTTGTTCAAATGAACATATTGGAAGTTTATGCGATCCTACAATATTCAGTGAGCGTTGTCTCGGTTGAAATCGAGTCTAAAGTTATGAAATTGTAAAAAATAAACTCTTTATGTTGTGTAGCTCCCTCTCAAAGTCAATATATTAATATTATTAAGCTATAAAACAATTTTTCTTGACTAAAATCGACCGATTAAATGGAAATTATATATCACATCAACATATTCTGAGATTTTCGTAGTCGCGTCTACCTCGTCATGTTGAAGGAACCGAATAAATTGCTTTTGTTCATTATCTCAAGATTTCCACCGGTGAACCACAAAACATCAACTTTTATAGGTGTTTTGAAAATGTGACTTCTAAAACTTTGATTTTAATTCCCAATTTTTTAATATTGAAAATTCGCGGTCGGATTATTCCCATTGTAACCTGGATGGTTATGATTTATCAATTTGATTGATTCTCCTGTTCTGTCCTTTCCAATAATAATAATAGACAAATTTGTACAGCACTTAATACTTCGTTTAAAGACACTTTAATTTGCAATTATAATTACCCTGGTCATTGGATTCAGTTTTAATCCGCACATGATGGTGCACTCGCTCCGCTCACTATGGAGAATAATACTACTAATAATGGTAATAACCTAGACTTCTATACAGTGTGAGTAAAAAAAAACAGTTTACACCTAGAAAATTACTAATTATTTTAAAAATCATCTATGAACAGTAAATTATTATACACCTTATGAAATAATTTTTTTTATCCCAAATCATTTGGTATCATTTGTATGAGGTATGTGTTCACGCTTAGATGAACAGGAGGCATTGTTTACGAGAGTGCACAATTCGACTTGCGCATTGTATTTTGGCAAGGCGTCATTTTGCAAACACACACAGGCCAATCCAACCGCATGAATGTTCGCATCCTACCGGGTAGCCATTTCACACCTCATATGGAAACGTTGTATCATCCGCTCAATCTGACTTGCGTGCATAGAACAAATAAGCATTTTTCCATGAAAAAGTGAAGTTTTCTAAAATGTGCGTTTCTTTCCAGCATTGGGGCGCCCGGAAGTCACTCGGGTAACATTTCATAAAGTATAATATAAAAAGACCATATGCAAATTTTCTGTACTTTTGTCGGAAAAAATACATTTATCCAGCACAATGTCGTGTCTTTTTGCGTTGGAGAAGAGCAAATAGCGAGTTTCAATCACACTTTGGCCGCTCTCGCAAGCTCTCACTCGTTTCACTGTGGTCAAGAGACTTTGGGGCAAGCGGTTAATGAAAATACTAATCGTTAGCTTTCTTCTGGTATCAAACTTATTTTGATTGATTGTATAATTTTGTCGGAATAAAGGAAACAAAAAGGCTCGACCAATAACTTATCAGCGTCTGAATTGACATTTTGACCATGAATTCCCTGATGCAAGCGCACTATACGTCATCTTCGCTAAATCGGTGTCTTTTATCGTAAAATGCGACACTTTCACAATGTTTATACATCTTTTTTTTTATTATTAGTAAGATATAACATATTTTTTCTGATATCACTGAAGTTTTGGGTTTTGTTTAATGAGTAATTTTAAAATAAGACCCGTTTTACTGTTTTAATTTACTTGATCGTACCATTAAAGTCGCAGGGTAGAAAGATGCATTTTCCAACCGCGCCAAATTTAATTAACGTTCCGACATTCTGTTAAATGGGTTCGTGTTGTTAAGAATCCACTGCTTTCTGCTCCAACAAACGTCCACATGCGGAGTCGTTTATCAACTAAATTATTCAAATTTATGGATGCTTCCTAGCTTCCCGGGAGTTTGTGTTGCTGTTGAAGCATTTCATTCACCTACTATCATGCTTTGTACTCCAATTGCCAGAACGCAAATTTCAGTTTGGTTTTATAGTTTCATCGGAGTCGTTTATCAACTATATGTATTCAAATTTATGAATGCTTCCTCCCCAGGTGTTTGTGGTGTTTATGCATTTCATTCACCTGTTATTAGTCTTTGTACTACAATTGTTAGAATACAAAATGCATTTTGGTTTTATAGTTCCATGCAATAAGTAAGTCAATAAAAGAGTATGTTCTGCACAATAAAAACAATGTGTGTCCCTATTGTACAATGTAATGTGTCCCCTCATTTTGTAATAGTTAATTTACCCATTCACATAATGGAACTACCTGCTCGATGAAGCCAGTGGCCTATGACCCCTGAGCACTCAACACCGTGTGGGAGTCAGTTCGTGATCAAATTCTTTTATGAGACAAATACAAGCAAACGTTTCCATATGGGGGAGATTGGCAGATAATAGTAATAATAATAATAATAATAATAAAAACGTTACTTATAAAGCGCTTACCACCGAAGTCTCTAAGCACTATAACACACAAAATAGACTGATATACAATTACATATTAAACAAAACTAAAAAGAGCAGATAAACCCACAAATTACAATACATGGAATACACATCAAAGTGAACAGAGTTAATTAATTATCGAACGCAATTTTGAATAAATGTGTCTTAAGACTAGATGTAGATTTAAGTCTTGCCATAGAACATTAATGCCGCAGAAGGACTCGAACCGGGAACAATGATGATCCATAATCCGGTTGCATATCCACGCGAACACGTCAAACATGTAGGAATAACCTTAAAGCTTTACTCTTACATTTATCTGCAATAATATCAAATATAAATCCTTCATTCTCAGACTAAATGTTGCACTATAAAATAGACCTACCTTTGATGCTTATGATTTTCATTTACTGATGAATAGTGACGCGGATAAATTCCTTAAATGTAAAATTCAGCTTACAGTGCGAGTCAAAAAAAGTTTACACCTAGAAAATTGCTAATTATTAAAAAAAAAAAATCATCAATGAACAGTAAATTATTATACATGCTATGAAAGACTGTTTTATCCCGAATCATTGGTATCATTTGTGTGTTCACGCTTGGATGAACAGAAGACGTTGTTTTAGAGAGTGCAAAAATCGACTAGCGCCAAAGTAATAAATGTGATGTTTGAATAAAACAATTGGGATTTGGGTATTAATTTGGTCTTTGCAGATTCAAATAACATCCCTAACTAAATTAATCATGCCACAAAATTTAAATATCAAAGAATTTTGTGCGCGCGCGCGTGTGTGTGTGCGACTTTGCTTCTGCAACAAGCATCTCATTTGATACATTCAATTCATTCTATCACTTAAATGATTTTGCGCAAGTCGATTTTTGCACTCCCGCAAACAATGCCTCCTGTTCATCCAAGCGTGAACACATACCACACACACATGATACTAAACGATTCGGGATATAACAATCTTTCCTAACGTGTATGATAACCCTTCGTTCATAGCTGACTCTTAAAATAAATGACAATCTTCTATTAAAGTGTAAAGTTTGGTTTTGCCTAACATGGTATTTCTGGCTATAGCGCAGAGTATTATACTACAAACCATTGATCTCTGGTCACGTGACAACATGAATTAAACTGGGAGAAATTGGAAAAGGTTGGTTATGTTTAATATAAGACTTTTATAAATGTAATGCTTCCTGGGAGAAATTTCAATAGTTTAAACATATTTGTGGCTTACACCAAGTAAATAAGATCAATTGATCGATCTGTAATTGAAAAACAGATGGCAGGTTCAAATCCCGCTGGTTCCAATATTTTTTCTGACTTGTTTTTCAATTACAGATCGATCAATCGATCTTATTTACTGGGTATAAGCCACAAATATGTTTAAACAATATAAGACTTGTTGTGTATTAAAGCTTTTAAGAATGGTCAAAATGAAAAAGAATGGACTCAATTATGCTGAGTTCGATTGTAAAACTACCATTTCAAAACACAGTAGTTACAAAGTGATTTTATTCAAATCGATATCAGATATGATACAAAATGTTATGGTAATACCGAACAAATGAAAGGAAAGACAGAGAGTAAATTATTCACCAAAAACGAAACAGGTTATAACTATTATTGGCTATTTTATGTACTTCTGCTGTTTTCCCAAAAAGATACACATAACAGTATTTGCATTAACTGAAACTCTCCGGTAGAAAAAGATAAGAAAACAGCACCAAATACTTGTTTTCCTTATTTGAATGTAAAATATTGCTCTAAAGTTGTTAGCTTAAACCAGTGGAACTTCTAGATTACGTTTAATTGTAGTGCTATATATATGCCACTTTGATGTAAACATCCAAATGTATACATGTTATATTCATAACATAAACAGGATTTCATAACCGGGAAATTATCAACAAAAGCGGATACTGGTAACTATTACATCGGCTTAGAAGACATGGATGAGGACGGTTCATACAGATGGATTGATGGAACGGACCCTGGGTATGTATCAATTATCATCGTGATATAATGCCACTCCTTTTTTCAATCTTTTTTTCCTATGTCGATTGTTCATTATGTCAATGGGTTTTATAATAGGCACACGAGAGAAGAAAAGGAACACTAACCATTTGAAGAGGAGGGGCTAAAACAAAATCGTATAATTAATGTTATTAATTTACATTTTGGTCTAATATTTATATTCCAGGATTCTTCTCAGTTATGGAAGATCTTCAATATTTTGTCACGTGTTAAAAATCCAAATGTCTATAAAGGTCAAATAATGATAATTTTTGTAGAAAGCAAAATTGATGTAGAGTGCTGAAGGCCATCAAGTTTCATTCTTTAAAGCATGAATTTGATATCAATCGTTATTCATACAATTAAGTAACAACATGGTATGGTGACAGAAAAGCTCATTTCTATCCTGTTACGCAGTGCGTCACGCCAACGAATTACGTTTGTTTCTTGTAGTTTTCTAAATGCTCCCCCCCCCCCCCTCCTCCCAAAACCCACCCTACTTAGGTGTTCTTCTCAAAACAAATCTTTTATCTTCCAAAATTGACCATTCACATTCAAATTCACGCCATTAAATGCATGTTTTCTGCACAAAAATGTTTTGCTCGCAATTATTTCTGATAATGACATAATCTACAATTATGATGCTTGATCTTGTCAATGAATAAATGGAAAACTTGAAATTCCATGCCAAATGTACCATTTCAATGCATCTACATAATTCGTCGCTGTTTTCACGAAGTGACGGTAGTGAAAAAAAATTGCATTCACTTTGCGTTACGATTTTCCTCACTACCGTCACTTCGTGAAAACAAGGACGAATTAGTCATAAGCCTTTCGTATTGATTTACCAGAAGATTCAATGCTCTTTTGTTTCAAGGACACTCGAGTCATGATGTAATTAATCTATGTCCCATATTTATCTTTAACATTTCTATGGAATTTATGATGTGCTTAAATCTAAGTTGTATTGTTAATCCTATTTGATCACTTTCAAGGTATACCAACTGGGATACTCCTCTATATACCGAGATGGACCAACCACCACCTCACTGTGCTGTGATAATATCTCGATTGAACCCCACTGACCCAATACATGGACGATGGAATCGAGTAACGTGCACTTCAGATAGACGACACATCTGCCAAATACCTCTCGGTAGGTATGCAGGTTGCTTGGTATATTCACCATGTTTAATCTCATTATGAAGGAGCGTGTAAAATAACATTGTATACATATTTGGCAGACTGTCTTTGATACAATTGAATTTATTTTACCATTCTGCCCGATTCTATCGACGGTGTGTGAATATAAATCGAAGATTATAGTGAATTTGGAAACAAAGAGAAAGAGAGAAAAAAATGTAACCATATGAAGTGATTACGATGGGAAAAGAAAGTAATGAAAAAACGAAACAGAATTCAATTCAAATCAAGTTGTTGTCCTCATTTGGTTACAAACAAAGAAATCCAATCAGCATGTGTATGTATATATATATATGTATGTGTGTGTGTTTGCACTTCAGAACCTGAAGAAGGCCTCACAAGCCGAAAGCTTGTAATAAAATTGTAAAGTACAGCTACGTCTCACGTTCCTAGACCATTTTCTTCACGCCTACATATTCTGGAACACCCGTTGTCATGTCAGAGTTGAGAATTCTCGCACTTATATATACATATATATATATATATATTCGAAAGAAACATGTACTTCTCATAATGTGGTGGCAAAAACAGGCCTATCAAGGTAATCATTGATTAGAATAATAACAATTACATTTAGAAACACAACTACAAGTTATATCGATACAATACAAGCACTGAATTCAATGACCGGGGTAATAGTATATTTGTAAAGCGCTTAGAGACATTTGTATTAAGCGCTATATAAAAAAATAATATTATTATTATATCAGAAAAACCTTGCATTTTGCTGTTTTTAATAAGCTATTTCGATCATCCCTGCTGTAGCCGAATTCTCATTTTTCTATCGTTCCAAAATAAGAAAAAAGACAAGAACCGAACGAAGGATTTAGTTAATTGATTTTAGTACAGTGTGTTGTCATGTTAATCTACAACAGAATAAAGGGATAATAATTCACTTACTGTCTGGCAGGTGATGTCCCAAGATATATATCATAAATGAACGTTGATTCATAAGCTACTACGTTCAAAAAACACATTGCATCATTTGGATGATATTCTTGAAGCCTAAGCTGTATAGTCCATAATATTATATATATATATATATATATATATATATATATACTATAAGTATAGTCCATATCTTAAACTACCGTGTATAATTTGGTTCAATAAGTTAATTGTAACTCAATTTTAATTTATAATGTAATGTGAAAACTCAAAAATTACAAGCATTTGTGTATGCTCAAAAGGTGTTCGACATAATTATAAGGATATGCTATCCATTAGATATTTTGAGTTGTACCCCTCAAGAGGAGTAAGAGAAGAACAGAAATTCGTAATATGTTTGTACACGGCTAACGGGAGAGTTTTCGGTGTCTACGTCACAATCCACGGATCAAATTGCAAATTTGGGATTCGCACAATATCATATTTAGTGATTGCGTGTTTCAAACATTCATAATTCTTCTATTATTTGTCCGAAATTATTTCAAACGTTCACCATTCAAATTTTCTTATTTTTCTGCTTTCATCAAAATGAACGAGGCGCGATAGCTCAGTTGGTAGAGCAGTGGTCTCGTAATCCGGTGACCCGGGTTCGAAACCAAATCGATGCGCTTGTGCCCTTTGGTAAGGCATTAATCCTCTTTACCAGGTCCCTCGGAGAGGACCTAAAGCCGTCAGTCGTCTGGTTGCTTACTTACAAGCCAAGCATTTGTGCTTTCTTAGCAGCCAGGTAAAATAACCACCACCACACCACAACTTTATTACAATTAGGGTTGGATTGCCCTTCAATGATCTGTATATAAGAATAGAATCTCAAGTATTATAAAGTTCTTTCAATGTTGTACTAGTCAACATGTAATCAATGCTCTTTTACATTACGGATTTGTTTGTACTAGCTCAGTAGCTCTCATCCATTTTCATTAAAGCGTAATGTTTTATTTAATTTGTATGAACAGACAATGATTTTAGATGGCAAGAGTTCGGTAAATCTCAGTATCTCATCCAGTCCACACCTCATGCAAGACCAACTGCTGCCAGGAAAACATGTCAAAGTTATGGCGGTGATTTGGCTTTCATCAAGACAGCCGAAGTCAACGTAAGTCTAATGACACATTTGATACAGTATTCACACGGTCAAGGTGATTAAAATAATTTAGGAAACTAAAACATACGCCTATATTGTATTTGTTTACCCCACCCTAGTCACCGCAAACAACACCGAACCAGATTTTATTTGCCATATTGTCACGAAATCGTGTATGTTGTCGCTCTTAGATGTTTTTTTTTTTTTTTGGGGGGGGGGGGGGAGTGCAGGGGGGGGTACCCATGTGGACTTGTCTCTATAATGGGTTTCAATGTAGGCATTTTGAAATGTGTTTTCATTCGCAAAATGCCTATCGTATATCGACAAATCTTGATTAACGCAGTGCTTGACTGAGTTACAGGCAGTCGAGAATCGTATAAAGGTAAATTCATTGCAATGCAATAAAAAATATATATATATATATAAAAGGAAAAAGGTCATGCTACTAATCCATAGTGTGTCACCCCCTGAGTTGTCAACAGTTATAAAATAGTGTGTTTTGAACACTTCAAAAACACTACAAAATTAGTATTTCTATTTGCTTACAGACATTTCTCAAAGAGCTACTTCCCCCATTTATTCCAAGTGATCCAAATTTCTGTTTCTTGATCGGGCTCCGGAGGAGTGGCAGAGGAGTTTTCAAATGGCTGGATGATACAACACTCGAGTATGTTCTTTATTTGTTTGCTCTGTCAAGATCAGTCAAGATAAAGGACTAAATAGCAGGAATGATTATTTATGAATGTCTCGATACAATCTGTAGTTACAATACTCCTCAAAAAAAAATTCATTTGAAAAATATTATATACTTCATTAGCATGCTTTGTAATATCTTTGTGTAATATGTATATGAAGAAGATGGAATATAGAAAGCTTGGCTCAACAATACAATATCGTGGAAGGTACGACCAGATTTCTGCTCCATTTTTGTGCATGCTAAGTACCTACAGTATAGGCCTATCTGTGGCCATATTCAAGGGGGGGTTGAGGGTAACGTGAATAAACATTTTAATTCAAATTCAGTTTATTGATGGATTCCAAACCTCCATGTTTAATTTCAATATTACAAGAAAAATAAGATAATAAGGACAATTATAATAATGGTATATGACAATAATGGTGATGATAATGATAATAATAAATAGAACTACACACACACTCAAGAAATAAAGATTACCGACAGTCCTTTTTAGGACTCCCCGAATATTCCTCCTCTCACATGGTGCAACCGTAAGCATACTGTATAATAATAATAATAATAATAATACTGAAAATAATGGTATGACAATAATGATAATTATTTTGGTAATAGTTATTATGATAATAATGTTAATTATGATAATAATGATACTAATAATTATTATAATGACAATAATGATAATGATGAATAATATTGATGAATTTGATGATGATGATAATAACAATACTACTACTACTTCTTCTACTACTAATACTAACAATATTTTATCATTAATTGTATTATTAATATTCATAATAATCATAATTACGATTATAATATGAACTTAATTCATTGAGCGGTCTTCCTCCTAGGTATAATGATTGGTATACTGTCATGGAACCGAATGATCCCAACTCCTGGGGTTGTCTTAGTCTACGTGATGGTCCTTCATGGTATGACCAGCTTTCATCGCGATATTTCCCGTACATTTGTGAGCGTACACCAGGTATGAATTTTGATGATCCAATGTTAATTGTGTACTAGCGGCAGTTGTTCCGGGCTATATTGTCATGGGATCATACGGCAATTAATTTTTAGGTTAGGGTTAGGGTTAAAAAATAATAATTATTATCCTTGCTTATATAGCGCCTAACAGTTACTTTATCAGAAGTCCATAAGCGCTCTACAATAATGCAGCATAATTACCCTGGCTTAAGCAGTGCAGCTGTTACGCGCGGTGCGTTTCAAGGAATAAATTCCTACCAGGTACCCATCTACTTCATTTACTTCCACCTGGGTGGAGTGTGGCAAATGTAGATCAATGTCTTGCCAAATGACATTAGTGCGGGGTTAGCGTTAGGGTAAAGGGCTGAATTTTAGAATTCGTTTCGTGTAAGAAATTGAATTGCTTTTCAGATAGTTTGGATATTGCGCAATATCTATTGTTATTTTACTATGTGTAATTTCCATTCGGGAACATCATTGTGAGATGTTTGGCTGATACTGCATTCGGAATATTTACCGATTACAAGAAATGACTCTGTACATGTTTTGCTTCATGGATTATTGTTTTTAAATCTTGATCATTCATATACCGACGAAATTCACGGTTCAGATAGAGGGTGAATAATTTGCCTTTAAGAAATGACAACGAATACATTCGTCTTCTGTTTTCATTTATTGGTTGTAGATTGTGATCAGTCTTGGTTGCACCAGGGTGGGTTCGGGGAGGATGGCCTGCGGGCTCTAGTCTTTAGTTGGCTCTTTCAATACCAAGGCTTCCTACCCTGATGCACCCATAACTGAGATATTATACATGTAGCCTCTGTATATTCGATCTTTGTTTTATGTTTGTCTGTTATTTGTTATACAAAGTGCCAAATAAAATAATAATAATAATAATAATAATACTTATTTGGAGACCAAAAATCATTTGTGTCACTTTCAGTTGAACATTCAAAAAGTACAAACTTTATCACCGACTGCTACGCCCACAATGGGCTCTATAGGATCAGAGGAATGCCTCCAGTGGGCAGAGAAAAGCCGACGCAATTAATATCACAATCTTTCTCATCACGAAACACTGTCAAATACAAATTGTGGTTATTACAGTATTTGATGGAAGCAGTGAAGCATCATTTGGAGGTCTAGATTATTTCATCTCTCCTTCATGGCTGACTCGGTCTTTCCCAGATGCACGAACCTACTGTCAGTATCATGGAGCTGATTTAGCACTCATCAAATCTCACGATATCAACGTATGTTCAATTATATACTTACTTTATTCCATTCATCAATCAATTTCCAAATTGTTATACCATGAAACGTATTTTAACTTTGGTTGTTTTAATAGTTTCACAGCTGAGAGGTTTACAGAGCTATTGAGCTGTTCTGTTGCTATGGTATATTGAGAGAAAATATTTCATGAAATAATATCACGATTGAATGACTTATGTGACGTAATAGGCAAACCGGTTCCGTAATGGAACGGGAGATAACATCGGAAGCAAACGTCAATTTAACAATTCCAAAAAGGGTGATTTGAAGATGATAGTGTAGATAATGACAGTCATGTAAACACTCTTATCCTCAATCCTCATCCTTGAAACTTTCCAACAGACTGTTCTCTGATGACGCATTATTTGAATCACGTTTATACTATGAAATTATTAGATCCATTCTTTATTTCATACTTATGAATAATAAAAATGAATGTATTTCAAATATTAGTTATTATTGGATTAACAGGTCCATAAAGGCAAACAATCTTGTCAAACTAGATTTAAACAGCTTTAACTGAATGAATAATACTCACTTTAATTATAATCTACTGAGCAGCAGAAGATTTTTTTTTAGTTTGTAGTTTTAATACCGCCTTTCAAAGTTCACAGCAGGCGATTGACCTATGTCGATATTTCTTTTCATTCGTTCATCTTGTTTACATTTAATTTTTATCATAAACTTGATACAAGAGCAAATATGAAAACACGAAAAGCAACTGATGTTTACGAGGTGACCTTTTTTCAACAGACCTTTCTTAACGTCAGGGTGACTTATATCCACGTATTTTTTGGTTTGACTGACCAAGCTGAGGAAGGCACATTTACATGGATCGACGGAACACCTTTACAGTAGGTTTAATTTACATAAAATGCAAATTTAATCGTTTCTACTTTGAAATGACTGCCAAGCTCGAAATCACTTATTCAACTCTTGAAATTGTATAATTTATAACATTTTCATATCATATTAAGTAGGTTGAGATAATTTACCGAAAGCAAAATGTGAAAAACGAAAATTTGTGGACATTTTTCATTTATAGATAAATATTAAATTCATGAAATTTGTTTATCTAAACAGCAAAGTATGTGTAATTATTTTCTTGATCACACTCAAATCGCTATCATATGTTTTGATATTGATATTGTTGCAGTAAAAAAATATAAATAAAAGCTGCATTTTTGCTTGCTGTAATAATAATTATTTATAATGCGTCTAATATTTTGTTTATAGACGCAGCACATTATTATTACGCCATTTTACAAGCGCCACTTGCTAATCTAATCTAACCACATTAACTTTCGCATCCTAATGGGTACCCATTTAACACCTGGTGGAGAGTGGCAAATGTAGATTAATGTCTTGCCAAAGGACATTAGTGCCGCGGTGTAACTTGAACCGTGGACCTAGTGATCCACAGTCCGGTGACATATCCACTCGTCCACGACACCTCTACGCAATGCAAACGCAATGGAATTAAGGGTGTTTGTATCCTGTTTAAAATGATTTTCATCTTGTGTACATGTCCAAGTGCATATTTCTAAAAAAATAAAAATCAGCATAAAAATTACAATTTTCAAGTAAGCAATCAAATAAGGATAAGTTACTTGTGCCTACTTTGCTTTTAGAATACATTAATTTCATGAATTCTTTCTCGAGTTAGATAAAAGAAAAATATGTGAGTAAGCTTACTTTCTGATCATTATAGATGCTTCGGCTTAAAGTCCAGGTAAGAAACTATAAATTTAAAAGCCAAGAATAAAGAAATGGGTTATTACACTTCAATTGTCAGAACTTAGACTACATCTCCGCCAATACCATGCACAAAATAAAGCGAGAAATTGATAATATTTTATAAAACCATTCATTCTTTCGTATAATAATCTGTTTGCTCCTAGTTGTCTTTGTTTTCCACTCTCCTTTATTCAATACACACAGGTATTCAGCATGGAGGGATTTTGAACCCAACAATGAAGGTGGTGAAAACTGTGCCGCTATGAAACAGTCTGTTTCATCCAGGGGATGGAATGATATTCCGTGTACTCTCAAACAGCCCTTCATATGTGAACGCTATCAGGGTAAGTCATTAGACCTAACATGTATGCCTGAAGGCTTTTTAGAAGAAACTATAGCACTTAATCCACTGTTATTGATTTGGTGGAAAGGCGACCATGTCAACCCCCCCCCCCCCCCCCAGTTGTGCATTTTTGTTATAGCAGGTTCTGCCCTTTTGGATACGACACCGGAATATGCATCTATCTAGTGGCATGGGGCTTGCTTCATCGCAAAGGTTACACAGATCGCGATGAAAGTTATATGCTAGAGACTAGTAGAGAGTGAGGTTAAAAGACATGTGTTCTTCTTCAAAGATCGATCCCCCTTATTAGCGCTAAAATTATATCGATTTTATTTTATATTTACCTGTGAAATTACGAGATAATGAACAAAATTGAAGGATGCAAAGCAACTTGGCTTTACAAAGTTTCGCATTTCACAACCTTTCAAAATTCTTATCCTACATGATACAAGGAGACAAGGAGAGGGATTCGAATCCCTGCTTCCCCCTAACGTTCTTTGGCAATACAATTGATTACGTTTGCCAAGCCCGTGTCTAGTAAGTAAGTTCTTGATAGGAGGGTGTATCCATGACTTTCTCATCCATCTCTAGTCACATGTTTTATCAGTTTGATTATGATTAATGCAATGCCACATAATGGTTTGAAATTCTTTCCTCTTTCTTTCTCATTGAACGAGGAACATCTGATAATGATGATCACGTTGTTTGAATTAATATGTAGATGTCCCTGAATATGAATGGAGTCGCTTTGATGGAACCCTGTACTATATCTCTCGATCCTCGATGACGTCATACTCGTTTGCTAGAAGATTCTGCCAAACTCAAGGAGGTGATCTTGCGCAGCCTAAGACAAAGGAAATCAATGTAAGGCTTCATAGTCATATTAACAAGTTTCATGGAACGTATAAATGAAACGTGATTACAATTTAAACGGTCATTTAAAAATTGTATATGTAAAAATTGATAATAAAAGCAATATAAGAAATGTAAGAAAAGTAGAAAATCTGTTAGTTTATGTGAAAATAATCGGTAAATGGTGTAAAATGTTATAACGAAGCATGATATCGCCGTGATGAGCCAAATCAGCCAATAAGGAAACAAAATAAAATCTTATTTCAACTAGTTCAACTTTCAATGATGTCATAGATTATAGACATATCGACAAACATATCCCACTATCACGACCATGGTACATTAGAAATAATCATCGGTGATTTTATCTTTCTGATTTATTCTTTCAACGTATTCACCAGATGCATCTTATCCATCTTGCTGGAGGAAACTCGTATTGGTTTGGACTGGATGATATCAATCCAGAGGGCACGTTCAAATGGATTGATGGCACTCTACTCGATGACAATGTGTATGTGTTAAACTGTATTATTCACGCACACATAGAACAATATCTTACTTACCCTCTTATGACAAACTGTATTTAAAGGCCCACTACACTACTTGTAGCTACTTGCGCCCTCTATATAACAAACCATGCCTAATCGGTGACCATTGGTCCCCCATGATCCTCTTTTTCTTATGTTAACTGAGAGCTGAGTTGATGAGATAACCACCTGTCCAGTGACCTTGTAGGGCAGTCTAATCCCTCCTGTAAATTATGGCAGATACGCTTTAAATAATCTTGCAGTCAGAATGCAATAGGTAGAAACTGGTATGTGACTTTAATAACAAGATTATCTGAGATACAAGTTGTTATTCATGAAGCTTAGGTTAGGATGGCTTACTCAAATGGGTTGATGGTACCCCCTTCCTTAATCAAGTCAAAAATAATTAAATAATAACATTATGTAGACGTCACGGAGCCTAAAATACAAGCCATGATCATGATTTACAAAAAAGGCAAATTTACATTTACAGTTGGATTAATATACATTTTAAATGTAGTTCGAATCAAACACCTCTAAAGCTAAATTTTTCTTTTATTAATACTTTAATTACACATTAATGTTAGATATAATTATATAACCTTTGCAGATTTCCTGATTGGTCGAATGGTGATGCAACCCTGTTTGAGAATGAAAGATGTGTTCATCAGCAGGTTGATAATGGATGGAGAAAACGACCATGTACATCCTACCTCAGGTTCGCATGTGAAAAACCTCCGAGTGAGTATTGGTGTTATAATTTTCTCCTCTATATTCTGGAGTACTCATTTTATGATAGTCCATGTTCAAACATGTCTGCTCTACCTTATCACATCAGTTTGTAATACTAGGTATAGCACACCAAATATAATTACAACAAACACATATTATTTGATGGTTGCAAATGATCAAGCTTTATGAAAGCTTCAAAAAACAAAAAACAGAATTGAAATCGGTCAATGCGTTGTGATTTTATACCATTTTTTGATATCGCAAAATTACCGAAAAACCTGCCAGAAATGGTTAAATTGGCTAAAATGGCATAATTCGACAAAGTTGACAACTTAATTCATCACTTTCTTGGACACAAATAATACATTAAATTATCAGACACTAAAATATTATCTTTGTGGTAAAAAATACAAACAAGAAAATTCATATATCTATTACCGTTTTGAAAACAGGAGCCAACCAAATAAGTAATTTTTTGCCATTTTTGCGAAACTGCAAATATAAAAAAATTTGTGAAAATAACTAAGTCCGCCTAATTAATATGCGCATATTTAATCAAATCAAAACCGAACATGATACATTAGTGAAACTTATGTATATCAGACAGGTATGGAAATAGATTTCATTTTAAATAAAATAAAATCATGAATATTCATCAAATATGCAAATTAGGTCATTTCAGCTAATTATATATTCGCGCACTCATTATGCAAATGAGGAAAGTCAAACTTCATTTTGGGGGCATTTTTTAAATCATATATTCATAGATCATATTTACACCAAATATTTACCTTAAATTCCTGATATTTTTGCAATGCCAATACAATATGGGGATGGAAATTACTTGGATCACCGTCACAGCTATTTCCTCATGTGTTTCACAAATTATTCAGAAAAACCGATCATATGATAAGAATTTATAAACTTTCAGCTACATCACAGTATATTTGCCTATTCAAAAAATGTCAGATTTGAGTATTTATGATGATTTTCCGAGAAACCATTTAACAGGCCATAACATTCCACAGGGACTGAATTTCAGAGAAGCAGAAACTTTGGTGACCCCAGTACAGTTGTGGCTACCCTGAGTGTAAATAACAAATTGATTCAAGGAGTGAAACACATGAGGATATTGCATTTTTGTAGGGGAATTTTATACATTGAGGTGCGTTTTTTTCACCACGCAGAATAGCAGCGCGAGTCAATGGGCGATCAGCGGGCCATGTCACACATGGCTGAAAAGACAACATTCTAATCAATAATTAACATATTTCCCACATGCCTATAACAATGAAACTACACAGAATTGTAGTTAAATGTATGCTTGAAATATATGTGAAATAAACATTTTAAAATATTGTTTAGTTTTTTTTAAATACATTTACAAAAATTGCTATTTCTACCAACTGACTGTTGTTGTGTGTGTGTGTTCGCGGGGCACAATGTTTGCACAGGCAGCGTGATCACCCTAGTAATACAAACGAAACAATATATCGTTTGATAACACCCTTTTATTTTGTAAGCACTGTTTTGAATCCATAGTTGGTTTCCACTTTAAACAGAATATCAACAATTGTGGATCCATGCTAGTACCGTTTTTTTTCAAGGCAGAAAGGGGAAATATTCTATCGTATGAAATGTAAAACTTGCCTGTTAAACATTTCTAGTTATTTAGGCTTAATCTAATGTCGATAGCTCGCAGGAGCTCGGAAGCCGTGACTTCATAAAGCATTATATAATATTTAGATCGTGTTTCCCATAGGCCTATATTTTCTTTTTATACCATTCAGTTTAGAAGTGGAAATAACTTTGCTAAATAGTATATTCCTGAAAATTGTTTTGTATGTACTGCAACAAGCATCAAATGTTATCATAACGTACGCACTGTAAGGTTGAAGTGTGATATTTGACCCCGTTGTGTATTCCCCCTTAGTTCTCCCTCACCAGAAATGTTAGGCGGACACTAATCACAACAATAACACATTTTCCCATATAGGTCCACGCCCGATCCTTCCTGTACGTCTAATGGCAGCTACTACATCCCCCTACGGAGGAGGACTGCTGGATGCTTCATTTGTCTGTCTACTCGGCTCAGAGAATGAAGAGATTCTCACATTCTCAACCAGAAGACTCGTCCGTCTGAACAAGTCTATAACTCCCGATAGTTACACAAGTCCAGGAAACACCAATGATGTATCATCTGTATCATTAAGGCAGACTCTTCCATCTACTATTGAGGGCTTTGGATTTTTCGAATGTTCTTCAGTGACAGCCAGTAGAATGACATCTGTTCCTCTTGCCATTCTTCTGTCTACCCGTAAGTTTCTCGGTAGTTTCTTCATGTCAAATTAGTATATTAAGGCGTATTGTATGATTACTCATGGACGTTATTAGCTGATAACATTAGGAACAGGTCTTGGTTATACAGTGAAGACTGGTTTAATACCCTTCTCAAAATATTTCAGAATATTTTGTAAATTTGTATGAAAATTGTGAATAAACTAAATATCATTAGACAGTGGACATTTTCTCAGGCGTAATTATGGGTAATAATATATCCCAGTGCTTATCAACTTTTTTTTAGTCCAGGCACTGTTTTAAGAAATAAAAATGTTCTCATGAAAAGGTATGTACTCTAGAAGTTTTTAATATTTGTTTTTCATGAAAACGATGTTATTCCAAATAATTACAACAGTGTTACTAATTTCTCTCACAGTTTGCCTAGAGGTGTCTTGCGGTACCCCAGTGTCAAGCGACTGAGCGACTTTTCGGCCGGCGCGATTTTCAAATTTTCGGGAGCAAAATATTTTGGGCCAGATTTTAAACCCCCCCCCCCCCCCCTTGAAAAAATCCTGCGTACGCCCCTTGTATGGAGATAGAAAGAGATTACTTTAAATTTTCAATTGAACATTATCTGGTAGACATGGTAAATAAGTACTTTTTGTTTACACAGGTCAACTGCAACCCAGTGATGGTCGGTTTACAAAGACAGCACACGTTGGAGATGATACCACACTCAGTGTGATGAGCCCGACAGGGATGGTTGGTGAAGACGGGATAAGATGGCGGAAATTCACTGATGTAGACTGGGCTGATTCACTCATCGGAATGGGTTCTGGCAGTCGTTCACACACAATTCAATCTACATCTGTCTCAGACGCCGGTGTGTATGTAACGTACATAAATGGAACGTTGGAACAACATCAATTCAGCTTCATAAGACTCATCGTGAAGGGTTCGCTTTTTCACTTCAATCTTTAATATTAAAATATCTCAATAGAATATCGTGTAAATGCCGAACATTAGAGTACTTATGTTATCCTACCTACTTAGGCAATCCCATGCCCAATCGGATAATGTTATTAATTGCATAATGTCAATGTCATAATGGTCCCCTGTTGCTAATATTATAGGTATGATATTTCTAATCAATTGATCAAAATGCCAAAAACGATTTTTATCAAGAATGAGGGCATATTTAAATGTAGAATAATTTCTTTGCAGTTCCGCTCCAAATGCAGTTCAATATCAAACTTTACAAAGTAAAGGATGAAATATGACATGTTTCCAAACACCTAATGAATAAACTTATTTTCTATCCATTCAATGTTTTAGTACAGGGTGGTCCCTTAGATGAAGAACCCCCTCTCCACATTTCTTAGAAAGCTTTTCATTTCATTTTCTATATATTCATGAATCATGATTGACTAAACTATAGTATACCTTAAAAGAGAGTTGATAACATGTGTCCAGTGTCATTTATACCGAATTATGACTTTCTCTTTTCTTTCCGTAAACAGAATGCCCTTATGGAAGATGGAATCCACCATTATGCAATCGTTTGTGTGAAAATTGTTATAATGGAGGTCTATGCCACGAACTCTCAGGAACATGCATATGTCCTCCTGGATTTGCTGGAAAGAACTGCCTTCAAGGTATAATTATAATATAGATATAACGACTGCTATGAGAGAGACGTGCCGAGGGGTGATGACAGGATGTAACTTCCCCGAGAGCCTATAAAAAGAATATGCCTCGAATATTAAAGCAGTCGTTATATCCTTTATATACCGATTTGACACAGAAATCTACCAAGAATTCTTTCCTTATCCTTTTCTTGAGTAAAGATTAGTTAAGACATCACAACAAATATGAGTCAGTGTCTGTTAATCTTCGCTGGAAAGATGACTAGATCTTACAATCATTTGGGAATCGCAGACAAAAAGCACTACATGGTATCTGCGCTCGCACAAAGAAATTTTAACACGTAAACCAATGGGGATCGCAGCATGAGGGTATTTTGTTAAAGACTATTGACCGGTAGGCGGGTATGAGGGCATTTTTAAAAAGACTAATGACTGGTAGGCGGATAAGAGGGCACTTTTTAAAATACTATTGACTGGTAAGCGGGCATGGCTAAAATCACGACTCCAATTTCGACCAATCAGATGGCGAGATTTCCAAAGTGAAGTATATAATGCGCAAACAATATTCATCAGTGTGGGCAATAGTATAGAGCTATCGACTGCTACGAGAGGACTGGCTGTTTTTATACACTCAAGGGAAAGCGGGGCAGCGGATTCAACTTTCTTGCTAGCAAGTATAGAAACAGCCAGTCCTCGAGTATTAAAGCAGTCGATATGACTTTTATATGCCGAATTTTAAAAAAAAATCTACCAAGAATTTTTTCCTTAGCCTTTTATTGAGTAAAGATTGGATAAAACATCACTGAAAATCTGAGACACTGTCTGTTAATCTTCGCAGGAAAAATGACTGAAAGTTTCAATCATTTTGGGAATCGCAGAAAAAAAGGTGTATGCATGGTGTCCGCGCTCACACAAAGACAATTTTAACATTTAGACAAATGGAGATCGCAGTACTCATGCCCCACCTACAAGTTAATAGTCTTTTGAAAAGATCCCTAGGGCGCTTTTCAAAAGCGGACTATTGACTGGTAGGCGGGGCATGGCTAAAATCACGACTCCAATTTCGACCAATCAGATGGCTAGATTTCTAAAGTGAGGTATTTAATAAAAGTTATCCTAACGAGCTATCTATTTGGAACAGTCCGGAAATCTGAGGCGATAGGCGATGAGAGTTAGTTTTTGGACTTGAAAAAGAGACAAATTGTCGTAATTCAGCAGAGATTGCCGATTGAATATTATAATAATTAGAAATGATAATTATGCAAGAGTAACTAAACTTTTCATTTCAAAGACATGATTTGAGCGAGATTCCTTATTGAATTAAATGTCACAATCTTTCTGATTAGCTTGTGGAATGCATCGGTTTGGCTGGGACTGTGATTTCGAATGTGGTCCCAGTCAGCCTCTGGACCAGTGTACTGGAAGTCAGATCTGTCTACCTGACCCTTACGGATGCACCTGTTTGGCTGGATATACAGGAATCTACTGCAATGGAAGTAAGTGTTAAGTCGGTGACGATTAACTGAATTTAAGTTTTAAGGGAGCTATTTTATGATTTCAATTTGCTGAAAGGAACTGTAGTTATCATAGTAATCCAAAAGCAAAGGGTTGGTTGTTATCTCTAAAATAGTGTGAGTGTGTGTGTCGGGGGTGGGGGGCTGACAAATCATCTGGAGCCTTCATTGAAAATAAAGAAGTGACATTTATTACTGCCGAAACTAAGTTTAAGATTGCCAATAGTTTTACGTTCCTTGTATGTCCAACAAGCCTGTATGTATACCGCGTCTATTTTGTCTCAAAGCATGTTTAGATGGTATGTTTGGAGCTGATTGTCTTCAAGAATGTCACTGTACTGATGGAGCAGATTGTGATGACTTCACTGGAGAATGTCTCGGAGATTGCTCGCAAGGATGGTCTGGATCAGCATGCCAAGGTAGAATCATTTACTTTACTTTTGTATATTATTGATTGTTTGAAAGTAAAGATACATCGGTAAGATATTTCATGCCGATATTCATGATGACTTCTGCAGACGCAATGCTCCCATTGTATTGTCTCGAATCCTATTCATTCATCAGCATGGTAAAAAGGTTTCAAGGTCATAATTTGTTGTATGTAGTAATGCTTATGACCAAATGATGTTATATCACTGCGAGTTATGGTAGATAAACTAGCTTTGCCTGATCTGCTGGAGTTACTTCGGTGGCTCCGCTATATTCATGATCACAATCGTAATGATGGCAAAGCGCCATGAGCGTGACGGGTGTGAGCCCTCTATTTAAGAAGCTAATATTATTTTCTCACACTTATATTCCTTCACCTCTAGTTCCGACTGTTTGTTCAATCGGTTATTTTGGGACTGACTGCAATAAGAGATGTAACTGCAAGAATGCTACAGCATGCGAAAAGGAGTCTGGATATTGTACCGAAGTTGAAGGAATATGTGACATTGGATATGTTTCGGATTCTGTTGATTTCCCATCAAGCTGTATAAAATGTAAATTATTCTTTGTTTCATACTTCTTTAATATATTGATATTCATTCATGCATCTTCAATTATTAATTTTACAAATCACGACGTACACGAATGGTCCAAAAGATGGATAATGTCTTGATAAGCTAATACAGTGTATTACAATTGAATGAATCCATGACACATGCTCCGGTGACGATTGCTCCGCCGACAAATGCTCCGTAAAAAGCGACAATTGCTCCGCGACATTTGCTCCGCGACATTTGCTCCGACGTCAAATGCTCCGCCGACGTAGCAGGAGTGCCCCGTAAAAGACAAATGCTCCCTTTTGCAGCGAAAAAAAGAAAAAGACAAGAAAAAAGGAAAAGAAAAGAGAAAAGAAAAGGCTAAAGACAAGGGAAAAGGGACACAAAATAGAATATAGGGAGATTTTATTTTCATATTTTTGCATTGGCCTATTACTTTGCGTCGGGACGGTGTCGGTATAATTAATGACGGTAAATCCTGTCAGCGCGGCGTCGCGACAAGTCGGGGAAAATGAGAAATTAAATGGAGTATGAAATATAGGCATACATGCTCGGGTAATAATCATTGATTGAAAAAAGGGGTGGTAGGCAGGAAGATGGTTTTCAGTTATTATATGAAAAGGATGAAATTCGCTTGCTCGCTACGCTATAGCTTATGTTCGTAATACTTTTTGTACATCAGTGATTAAAAAGCGATGCTAGGCACGCAGATGCTTTTCAATATGAAATGGCAAACCAAAGAATTTCAACCATTCGCTAAGCTCGCTTGCCAACAAGGAATAAACAATAATCCTGTAATAATACTTGCCCATTTGATTAAAAAGGGGCGTAATGTAGAAAGATTCTATTCAAGATTATAACCTATGATTTTTACATTCCTTGTTCGCCAATTAAAATCAGTAAAACAGATATTAAAAAAACGTCCCCTTAAATGTGTTAGTGCCCTCCCTTTCAGGGGACAAGGAAACACAGTTACTTTATGGGAAAGAATATGCCGATAATTATTATCAAAAGAGAAGTGCAAAAAAATTCGCTCACTGTCTTGCTACGCTAACTCGCGATTATAATTTTAAACATATTCATTTGACAAATGTGCAGCTCCTAAACGTCAGACGAAGAAGGGTGGAAGGCAGGTAGATGCTATTCAATATTAAATAAGCTTAAAACCGCTCGCTCGCTAAAAATGAAATTGACATCGCCTTCACTATGAATGTGCCCGACTCGTCCCGCAGCAAGAAAACTCTGTTTTGATACTCATTATTGTTGAAAATAATTCTTTGGTTTAAAACGCTCGCTCGCCAGCTTATGGTATAAACATGCTTATTTAATTGAGGAGGGAAATGAAGCAGGAAGATGCTTTTTATTATTAATGATAAGTCTACATTTTTAGCTCTCTCTCTCTCTCTCTCTGGCTATATACCATCGCTTACCAAAGGGGAATAAATATTACCTTAAATTATATTGTGCCTAAGAAAAACAAATCACTAATTTTGTTAAAATAAGGTCGACTCAAGGTTGAGCAAAAGTTTATCTATTACTTAAAAGCTTCTGCACCTGCTCCCCCCTCCCCCCACCCCCCCCCCCAAAAAAAAGAAAAAAATTGCGACTTTTGCAAAGGTTTATCACCTTTTTTTCATCAGTGTCTTCTGATCGGGGATTTAAAACGAATCCCCCTTCTCAAAATGCTGGCTACGGCCCTGAATAACAACAACAACAAAAATCACACAAAATAAAATAAAAAAATAACCCATGAAAGAAATATTTTCGGCGGAGTAAATGTCGGCGGAGCAATTGTCGGCGGAGCAAATGTCGTCGGAGCAAATGCCGGCGGAGCAATTGTCGCTTTTTGCGGAGCATTTGTCGCCGGAGTAACGTCGCCGGAGCATGTGTCGGGTTACCAATTGAATACAACGAGGTGAGAAGGATGTAATAGAGCTGGAGATGAATGGTGGCTGCGGCCATTTCTCTCCTGAGAATCTTTAAATAAATAAAACTTGCTAATATTTGGGTTCCACATATTCGAATACCGAGCTTTATATTTTGAAGAGAAAATATTAAACATCATTAACAGGGAATAATTTGATCACTATGCAAAATTTTATGAAAGTTTAAAATAATTATTTAGGCAAGATGCTCTAACTTTAACAGTATTTCATCTGTCACCGTGGACATTATTTTCTTCATAATATTTATTGAAAGAAAATGTTACCCTTCTGTCAGAGTACTCAGAGTATCAAATTTTGTTCTGAGCAAAACTAACAAATATATACTGGTAAACTTTATGTTTGATTTTGATAGAAAGAAGTATCCTGGTCTTATTTGGTACGATGTAATTCTTTCCTAAGACGTTTTATTTCTCGCGTGAAGTTTCAGGATGCTACAGCTCTTGTTCGAAGACATGTCATTGTGATGGGGGTGCTGAGGATTGTAACTTTCTGACTGGTGATTGTTTGTCATCCACCTGTCATCCAAGATGGATGGGGGATCAATGCCAAACAGGTAGGATCATGGGGTGTCGATTCCGGGGGATGGGGGATATATCCCCACCCCCCCCCCCCCAATATTTCAGGTGGGGTGGCCTGTACAATCATCCCCCAGTAATTCACCATCAAAAAACAAAAAAAATGAAGAGAAAATTAATGATGAGAGCCCGATGAGAGTAGTTAATGGATATTACTCGCAAGATGACCCTCACTATACACATTTTGCTATTTCATTTTCATAATACATACATATATAAATAGAAAACGAAGTAAATGAGACAACCGTATATGAGACAAGAATCAATTGAATTCTCGTTCATGCGGCTTCATCAGGAATTGATGAATTTATTCAATCTATTCAATCAACAGCATCATAGAAATGCAGTGCGCCAAATGCAAAGCCGCAGCATTAAAAAGCAACGAGCGAAGCGCAAACTAAGTGCAAAAAAGAAGTAGAGAGTGTGAGAGAGAGATAATGAGAGACAAGTAGCAAGCCCATGTGGGACCACATGGGTCCCATACTCTCTGAAACATGGGCCCCATATGGAAAACCATATGGGGACCTAAGGCATCTGCACCCAAGAAGCATATGAGATCCATATGGGTAAACCCATATAAGACAGATGGGGACCCAGATGGGACCCATACCAAACTGGGCCCAAATGGGTATGCCCAACTTAATCCCATCTGGTACCCATATTGGTTAATCCAGATATACCCCAAGTGGGTTAACCCAGATTTTCCCCATGTGTTATCCATATGGGCATATTCATATTCTACCCATTATGTGTACGCCCAGCTCTTTTCTATCTGGGACCCATACGTGGTGGCCCAGATAGATCCGATAGGCTCATGCCGAAAGGGTGGGTAGGGTAGCGTCGCGTCGCGTTGACTTGAACGCGACCATTCGTCCAAAGCCCTCCCCCCCCCCGGTTTGGCCGAAAAGAAAAGGTGCGTTGGGAGTGTCGCGTCGCGTCGAACGCGACCATTCGTCCAACCCCACCCCCCCCCCCGGTTTGGCCGAAAGGGTGCGTTGACTAGTCTTCCACATGAGTCGTTTATAATAGAATTTAAGGAATAGAAATTTAAGTCGTTTGAATTCAAATAATCAAAATAGAAACAGATTAAAAATTAAATCAAACTACACTGTTGGTCAAAATGGTGGAATAATTATTTTTACAGGCGCTAGGGTACGTCGACGCCCCCACAAAAACAAAAAAACTAAGAAAATGCAATAAATTTTCAATAATTCATTGCATTTATTCATTGCATTTAGAGTCGTACACTCTTACAAGCCTACCCTTGGCTTTTTACGTACGCCTCCTTTTCCATTCATTTTTACAATATTATTATGAAACTTATGTATTTATTTTTTGTACCATTTTTACTAAATGTTGTATATAATGCTATTGTGTTTTATATTTGATGTTGTTGTATTTTTATGAATTGGAATAAAGATTGAAATGATTTTCCCCCAGTCCCCAACAGGAAAAATTCCTCTGCAGGGCCATGCATTATGGTCTAAGGCATGCCCACATACAAGATTTTTTTTATGTTGGGGGTCGGGGCAAAATGCAATGAATTATTGAAAATTTATTGCATTTTCTTTGTTTTTGTGGGGGCGTCGACGTACCCTAGCGCCCGCTGCGTACAGTCATGATTCATTGGCTAAGCAATGGCCTCGTTACTGTGAGCCCCCAGGATCAAAGCCGTGGCGATGTGCTTTATTAGTGCCATTTTATGAGGTATTAATCCCCATTGCTGTCAGTTATGACTTAAAGACGTAGGTCCCCTAGTTGATTAGCATTGTAGCACACACATGCTTTAGCAGTCATGCAAACAAACACTCCCCAATTGCCATTCAATAAAATCTGAGAATGTATACTATTATCTAGATCTATTAGGAATAAATCATCGTCAAAATCATTCAATAAATTGGGGCAAAAATAAATATTCCACCATTATGACCAACAGTGTAGTTTTTGCGTAGTCTTGTAGATCAGGCGTTTATAAGAATTAAACCAATAAATAACAAGAAACACAATCAAATAATGTACTATGATATCTAAAATGTCTAATAAAGGTGTTTACCTAGTCTTGCATATCAGTCGTTTATTTATTAAAATAACGAAAAATAATATCCATTTCTTTCTCTGTATGGAATTCAGAAAGCCCCCCCCCCCCCGCCCGCTTATCCCGAAACGGCAGGCACGTAGCCACGAGGGGGGGCACGTGCCCCCCCCCCAAAAAAAAAAAAAAAAAAAAAAAAAAAATCCAAGATTGGTTGAACTTTTTTAGCCCCCTGTCCAGGACGTCGATCGATTACATGTATGTACCCCCCCCCCCCTAACATCAAACTTTGGCTACATGCCTGCGAAAGGGTGCATTAAGGTGGTGGGTCTACTCTGTTTTTTATTTATTCATTTGTTATTTCATTTGTAAAGACTGTTAAGCAATAACATAATTGGCTGTAGCCTACACGCAGTATCCACACCGTATGAAGAAAGAGTACTTGCTAAAGTCAAACGAATCATGAACGACCCCACCCACCCGCTTCACACTAATTACAATTACAAAAGGTCAGGCTTTCGTTTGTGTGTGCCCAGGTCTGCACGAGTGAGAACTCGGCAATCATTCATAGCAAACTCTATCCATATGTACAACGGAATGTCTCGAAGACCCAGTGTTGTACTTTAATATCATATTTAATCTAATTAATAATTCCCAAATTGGTTTAAGACGAAAATACATGTATGGGTAGATTGGATACCAAACCTCCTCAGTATATTTACATTTATCTCACCTGGTAATTCGTTTGATCACCTGACACCTCCTTTTGCTCTGCTTCATTTACTATGTTAACCATTGTTCTGAATTAGTGTTTATAAAACAACATTCGATCCTCTGTTAATCTGTGCTTAATCATATGTTAAACCTTGTTTATTTACTGTTCATGTCTACATTTCTGTAAATTCATTAGTAAATGTTAACCTGTATATGTTACACCAGTGAAAACCAAATATCCAGAAATGGACAATAAATACTAAATTGATTGCATGACTAGTTTACATCAAAAAAGAATTCTATACATAGAAAGAAACGGATATTGTTTTTATTTGGCCTTTTTTAAATATTTATTGAATTCATTGATTGATGTCATTCTTATAAACGCAAGACTACGTAAAAACTAGTTTTATTTATTTTTCAATCTGTTTCTATCTTGATTATTTGAATTTAAACGACTTAAATTACTATTCCGTAAATTCTATTATAAACGACTGATGTGGAAGACTAGTCAACGCACCCTTTCAGCCAAAGCGGGGGGGGGGGGCTTTGGACGAATAGTCGCGTTCAAGTCAACGCGCCGCGACGCGACGCTACCCAGCCTTTCGGCATAAGCCGATCCCATATGGGTTACTAAATATTGGCCCCATTTGTGATACATATATGGGTTCCATTTAGCCGGTTTTGTCCAAATGGCAGCATGTAGGAGACGAAACCTTCAGTTTGTTCCCTGATTCATATTCAGTATTTCTTTTGTTTTATTGATTCCATCCATTTCTTTGTTTATTTATATCTCTACATGTAAAACATTTGAAGAGCTATTTTCTGAAAGGAGCAAAATCTTTTGATAGCAAATGGAGATAATGATATACATTTTCCTCTATTTACCTAGCCTATAATCTAGGCGGAGTGCCGAGCTTTTTTCTTTGCTGCTAGACTAACCCTAAGCAGAACGTCTGATACGGCGAGACTACGAACCGTGAGTCGCGAAGCGGGTCACCGCCTATAATCACTGGTCGTATTCATGAGGTTTTTTCGTACGAAAAACTGCCACGGATTCTGCCACGGATAATAAAAAAAACAACGACTAAAGCTAGACCAGTGATTATAGGCGGTTCGCGGCTCACGGTTCGTAGTCTCGCCGTATCAGACGTTCTGCTTAAGGTTAGTCTAGCAGCAAAGAAAAAAGCTCGGCACTCCGCCTAGATTATAGGCTATTATTTACCTTGAACAAAATTATTAACCTAAATTACGAGAGAAATTATGAACACATGCATCTTTTGATAACAATTTTCCATAGACACCTAAACAAAATATGGTAAACACATGTTAAGTTACACACATGGATCTAGAGCCTTTTGAAAATGAGCTTTTTGTATATGTACATAAACAAGCAATACAACAGAATACTCCCGTTCGATATTTTGGAGAAAGATTATTATGTCACAACTTATTTTTGTTTTATTGAAAAGCTGATGTAGGCCTATGTATTGTACTTAAATGTAACAGGCATAAGATAATTAAGGTGTTTTTGAAGGTTAGAATGTTATTAAGCTCGAAGTTTTGTTTATAACACCCTTCCAATAATAATGCACCTTCTAAGACTGGTTATAGTTTTTGAAGAAAAATTGGTGCTCTGGTCAGGGCCTTAGGGGAATATTATGCTTATATTTTAGAGCGTATCTGGTATGATAAGTATATCTGGGTGAAGAAGGAGATAATGGAAGTTTGTTGTCTGGTAGTTGGAACGTAAGTTTTTATATTATATTTTTAAGAAACAGACAGTTTGTATGAGATCAGGAATGGACATTTTCTGTCATTTTGAGAACCAAATTTTGCATCAGTGAAATTCTGTTTCATTGAATTGAGTTTCCCGCAGAGAGGATTCATTTGGTTTAACTAAAGAAGGAAGAGAGTCAAATGAAGAACCAAAAGCACAATATTCAACGTATCCTTCAAGCAGACATCCAAGTTCGACACAGTTCCCCCAACAAACTCCATTTAATACTCCACTCCCACAAAGACAAGCATCGAAACCACAAGAAAGCTGGAGTCTACAAAATACCACGTGAATGTAGAAAAGTCTCCATTGGTGAAACGGGGAGAAATCTGGAAACAAGACACAAGGAGCACAGAACCAGCTTCAGACTCAGCGATTGGGATAAATCCGCCATCGTCAAACACGTCCAGCAACACGAACACATCATCGAATGGGATAACAGTCATTTCATCTCCATAATGAAGCACTGGCATACACGCTGAATCCGAGAAGCCATCGAAATTCACCGCCACAACACCGTGCCCCAAGACTCAGGATTATACATCAACGACATCGGGAAACCCCTCATCAACAAGTACCCGGTCACTCCTCCTCCACCACCGCCTCCACCACCCCCTTCACTACCCTCGCAGACAACCGTACATCAACCACCGCCACCCGCCGAACCCTCAAGGCAGCCGCCAGCCTCACAGCTACAATGCACAGCAGACGACAGCAGACTACAACGCCGCCTACGTCGGGGACAAACACAGCGTCTCGCCGACAGTACACCCCACTCATGGTCCGCAACCCGCCGGAGGCGCATATTTTTTTTACACAACTGTTTAGCCACTTCAGTCAAATATACGGTGCAAACGACTAAAGACAGAGTCTAGCATTACCCTTAGCAGTTTTGTTGGATCGCTGGAGTTGTACATGTGTACATACTCGTTATTTGTTTCGGGTTATATCTATCCTCTCTTCTCTTTCATTATGTATTTTTGTGTTCCCCTTCAATCTATCCTCTTCTCTTTTGTCATGCATTTCTTTTTTTTATCTTCAATCTATCCTTTTTCTCCTCAAATAAGTTTCTTTGTTTTTCCTTCAATCTATCCCCCAGTTCTCATTCGTTATCTATTTCTTTTGTTCTCTTTTATTCTAACCTCTTCTCTTTTGTTTTATGTATATCTTTGTTTCTCCTTCAATCTATCCTTTTCTCCTTCGTCATGCATCTATTTCTTTCTTCTTCTTTATCTATTTCCCTGTTTTTCCTTAGTCTAGATCTATGATCCTCTTAGCTCTTCAATTATGTATTTCTATGTTTTTCCTTCTCCATATCCTCTCCACTATCCTTGTTTTCCCCTTTCTATCATCTTCCCTTCCCTGGGTGTACGTGCTTGCACCACTGATCTCTACGGAAATAGAAATCAGTGGCTTGCACACAGTGCGCTGACGATCTAGACTCTTTCACCAGAGCACTTCTTGGATTTTTTTCGCGAAAATGGCTAAACAGTTGTGTAAAAAAAATATGCGCAACCCGGAGACTCCAGCCCAGACGGACAGTCAGACGGACGAGTAGACCATCCATGTCCACTCCCCGATGACTCAAGCCCACACGATCACCTATTTTTCCCTGACGTCCGCACCCCGGTGGCTTAAGCTCACGCACGCCAGCTATTCTCCACTCCTGACGACGGATAGTCAACCTGTTCGGAACGTCGAGCCACTCCCGCCACCCACCCACGCGCTCGTTAGCAGAAAGTAACTTTTTTTTCTGAAGGTATCATGTTTTATAGTTAAAATAATGCATATTTATAGAAACTCGTTTATATTCATAAAATCCTATGTATATTCATGTACTTCTTTCCATTTGCAAATTATATTATTTAAATATCTATTATTTACCATTGTAATACAAATACACATGTAGATTATATGCAAGCAAGGAGTCAACATGTCATTTTATTTTCTCTGAGTTAAAGGACCACGCCTGGATATAATAGTCAATGCTCCGTTGGCCACCCTACAACTGGTAGCAGCGGTGTCTCCCTAACTTCAGGCAGAGATAGCAGCTCGTGATAGCCTCAACCAAGCTAAATTTCACCCTGCTTTAATTTGACATTGTTAGTTCTTCCTCCTTGAGTAAGTAATTCGCCCTTCATCTTGCCTATTACTTCAATGAAGTTCAAGCAATTTTCACTCTACTTCAAGTGTAGACTTCCACACTCATCGGGAATTTTGTACTTGCATTTTTTCAACCTGCTTCAAGAGTTGATTTCTTCCTCCATCGTGAATTTTAGAATTGTTTACAGTAACTGAGTAAGTCTACCACTATTTTGTGTGATGATAATTTGATATCACCCCTCATCAGATGCTCTCCATATACTGATAACCTTTTACATGCATTTGTATGAGATAGAATCTTCCTACACACTGCAGACCGCTGCTACAAAAGCGGCCACCTATAGGGTGCAATTTTGCACCCCCAATTGGGGTGCAAAATTGCACCCTTATTTGGGGTGCAGACTTGCACCCTATAGGTGGCTGCTATTGTAGCAGCGGTCTGCACCCCTAAAGGAGCTCGTTTGCACCCCAGTTTGGGGTGCAGACTTGTCCCATAGAGGTGCAAACGAGCATCCTTAGGGGTGCAGACCGCTGCTACAATAGCAGCCACCTATAGGGTGCAATTTTGCACCCCCGATTGGGGTGCAAAATTGCACCCCTATTTGGGGTGCAGACTTGCACCCTATAGGTGGCTGCTATTGTAGCAGCGGTCTGCACCCCTAAAGGAGCTCGTTTGCACCCCAGTTTGGGGTGCAGACTTGTCCCATATAGGGTGCAGGGGTTTGGGGTCCACAATTGTTCCCTGAAGGATGCATACATACACCCCTTGGGATGCAAGCAAGCACCTTTTGGGGTGCAGATTTGCAACCTTTATATGGTGTATAATTGCACATTGCAGGGTGCACATGCACTCTTTACATCACATTATAACCAATAAAATCATAAGATCAAACAATTTGTTTTCATATCAAAATCACATTTCATTGACAACATGAATGACCGGTTTCAGTTTCCACTATGCATAGTGGGTAAGATAAAATAACCACACATGACACTGTTGCCATATATATGCGGTTTACCTTCTGCAATATCTAGACAAAAGTAACAAGTAATATAAAGAAGTAATAAAATGTGCGTGTAATATTCCATGTTGGGCTGTTGGCAAACATTAACATTCTAATTTGAGGTACAAAAAAGGTGAAATCTACAATTACAACTTTGAATACAGTATGCTTTTCTTGCATGAAGTAAAGGCAAGAGAACAAACTTTGACAGCTTTAGTCAGGGAATCAACACCAATTTATTCTTATAAATGAAGATGACTACTGAAAATGTTATCTTCATTTATTTCATCAATTCCACCAAATAATTTGGGGACAGCAAATATATTGTACAAAAACTAAATTAATACTACTCTACAGGACATACAAGAATACTAAAATGCACATTGATTGGAATTTATAGTAGTAAAAGAACGGTAATCACTTCTGGGCCCCGTTGCAAAAAGAGATACAATCGATTGTAAGTCCGATCACGTGTTCTACAATGTACATGCGGAAATCTGATTTCGGCATGGAGAAGAAAACCTCTCTCTGTCACTATTTACAACAGAAATATAAGATGAGAAATGTAACTATTCTCGTGATCAAGATATCTCTTTGAGCTGCATATCATATGTAGTTAGTTGCTTTATTATTGCATAAGGATACAAAAATCCTATTTTCTGTCTTGATAAAAATATAAGCACACACAAAACATACAATACTTTGGTAAATAGCACACTTCAATTATTCAAAAGAAAATGTATTCCTATAGCCCACGAAAATACACCTGTAAATGTGAATAGAAAAACAGTAAATTTGTAATACTTTGGAACCCGACATACATACATGTAGTTAGTCAATTCCACATGTCCATGTTTTATTTATTTCATAAATGTTCAGCCCTGATACAAGATATAAAGAGGTACATTCAATATCTGATATTCTAATAAATGTATCAAGTTAAGCTAGCCTCAAGACAGATATAAACACTAACCAGTTCATACCCGTGCATTTGACTAGCACAATTACTGTATTCCTGCACAGCCTATGTTTGCTTCTCTTAATTAATATAGACATAGGGCTCCTTGGCTCCAATCAAATAGTTCAACAAATCACCAGAAACATTATGTCCCTTTCATCAGACGAATAAAAGGAAAGGACATATTACTCGTGACTTTTTGGATTCAAATCCAGTGTACAATCTGACAGTTTTATCAGTTCTCGTGACAACAATAGTCATATCAAAATCACCTTTCCTACCATGCTGTTCTTTGCAGCTTTTAGCTTTGCCTGTAAATGACTATTCCTCTGTTGTAGATCTTCAATTTGTTTTTGCTTTGCAACACATCCAAGGCAGGTACATAATCTGTTATCACAATGTAGCCCATAATTGTGATCAGTGAGATGTGCACCAACAATATGATCAGATATTTCTCCTTATTACTTGAAGCTGTCTCATCAATTTCTTGGTGCTCATCAAGAGTAGAGGATCCATGAAAGTCAGGATCTCCTGTCAAGTCGACATCCTTTCTCTTCCGTTTACATGTTGATTTTCTCTTTTCTTTACTTGAAGCTGTCTCACTAACTTCTTGGTGCTCCTCAGCCGTAGAGGTTTCATGTGAGTCAGGATCTCCTGTCAAGTCGACCCGCAAGTCGACTTTCTTTCTCTTCCGTTTACTTGTTGATTTCTTCTTTTCTGGGCACTGAGGTCTTTCTCTTGGAGGCAGACGAGGAGATTTATGTGAAGACTGGTGTGCTGAGCTGTATCCCAGATTCATTGTTGGGTCTGGCCACGCTGCACTAGGTTGTCCATCTCGAAAGTGATATGAGCAAACCCTATCTCCACACGTTGGTTCCCAGTTTTCGCCTTTATCCTTCGTCGACGGCCGTCTGCATCTTTATTTTGCAAAGGAAAAGGGAATGGTACAAAATGTGGTGTGCATACGCAGGCCCCATATTTCAGGCCATGCTTGTCACACAATTATGAATACCATTTATCAAGCTTGAATGTACTGTTCGAGCACCCAATAACAGCACAGATTCTCCCCATGATGATAGTCTGATTGTAAAAAGAGAGAAAAATATTTCATGTTAACAAAAATTATAATGGTGTCTATTTGGGCAGGAAAATATTTCTTCTTCCTTGGGAGAAAAAAACAATCACAGTCTCAATCCCCCCCCCCCCCTCCCACCCCACCAAGAAAGGAAGAACATTAAATAATTGCCTTAATTAAGGTTAAAATCTCAATGACCATGTAAATTTACCAAATAAATCTGCCTTGTTCCCTATAACACATTCTAGCTGTAATGGAATAAACAGCCCATTGGCATTGCCAAGAGGACATCAGCACTGCTTCTGATGTCACTGGGCAAGCAGGACAGTGAAGGTGAATTTACAGCTGGCACAGTGGCAGCATTCATTGTCATTGATTGAAAGAATTTTAACAGGAAGTGAAGTGAAACTACTTATTTTAGTCAATGGATAGGCATAACTAGAAGTCCAGTCTTTGTTATACGGTTTGTATACATTTTTTAAATTCAAATCGGTCTCAGTGTCTTTTGTTTCGATTACATAGACTAGAGATCTAGATCTAGTCTGAATTTAGTCACTCTTTTTCTTCACTTCAGTTCAATCTACATGATCAGGCAAAATAACAAACAAAATATGCGTAAGCAGGTAAGTTTAGATCATGTAGGCCATAATAATTTTAAGTGATATACAGGCTGAACTAGCAGGGAAGAGCCTTCATATGAGTTATTCTTAACACCGGTTATTGAATTTTAAAGTCAGAATCACGACCTTTTTTAACGATTGCCATGCGAAGCAGACGGCTTACACAAAATATACTGTATGGGGGCAATTACAGTCGGGACACGGCATACTTTCGCCTCTGTGGAGGCAACTGCCGATTGCAAAGAAGAAAAATACTAAATTATTTGCTCACCACGTACAAAACAAAAGGAAAAGAAGGAAAATATATCCAGGTACCTGCTCAAGATGATTTGTGGAAAAGGAATGATGTCATGATGACAATCGTATCTAGAACGTGATAAATGCTAACATTCCCCATTCACTGTTGTGTGTAAGCACAGCACCGACCAATATTTATCCCAATTGATCCAGCGGAAAGGTCACGGAGGATTTTTCGCGCATGCGCAGAATCTAACTACGAACTCGCTCATTAAACTCGGCAGTTGAACGGAATTAAAAGTCTCTGCAAAAGATCGACTGACTTAAACTTGTTTCATGAAACTTATAGTTCATGATTTCCCATGGAATAATAATAGCGATGCATAATAAAAAGGGTATAATTGTTTATTGTTGTGTTATGTTGTTCTTGAAATATATACACAGACTTAAGAACAGATCAATCTTCAAACTACAGTATAATTTCATAATGCTTTGATAAAGACTAGTGGGGTGCACATTCTGCACCCTCCAAATTCTTGCACCCCTCAGGGTGCACATTTTACGTTGAATGCCAGATATGCGCCCTATATGGAGCAGATTAGTACCCTCGGCCAACTACGCGTAATCTGCACCCCAAATGTACCCCTATTTCTTAGTGTGTACCTCATATGATTTGTAATCTTCCTCCTTCATTTGGGATATCTTCCTCCTTCTAGTCCATATAAGAGATAGACGTCCTTCATCATCATTTACAGCATTGTTTCTGTATGTTTGTGTGATTATGGCAATGTTTCGCCTTGAAATGCCAGAGATTTACACTGGAGAAGAAGGAAAAGATTTCCGCCAGTGGGTGAGAAGTTGCAGTTGCCTCTTTAGACAGTAGCTCTGCTCAGAAACATAGTTTGCTCCCTTCCCGACTCGCAGGATCAGCATTTACTGTATGGGAGAGCCTACCTGAATCAGATAAGAAAGATTTTGATAAAGTAAAGACACTCCTTTCCGAGGTATTTGGACGAACAACTTACCTAACCAACTTTCGTTCCTGCATTACAGCTCGCAGCAGATTACCTTCAGAACCTATTGAAGTGTTCTCAGCAGCTATTTCAACATTAGTTGGAGAAGCCTTCCCCAAGTATGAGGAAGACGCCAAAGACGGAGAGAAGTTTGGTCGCTTCATGGCAGGCTTAGACTTAGGGCTCAGGAAAAAGTTATACGAACATGGTGTTGAATCTTTCAAGCAGGCAGTAAATACAGCAGTCCGAACAAGCAACACTTCTAGGCCAACCAGATAGCACTCAGATACAAGTGGCAGCTACATCCAACTCTGACAGCTCATATGGTGTCCTCATGCAACGTATTGCCTCTCTAGAAAAGAGATTGATGCACTGACAATTACAGGTCACTCACGATCTCCTGCCTCCTTCGAGAACGGAACACACGACAAATATCATCCTCGGTCACCATTCTCGAGTCCGACCAGGTACTCCTCTCGTCGTGATGGGCCTTATCGCTCACCCTCATCTAGTACAATGAGATACTCGCATCACGATAATTCATCCTACAGACATGAGATGCCACAGGACAGGTCATATCCTCGTTCGCATCCTTCATCCAGCTCATCTAGTTACCACACATCATCCTACGGACAACATGATAGATCCAGTGGTGGGTCATATTATCGGTCACCCACACCTAGTCCAACCAGATAGTACTCATATGGTGATACAACCTCCTTCAATAGATCAGATTCGCCTAGAAGACAACCTCTGACACCCTCATCCAGCCCGACAAGATACTACTCACATTTTTATTCATCCTTCTTCAGACCAGACGGGCCAAGAGGACGTTCTCCAACACCACCAAGAAGGCAAAGTCATGTCCACTTCGACGACCAAGCCAATCGAGCTCACCAGGGAAACTACAATTAGTTGGTAACGCGGGTCAGTCACCAACTCCCACAATTGCGGCCCAAGTTAACATAGAATATAATCCTACTCAGCAACAACCACCCTACAAATTTGCATCCCTATCATTCTAGACAACACGTACGTCTTAGCATACTTAGACTGCGGATCATATACCTCTCTTATCAGCTGTGACTTCTATGACTCAATACCAAAATCTCAGAGGAGCCCCCTAGTGAAATCCACTGTAGCAGCAACATCTGTCACCAAACAGCTCCTAGATATTCTCGATACCATTCACACCACCCTACACCTTGGAAATACTACATGGAGACACACATTCATGGTCGCCAGAGGTATAAGTCACCCTGTTATCATCGGATGGGATTTCTTTTGGAGAAACAACGCAGTACTCTTCACAACCTCATTCACCATGCCGGGAGTAACCATACCTCTCGCGGACGAGAATCCGTACCAAGCCCCTCTCAAGTGCAAAGTTACACTGATAGGACAAGTGACTATTCCAGCAATGAGCGGGATACACGTACAAGGCAGACTGGAACCCCAACAAGCAGACCTCATTCCACAAGGATACGAGGGTATCTTTGAACCGACACTACAAGAACATCATCCTATAACTGGTGCTAGATCAGTGAACACACCTCAAGACGGTCTCATCCTTGTCCGACTTGTCAACGCATCTCAAGAAAAGGTTGATCTAACAGCGAACACCACTCTTGGTCTCTTCCACTCATTGACCAGTGATCGTCAAGAGGAATACCAGATCTTTGATAAGGTGATATCCACTACCCAAGAGTCGAAACCAACACTACCAATAGATGACATGCTCCTCAAGTCAGATCTTACCAAGGCTCAGTATGAGAAGACCAAGCAAGTTCTTAGCTCCTACGCTGATGTGTTTAGCTCATCACAAGACGACATAGGACAGGCTGATGTCTACTATACGATAAACACAACGAATGAAACACCTCTTCGTCAAAGAGCCTATCGCACATCAACCATGCGAATTGAGGTCCAGAGACAGGTAGATGATCTTCTTCAACGTGGAATCATCGAAGTCCATAATCTAGCCCTATCGTTATGGTAAAGAAAAAGGATGACACCTACAGATTCTGTGTTGATTACAGAGCCCTCAATGCAGTCACCATCAGAGACTCTCACTGAATCCCTCGTCAAGACGATTCTGTTGATGCCCTCTTATCGTCATCCTACTTCAGCGTCATGGATCTGTCAAGCGGATATTGGCAAATTAGACTTGACCCAGAAAGCAAAAAGAAGACAGCTTTCACGACGGGCAGTGGCTTATAACACTTCAACGCCATGCCTTTCGGCTTAGTCAATGCTCCGATGACATTTCAACGTCTGATGGAATCTGTCCTTCATGGCCTTCATTGGTCAACTTGCCTGATATATCTTGACGATACACATCGTAATGGGTCGAAGCTTTGAAGAACATCTTCACAACCTCTAAGAAGTCCTCCAGTGCTTCAAAGACGCCGGATTGAAGTTAAAACCTGCCAAGTGCTAGTTTCTACAGAAAAAATTCACCTACCTCTGCTATGTCATTGGCACACAAGGAGTACTTCCAGATCCGAACAACACAGCCAAAGTTGCACCGTGGCCAAGACCCCAGAGTCCATCACAAGTTCGATCTTTCTTAGGCATAGCTTCATTCTATCGTCGCTTCATCCCAGGCTTTGCCCAAGTTTCCACACCTCTCACCAACCTGACACATAAAGGAACGCAATTCATCTGGAACGCCGACTGTGAAACAGCCTTCATCAATTTGACGATGGCACTTACCAATCCGCCCATACTAGCATTCCCTGACTTCAATAAGACGTTCAACATAGCAACAGACGCCTCTAATGACGCTATTGGCGCCATACTCTCCCAAGTCTAAGATGGAAGAGAACACGTCATAGCTTATTACAGCCAGAAACTCTCCGCACCCCAGAAGAGATGGTCTACGTACGATCGAGAACTGTATGCCATTGTCGCAGCTGTACGTCATTTCCGACATTATCTTAGAGGACAACCTTTCACAGTCTTCACAGACCACCAACCACTTCTCGGCTATATGAAAGTACCAATCCAAGACGATGCTACTGGTAGACGTGCACGCTGGATAGTAGAATTCGACGCATACTCCTTCAAGATCATCCATCGCAAAGGGCGCTCAAACCAAAACGCCGACGCTCTTTCGCGACGTCCACACCATCAGACGGCACGAGATGAACAAACCAAACTGTCTCAGCAACACCAAGCAAGTTGCAATGTAGTCCACACACGTTCTTCAAAGTCTCTAGATATGCCAGAAGCTACCCAAGAATCGGCCGAACACAGGATGCAAAGTAAACCAGAGATCTTCATTCTTGCTGATCGACAATCCAAACTACTAGACTTTCAGAAAAAGGACAAAGACATCAAGCAAGTTATGGAGTATGTCAGGATGGGCCATCGACCTTCAGTCAGAGAGATACTGACATTCAATCGCCGTATGAGACGACTTCTGTGGGACTACCCCCGTCTGACCATCCACCAAGACATCCTGTATCGCACAAAATCCAACAAACTTGGTGCAGAAATACTCCAACTAGTCATACCAGAACAATTCATCTCTCAAGTCAACTCCATGGTCATCCATCATCTGGACACTTTGGACCACAACGCATGATTCATCGAACGGCAGCCACATGTTATTGGCCCTTTATGCACCATGACATCGCCAATCACTGTCAGACATGTGCGGCCTGTGAGTCTTTCCGTTCCCCAACCCAAAACACCAAGCTCTATTACGCAGTATCACTACCAATCACCCTCTTCAGATGGTATTTGCTGATATTGCTGAACTCCCCATTTCTCGCCATGGATACAAATACATTCTAGTCATCATAGATCATTTCAGCAAATATGCGGGAACATATACCCCATGAAAAACCAGACTGCGCAGATTGTTGCCAAACATATCTTTGAAGACTATGTCACAGAACATGGTGTGCCAGAAACTCTACACACAGACCAAGGACGCCAATTCGAGTCAAGATTAGTCCAGCAGCTTTGCGAGAAACTTGGAATTCGCAAATCCAGATCCTCACCATATCACCCACAAGGAGCCGGAATAGTTGAACGAGCAAATTGTATGATCAAAGAACAGTTAGCAAGATATATTGCAGACCAAGGAGGAGATTTCCAGTATGCTCGGCAGAAATCACAACTTGCTCAAAGGCAGCAGAAGGAAAGATATGATATGAAGACTCGTTCCATCAAGTACAATATTGGTGACTGAGTTTGGCTACACGATCCTACGAATGCCAGGCACAAGCTAGATCCGAATTGGACAGGACCATTTTCCATTCTATCCTCCTCGGCAGATGGACTGAACTATCGGATAGCAGATATCCACAACGAGAGAACTCAAAAGGTGGTACATCATAACCGCCTAAAGCTGTTCAGATCTAGACTTCCTCGACAACTTGTTAGAGAAAGTAGCAGTCACCCGACCATCCCTCCTTCAAACTCACAACCTCCTTCAAACTCTCAACCTCCTTCAAACTCTCAACCACCACTTGAGCCTTCCTTCATCGAATGGTCAACTGCTCAACCACAGCAGAGAAAAGATACTGACCAACCATCATGGTCAGAGCAATCTGTTCCTATGCCTGATGATCATCATCTTCCTTCATCCACTGACCAACCACTACGGTCAGAACCGTCTACGCCAGATATCCATCCCCAACCAAACTCCACTGACCAACCATAATGGTCAGAACAACCCATCCAGCTGAGGCCAGAAGTTCAACGACAGCGAGACTTTACTTACCACCAATCACGGTCAGGAGAGTCTGTGAGCCAGCCACCACATGTTAACACCAGGCCAGGCAACTCTGACTACCAATCTCGGTCAGAACCATCTACTCAATAACAGAGACGAGATGTTGACCCCAAGCCTAATATAACTGACCAGTGTCAGTCAGATGACCAGCCAACACCAGGCCCTCTAGATGAGCAGCTAACACAGGCAGATCGTCCTAATCAACCCCTAGGTCCATCATCTGATGTTCAACGTGACGACGCTTCCCTAGCAGCTCATCAACCTAATGAAAACCACCAGACGACAGAGTCACCACTTCGCGCTATGGACGAAAGATTAAGATGCCAGAAAGATTTCGGGATTTTTAGAAATGACAACATTGACAATTTCAAATTCATATTTCTTGATATTATGCTATAATAGACTTCACTGTTACATTTGAACTATAGAGGAAATAGCGAAAAAGCTGAAACACTTGTTTTAATTTTTTAAACCCACAGCTCTCATCCGCGATTAAGTATTGAACGATACAGTGAATTTATTCCAGCGTCAATAGGAAGGAATAGGAATTGTTATGAGTCACCTAAAGGAATTTTCAATTTTTTTTCAATGTGACAAGTGAACAATATACCTGTAGACTGTTGCAGACATTCTTCGATTGAATTCTATTTCACAGATTGTCAATGAAAAATCGAACTGTTGAAGGGTTTTTTTCTCAGTAATGTTTGAAAATTTGCAGGTACGGAGTATTTAGTCAATATTTCATATTTCATATGTATTTGTATACCTCAATATTTTATACAATATTTCAGTTTGTGTCAATATTTCAGTATATGCTAAACAAACAAAAAACAAAAATTGCAGCCTAATCATTTTCTACTATTTTTTTTGTACAGAAACAATAAATTTTCTGGCCTGTATAATTATCTGTCATTTAGATTATTCTATATATATTGGAATTTTTGCAAAGAAGAGCTTATTTAATTCATGTAGTCTAAAAAAATGTATTGACGAATTTAAGCATTTATGAAATTCAGTGAATTATTTTTGTCTTGTCCGGAAAGCACAATACATACAGTGTATACTCTGATTTTGAGATAGAGATCTCATGAAATTTCATTTGTAACTTTCATGTATTGCGAAATCAAAATACCGTGTACACGTATACTGTAAATACTTGCTCATGTATTCTATATACATCTATACGGTCAATTTATAGTTACATTGATTGTTATTGTATATTTAAAGACAGTATCAAATTTGAAAAACAAAAAAAGATTAGATCTCAAATTTTACTTGGCAAATTTTGTTTTAAAAAGAAGAAGAAAAGGGTCAAAATTCTTTTAGTACTCAAAATCATTGAAACGATTGACATATTCAATTTTTTTTCTTCAATTGTTCGAAATTTCTAAATCAATTAAATATGTCAATTTCGGTACGAAGCTGTTAGAAATGTTCAAAATTTGATTCTTAATGTTTTTCAAAACATTTCACTATAATGTGTAAAATGAGGACATTTTATTTGTGAGAAGAGATATTGTTGGTAGAGATTTTATTTGAACAAGAATATTTGATGTAACCATCTTACACTTCCCCTCTCCCCATCTCTCCATTTGTCTCCCTCTACCTTCAACCCTCTTAACTTTTCATATCACATGATCACCCTTTCTCTCATGCTTTACATTCCCTCTACATTCCAATTAGTATATTTGTTCTCTTTACTCTGATTGGTTTGGCCCTTATGATTATTCAGTTAAAATAATGTATATTTATAGAAACTCATTTATATTCATAAAATCCTATGTATATTCATGTACTTCTTTCCATTTGCAAATTATGTTATTTGAATATCTATTATTTACCATTGTCATACAAATGCATGTAGATTATATGCAAACTAAACCCCTGAGGTTGAGATAAGTACAACACCTCAGGTCTGTTCATCACAGGCAAGCAAGGAGTCAACATGTCATTTTATTTTCTCTGAGTTAAAGGACCACGCCTGGATATAATAGTCAATGCTCCATTGGCCACCCTACACTATCAACATATTGATTTGATGTACAACTTTGACCTTTTTGACCAGTTTCAATGCATCAATTGTACCTTGCCAAACCCAGAACCTATTTAAAAAACAGACCTTCTCGTACACAGCAGCAAAGTTATTCAACTCACTACCCATACTTACCAAATGTTCCGCCTCACTACCCATTTTTAAACGAAAGGTCCGTGAAATTCAAGTGAGTTAATTTTGCGATCGCTTACATGAAGTATTCCTACCACCTCCTCTCTCTCTCTCTCTCTCTCGCTCTCTCTTTCGTTTACTCTCTCTCCTCTTCCATGTTCATCAAATTTACTATTTGTATGAAATGTTTTACAGTTTGTTTATATTATGTTTGTTTTTTTCCTATTACGTGTTTTTTTAATTGTATATTTTGTGTATTTTTATGTGTATTGTAAGATATTTGAAATGTAATTTGTTTGTTACAGCAGGGCTCCCTTGGAATGCAGGCCTTGCGGCTTGAATGGGACCACCCTGCTTTTATAAAGAAGACATGAATAAATAAATAAATAAATTTTATGGTATGGATGTGAACGAGCGATTTATTTAAACTGAATTGCTACAGCACTGACTCTGTTTTCTCCAAATTTGCATTTTTGTGGGGTGGGGTAGTAAAAAAGATATCCATGGAACAAGTAAAGGTACTTCAATTTGGAAAAAATATCCCACTTTCCATCAGAGAATTAACCTGTCTTGCCTCTTTCAAAAGATCCCTTAAAACATACTTCTTACCTGTGTAAATTAATGCGATTTACTTATTTTTATTTTTCTAAGTCTATGTACTTCACTTTTCTTCTTCACTATTTGTAAGCCCTATGGTACTTTTTGTTTTTTACCATGCCATTATAAGAAATTAAAGAAATGCTTGAAATATCATGAACCAAATTTTAAAATAGAACAGCTAAAATATATTTCGAAAAATTAATAATGTAGATATTTATAATTAAAATGTCAATATAATTATTTTCCATTTATTGAACAATTACCACACACCCAAACACGCACGCACACACTGGCACGTGAATCATCGAAAGTCTAGCTGTGCTAGTATTCAATCGACCAGAACAGGTTTCTTCGCATATATTGATTCTTATCATATACTAACTAATTTATTTATTAGTTATCAATTATGTCTGATGCTGCCATGGTATTTTTAATTTGTATCATTCTTTTCACTACCATTCTAGTTCCCACACCATCCTCTTCACCTATTGTCTATACTCCACCAATAACAACTTCAGCTGGAGGTTCTTCAAGTTTCATACCAACTGTCATAGGAAGCACTGTTGGTGCTTTTTTTGTGATTGTTATTGCTATAATTCTCATCATCATCATCATCTTTTACAAGCGAAGAAGGTTAGAGAGATACTTTGTACCTTACTTGTCCCTCTCATCAGTCCATTCTCATCATAATCCTCCCCACAAGGGGCTCAAACCGTATGGTCATGAAAATACAAGCTGATATTGAATTATCATTAAATATTCTAAATCATAACGCTTTTTAAAACTTATTGGAACCTGATTAAAATACTTATTATGTAAATGACATGTATTTCAAAAGTTCCGTCCCGATTTCCACTCTCATATTGACATTTTATTGGAGCTTGATGATTTCTCAAACCATGTATTTCATTAATGCAATTTATCTATGCTTTCATAATATTAACTTTCAGCAATGAATCAGCCACTACTATGTCTTCCCAGTACGAGGATCTTGTATTTGATCAGGCAAAGACAGACGTCCATACCTACCAAGGGCTGAATACTATCACCCGTACCTACCTAGATCGTAATAACGATGATCAGAGCTACGATGATACTGCCGACCCTCATATTTACCAAGAACTGAATAATATCACCCATACCTACCTAGATCGTAATAACGATGCTCAGAGCAACGATGATACTGACGACCCTCATACCCACCAAGAACTGAAAACTATCACCCATACCTACCTAGATCGTAATAACGATGCTCAGAGCAACGATGATACTGCCGACCCTCATATTTACCAAGAACTGAATAATATCACCCATACCTACCTAGATCGTAATAACGATGCTCAGAGCAACGATGATACTGACGACCCTCATACCCACCAAGAACTGAAAACTATCACCCATACCTACCTAGATCGTAATAACGATGCTCAGAGCAACGATGATACTGACGACCCTCATACCCACCAAGAACTGAAAACTATCACCCATACGTACCTAGATCGTAATAACGATGCTCAGAGCAACGATGATACTGACGGCCCTCATACCTACCAAGAACTGAAAACTATCACCCATACGTACCTAGATCGTAATAACGATGCTCAGAGCAACGATGATACTGACGGCCCTCATACCTACCAAGAACTGAAAACTATCACCCATACGTACCTAGATCGTAATAACGATGCTCAGAGCAACGATGATACTGACGACCCTCATACCCACCAAGAACTGAAAACTATCACCCATACCTACCTAGATCGTAATAACGATGCTCAGAGCAACGATGATACTGACGACCCTCATACCCACCAAGAACTGAAAACTATCACCCATACGTACCTAGATCGTAATAACGATGCTCAGAGCAACGATGATACTGACGACCCTCATACCCACCAAGAACTGAAAACTATCACCCATACCTACCTAGATCGTAATAACGAGGCTCTGAGCAACGATGATACTGACGACCCTCATACCCACCAAGAACTGAAAACTATCACCCATACGTACCTAGATCGTAATAACGATGCTCAGAGCAACGATGATACTGACGACCCTCATACCCACCAAGGACTGAATACTATCACCCATACCTACCTAGATCGTAATAATGATGCTCAGAGCAACGATAATACTGACGACCCTCATACCCACCAAGAACTGAAAACTATCACCCATACCTACCTAGATCGTAATAATGATGCTCAGAGCAACGATGATACTGACGACCCTCATACCCACCAAGAACTGAAAACTATCACCCATACCTACCTAGATCGTAATAATGATGCTCAGAGCAACGATGATACTGACGACCCTCATACCCACCAAGAACTGAAAACTATCACCCGTACCTACCTAGATCGTAATAACGATGCTCAGAGCAACGATGATATTGCCGACCCTCATACCCACCAAGAACTGAAAACTATCACCCATACCTACCTAGATCGTAGTAGCGATGCTGAGAGCAACGATGATATTGCCGACCCTCATACCCACCAAGAACTGAAAACTATCACCCATACGTACCTAGATCGTAATAACGATGCTCAGAGCAACGATGATACTGACGACCCTCATACCCACCAAGAACTGAAAACTATCACCCGTACCTACCTAGATCGTAATAACGATGCTCAGAGCAACGATGATATTGCCGACCCTCATACCCACCAAGAACTGAAAACTATCACCCATACCTACCTAGATCGTAGTAGCGATGCTGAGAGCAACGATGATATTGCCGACCCTCATACCTACCAAGAACCTGATGAAGAAGCTACATACATAGAATTATATTGAATGATGCCATAGAGAGAGATTATGTCGACGTGGAAGGCGTTTAAATAGTTCTATGATAAAACATGAAATATAGTGGTATTGTGCTAATTAAGAATTGAATACATGAGAAGAAGAAAGATCCAAGTCTATCACAATGATTTTGAGTTATCAACAAATATAAAACATAATTTTGAGAAACAGACTGTTTCAGTCTTAATTTATTACATATATATTGATGGACTTGGATGCCTCCTATCATGTATCCAATTAGAATACAAGGATGAAAACTCGTCAAAAACCACCATGGCTTTCCCTTCTTCGTCTTGTGCTCCTCCTCCTTAATTCTTTCATTTACCATGTCTACTCGCCTTATTACCAAATCTCTTGATCTTCAGTACAAAGATTAATTTTAAAATACTATGAATTGCAGAAGTCTGACAAATTTGGGTACAAGTAGTTGTATTCCAGCAGACTTTACCTGACGTCCCACCACTACATGAAAGTCAGTGAATGGGATACGTTCCATTAAATCTATTTATATATACTAATCTTCTTCCTTTGTGGAAGTTTGTTTCTACAGCACTGTCATTTTCTGAAAAATTTGATTGACGTATAAACAATTTTTCACATCACGGAGCAACAAAAGATGATATTATTTTTGAAAAATTGTATTGTTTTTTTTTATCTGCAGAAGTATCTGATGAATACGATTTTAGAAATATAAGATATGTTTTAAATGATTCGATGCAGGTACAATTACAAAAGAAAATGTATTGAGTCATGTATATACACGTATGCCTTAAAGTACGAAGGTAACTATATTCCATTATGTTAATCAGGTTTTGAGATATCGGTAGGAGAAATATTATATTATACTGTACTTTTTGTCTGTATTGATAGTGTTATTGCTGTTTAAATAGTTATTTCAGCACTTGTGGACAAGAACTAATTAATACTCAATTATTATTATCTATTACTACTATCATTATTATCATTATAATTGTTATCAAAATATTAATATTATTAATATTATTATCACTACTACTACTACTACTACTATACTACTACTCCTACTAATACCATGACTATTAGTATTATTACTATGACTCCTCCTACTAATACCATGACTACTAGTATTACTGCGATTCCTCTTACTAATACCATGACTACTAGTATTATTACTACGACTCCTCATACTACCATGACTACTAGTATTACTACGACTCCTCCTACTGATACCATGACTACTATACTACTCCACCTACTAATACCGTGACTACTAGTATTACCACTACTCCTACTAATACCATGACTACTAGTATTACCACTACTCCTCCTACTAATACCATAACTACTAGTATTACTACGACCCCTACTAATACCATTTACTACTCCTCCTTCTAATCAATACCATGACTACTAGTATTACTGCGATTCCTACTACTAATACCATGACTACTAGTATTATTACTACGACTCCTCATACTACCATGACTACTATTATTACTACGACTCCTCCTACTGATACCATGACTACTATACTACTCCACCTACTGATACCGTGACTACTAGTATTACCACTACTCCTACTAATACCATGACTACTAGTATTACCACTACTCCTCCTACTAATACCATGACTACTAGTATTACTACGACCCCTACTAATACCATTTACTACTCCTCCTTCTAATTAATACCATGACTACTAGTATTACTACTTCTACTACACCAATACAACTTCTACGAAGCAGTGGAAGTCAAGCTGGTTAATATGTCAACGATAATTTGTTAGGATGTGAACGAAGAATTGTCTATTACGAAAATGTACTAAGTTGCGAACATAAACATAGTCCATGTACATTAAAACCAACATGAAAGCACTGTGTTATGTAAGGGTGCATTTTTAGGTAAAAATTTAAATAGTAGAAGTAGAAATTGTTTAGTATATTATGTAATGCAAACCAAGTCAGCATTGAAGCTAATCTTGAGCTCTGGAAATATGGGCAGCGTATGTATGAAAACATGGCTATAATTCATTTTGGATTGTTTATCCTGCGGTAGATCTTGATTGTTTAAACCAGTAAAATAAAAATAAAAACTTACAAAAGCTTGCTAGAAATCATCTCCATAAAATAAAAGCCACAACTCTCATTTGCACATAGTTACCTGTGATATAAGCACATGGTGTCTGGCCTTACCTTGATTTCTTCATCTTTCTATGCTCATTACTCAGCCCCTATACCTTTTTCTACCGAAATCGTTTGGCATGTGTCATTTATTTGTATTCTTGAACATTTAGTGTAAGTTTTGTTGGGTTCTGTGATAATAGTATTTCTATCATTACCAGAACTCAAGCTTATCTTTAATACATTACCATATGCGCTAGGGATTTCTAGCACATTATTACACGTGAATGATGATTAGTAGAATTATAGAATGCACAATATGTAAACATGAAAGAAGTATAAACAATAAAGAATACAAACCAAAAAAATTACTCATTTAGTTTCAGTTGCGTAAATTCGTCAAATTGCACTTTGAATGTTTCTTAACAAAATGTACCCGTCTGATTATAAAGCGGTTTGGAATTCGTTGTACCGTTATCGACTCTTAATCCTTGTCTAAATTAAGTTACCCCACCTCCTGCGCGAAGCACGGAAGCTTTGGCATTTACTTTAATTATTAGAAAAAAAAGACGATTCGTTGTGCCTTTCTCGAAAATAATCCTCGTCTACATTCACCCCCCCCCCCCTACCACGCAAAGCTCGGAAGCTTGTACGTTTCATTAAATCATTAGAGAAAGAAGACGATTCGTTGTACTGTTCTCGAATTTTGATCCTCGTCTGAATACAGTTTTCCTCTCCCCCTCCCGCGCGAAGCGTGGAAGCATTTACGTTTCATTAAATCATTAGAGAAAGAAGGCGATTCGTTGTAAGCTTTCTCGACTCTTAATCCTTGTCTAAATTCAGTTACCCCACCACCTGCGCAAAGCATTTACATTTAATTTAATTATTAGAGAAAGAAGACGATTCGTTGTACCGTTTTCGACTCTTAATCCTTGTCTGAATATCAAAAATGTTTTTTGTCTGCTCCTTTTTCTTCATACGTCCTTTTTCTTTTCTCTCCTCTCTTTTTTTGGCCGGCGTATTTTTTTTTGGGGGGGGGGGGCCGCCCCCACTGCCACCCTGGTTACGCGCCTGCGGTCAGATGAACATCTGTTGATACCTTGTCCGCCCCCGGAAACTCATGGGTTGAAGGCAAATTACGGTCAGATAAGCATTTAGGAGCCGCCTTAGGGCCCCTGGTGGGGTCGAGGGTGCCGAAACCCCTGAATCTCAGGGGTTCAGGCATTTGATTACGGTCAGATGAACATATTTTAATACTTTATTTGTGACACTGGCATGACACTGATTGGCGTGAGGTCCAGCTGGCGGAGCCCCCAGAAGATCAAGGGTTTTAGGCGTTAAATTACGGTCAGATGAGCAATTTTTGATACTTTATTTTGTTGTGACACTGGTAGTTAACTATTCTTTCTTTCTTGCTCTCTTTCTCTCTATTTCTCTTTAAAATGCTTTTCCAAAAGAAATAGGGGAGCTGGAGGCTCCCGATCCCCGCCGTTCCGCGGGCCCTGACATGTAGGCATCTCAAGAAGCATATTTCTTGCCTGGCTGTTAATTTACAAACGCATAAAAAAGTATAATTTACTAAAGAATGAGGAAAAATTTTGGAAAATTATGTCATTTCAGCATAATGTGTAAACCACCGTTATGGAATTAGAAATAAACCACGTTTAAAGTTTATTTCCCCCGAGCCCCCTCCCCGATCAATACGCCAGTGCCCCCCCCCCCCCCCGATCTGAACTTTGTTGGCGGAAACATCGAAACTGATCTCCCCTAAGTTTCTTATTTCTCTTTTTTTCTTTCCCTTTCTCTCCTTTTTTCCCTTTTCCTTCCCTTCCTTCTCTCTCTTTAAGGTTTGATGGGGGTGAAGGGGGAGGGAAGGTCATTTCGACCCCACCCTTTTCCACACGTTGTTGGCGGGATTAACTGCAAATGATCTATTTCCCCTTCTTTTCACCTTTTTTTGTTGGTCCCTTTTAGCTCTCCTTTTGTTTCCTTCTTTCTCTCTTTTTATTTAGCGGGGCGGGCGGAGGCAAGGGCATTTTGCCCCACCCCCACCCCGATCCACAACTTGTTGGCGGAAAATTGCAACATTTTACCCCGGTCCCCATTATAAAAAAATCCTCTGGACGGCCATGCATTATGGCTCAAACTGCCCCCTACCCTAGCCCCCGCTGCGTACAGTCATGGTTCAGTGACAAAAGCAATGGCCTCGTAACTGTGAGGCCCCAGGATCAAAACCGTGTCGATGTGATATGTTAGTGCCCTTTAGTGGGGCATTAATCCTCATTACTGTCATTTATGACTTAAGGTCATAGGTCCCCTAGTTGATAAGCATAGTAGCATACACATGCTTTAGCAGTCACGCAAAACACACATTGGCAAATTATTATTCAATAAAATCTGAGAATGTATACTATTATCTAGATCTATTATTTTTTAATTATTTTTAAAATAATTCCATAAATTGGAATAAAAACAAATTTTCCACCTTTATGAGCGACAGTGTATATTTATCAAGATTGCTATCATTTTTCTACCTTAATTTTTTTATTTAAAGGAATTTGTTTACAAATCTTTTTGACATTTCCAACTTATAATTACCATTAATATTCTTCTTCTTCTTCTGTTTCTATTTCTTCTTCTGCCTTTTCTCCCATTTCTTTTTTTTTCCTCCTCATGTTGCTTTTACCTCCCTCTTTGGTTCCCTCTTCCTCTCTTTCACTTTTTCCTCTCTCTCTCTCTCTCTCATTCTCCCTGCCTTTCTTTGTTTTCTCTCTTTCTCCCATTTTTTTTTATCTCTCTCTCCTTTTTGTTTACTTCTCTCTCTCTCTCTCTCTCTTTCTCTCTCTGTCTCTCTGCCTCTGTCTCTAAAGAGAATTTTAAAGATTATAAAATGAGTCCTGGCATTACGGTTTAAATTGCTCCGATAGCTATCGATACTCCTTGTTAATGACTGATTTAAACACAAAGGTATGGAGACTAGACCTCCTCATCTGAAGGTCATTTTATTATATTGGTCTACAAACCAATCCTGAAATTCTGAGCTATCAAATTTTGTTTCTTATAACACGAGATGGCGCTCTCTCGAATTGTAGTCCTAGGAAAGAGAGAGATGGTCAACTCTTTGTTAGTAACTGAGCAAACTGATGTCTGGTTATATAATAAGAGTACTCTTCCCTTTACCGAAATATTCTCTTATAACTTTCATCAATAAACATTCATAGTTGTTCAAAGCTGCAAACATACCAGTCTTTGAAAGGACGAAATACCTGTGAGTCTGATTAATATTCGACATCAGCCTAAAATGCATTCATGTTCTCTTCCCTCATGCAATGATGTATGAACTATGAATTGCAAATTATATTCAAATATCACAAAACTGAAAATTAAGATACATGAAGCTTTTCTACGATAAATAGTTCCACATTCAAATTTACATCCTGATTAACGAACTAGATGAAAGCTCCTCCCTTAATTCTTTTCAACGAAAGCTCAGGTGTTTCCTTTTGAGTAAGTATATTTCTTTATCAATATCAATTCACGGAATACACGGAATACACGGAAAGGTAGAGCAGATTTTCAAGAACTAATATCGGATATTTTCATTGGAACTATATGGTGGATTTTATATTGTGTACGATAATTGTGTGGATACGTATACATTTGACGCCTGGACAAATTGGTGAGTTTTGCGGACTGATTCTTCTCATGTTTTAGGACTGTTAAAATAAAGTTTACCTGCAAAGATCAACTCGACATTTTATCACAGTCCCACCAATGGCTCACGGAATTAGGACAAACAGGTATAAGGGAGAACCTGGTTCATCCTCCTTTAAATACAAACTACCGAAAGGACTGACTATGAAATGCATTTTACATGCCCTAGACTTAATTGAATGTGCACGAAAAAGAATACCTGAAGGTCATGTTCCTATTGATGCTGCACATGATGAACTAACTAAGATTTATCCCCATTTAAACCCTGATATTTGTCGCCATTTTGCTGTTATCCGAACTAACACGGAAGATGCCGAAGGTGTCGAAGAAGCCGACTACGAAGTACCGTCACCGCCCTACAATGATTCTACAATGGAAAATGTTCCACCACCTGACGAAATACCGGACAACGATGCATTGCCCGAAGAATGCCATATATGTGGCGCTCAGTGTAGAGCGAAGGAGCATATTTGCATACGATGTAAGGGTATGAATCATCGCATCGATCAGTTATCTCTGGAGTTACGTAAGGTCCAGCACGCAGTAGAAGCATTAATAGACAATCCTCGGAATGCTCAGATCAACCCACCCCAGCAATATCAACAAAGCAATCGCCCATCGACACAACAAAATAGAAGTCAGGTTCCACCGGATATCGCCCGTTCCCAGGATAGCTTTCCAGTCTTACCTGCCCACCCAATGAATCACACGAGTGGCTACACGAACCCCCCACCCCCTCGACCAGTTCGACCCCCTCCTCAATATCGACCTACACAATACAACTCTCATGCACGTATGCAACCTCCATTGTCATACTACCAGTCGCATAACGGCACTCAGGCCCCTCCATCTCTTCAACCAAGACCCTTTAACCCCAACTCACAGAGCAATCAGGGAACAACAAATGCGTACCTAGATCCATACTTTGGCAATCAACAACAGTCGTATGCTTCAGTAGTCCGAGCCCCGCCCACTTTCTACGAATTTCCAGCAAGCTGTAGATTCTGCGGTGAACCGAATCACCGCGAACACAAATGTAGACATGGAATACAACTCCAGTGCCGACGATGTTTTGAATTTGGCCACAAAGAGAAAATGTGTCAATACTAAGTCGATGGCCAAGAAGAGTGTGCCATTGACTTAAATGCTGTCGATGGACAAGAGAAAGTGAACTCAGGAAAGTCTCCTCAAAGTGAATACTGTAAATGTGCCTTTCGTTTATCCAAATACAGTGGACTAAAAATTGGTCACCTTAATGTTCGTAGCTTAAGTGATAAAATAGATGAGATACGTTTTTTGATAAAAAAGATTAACTTTGACATACTTTGTTTAACCGAAACCTGGTTACATGAAAAGATCAGTAATACTGAAGTGAAAATTGATGGCTATGTTCTGGTAAGAAGAGATAGAGGTAATGGTAAAAGAGGCGGAGGTGTATGTCAATTTATCCGCGATACTTTATTTTTTGCTGAAAGATGTGATTTGAACAATGATTTACTAGAAGCAAAATGGATAGATTTATCACTAAAATCTGAAAAAATTACGATTGGTTGTGTGTATCGACCACCAAATTCAGATATGAATTATTTTAACAGCATGCTTGATATCTTTGAAAAAGCTAGTATGGATAATTATGATATAGTTGTATTAGGGGATCTTAACTATGACTATAAAATCGATGACGATAATCCTATTAACCTACTGGAAAACTTGTTCTCTTTACGACAAATGATTTTAAAACCTACAAGAGTAACAAGTACCTCATCGAAATGCTTAGATCACATTCTTAGTTCTATACCGGACAAGCACTTAATTAGTGATGTTGCTAAAATAGCCCTAAGTGATCACTATTTGATTTATACATGTATCAATTTACAAAAAGAAGTGAAAGTTAAACATAAAGTAGTTCGTTTTCGAGACTACCAGAATTTTGATGAGAAAACCTTCATTCAAGACTTGAAAAACTGTTTAAACCTTAATGATATACTTACCAGCAATTTATCTGTAAATGAAATGTGGACCAAATGGAAAACCTCTTTCGATGAAGTTTGCAATAGTCATGCTCCAATGAAAGAATGTAGAGTTAAGGATCGTCACAATCCATGGATTACTTCTGATGTTGTAAAACTTATGTATAAGAGAGATTATTTAAAAAAGAAATATGACAAGCTCAAACTACCTCATATTTTGTCTGAGTATCGTCGGACGCGGAATAATGTTACTAAAGTTATTAAAAATAAAAAACGAAAATATTTCAGTACTGTTACAGAGAAGTATAAAGGTGATAGTAAGAAATTATGGAAAGAAATAAATAAGTTTATAGGACGGAAATCTACTAATACAGATATCCCTAATAATTTGAATGGTGATGATTTTAATGAATATTTTGTAAATATAGGAAAGCAAATTTCTGATTCATTTCAAAATGAAGTTTTTATATGGAATCATCCTGATAGCACATACACTTTCGGATTCCAATCAGTTACAGTTGAAAAGGTTAGAAAGATCCTTTCCCAGCTATCGAGTGACTCAAGTCTTGATATTTTAAATTTTGATACCAAACTACTTAGAATAGCATCGTCTTATATAAGTACCTCTCTGAGTGTATTGTTTAATGAAAGTCTGTTAAGCGGATTAATACCGGAAGACTGGAAGATTGCTCGGACCACTCCCATTTATAAGGGTAAAGGGGATTTGGGTGATATGACTAATTATAGGCCCATCTCGGGGGTATGTCACTTAGCTAAATTACTGGAAAAAGAAATTCAGAGTCAATTACTTTTATATCTTCAAAAACACAACTTTATAAATATTGATCAATATGCTTTTTTACCGAACCACTCGACAACAACATGTTTACATAAGATTTTAGATGATTGGTATGATTCTTTTAATGAACGTGAAATGGTTGGTACTTGTTTCCTCGATATATCGAAATGTTTTGACTGTATCGATAATAAGTTATTACTGCAAAAATTGGAAAGATATGGTGTTCAGAATAATGAGTTGATATGGTTTTCAAACTACTTGTCTGGTAGAAAACAAACTGTTTATTGTCATGAGAAACTGTCTAATTTTAAGAGTCTGTCTATTGGAATACCCCAGGGCAGTGCACTGGGTCCTTTACTTTTTCTTGTTTTTATTAATGATATAAGTGAATGTCTAAGATCATGTTCATGCAATATATATGCTGATGACGTTGTTATATATATTTCTGATAAGAATATCGAAGTTATTAGGGATAAGCTGCAGGCTGATCTAGAGGGAATTAGTAAGTGGTATAAAAGAAATAAACTAAAAGTTAATACTGAAAAAACTTACAGTATGTTATTGAAACGCAACTCGCAAAATAGTCAGGATTTAAACATTTCTTTGGATGGAAATAAAATCAAACAAGAAAAAGACATTAGGTACTTAGGAATTGAATTGGACGAAAACCTAACCTGGAATATCCATGTAAAGAAGCTCAGTAAATCGTTAGCTTATAAAATATTTTCTTTGAAAAAGGTCAGTAATTTCACCGATACGAATGTGTTGAATAAAATTTATAAATGTATAATCCAACCTATATCAGATTATGCATGCTCGATATGGGGGAATTGTTCTGTTTACAACAAGAACATTATTTTTAGATTACAAAAAAGAGCAGCAAGGATAGTTGAACGGAATTTTGATTTTAATGAAAGTGGTCTTGATATTGTTAAAAGATTGAAATGGCAGGTTTTAGAAGAAAGACGTAACTATTTCCTTGCTTGTATAATGTATAAATGTATCTATGGTTACGCTCCATTACGTTTGTGCAATGCTATTGACATGGTTTTTGAACGGCATCCAATGAATACGAGATTGGCTAACTCAATGAGTGTTGTCCTTCCCAAGCCTAGTATTGAAATTTTCAAGAATAGTTTACGTTACGAAGGCGGCAAAGTATGGAATAATTTACCCTCTAACCTACAAAATGCACAATCCATCGACTGTTTTAAAAACATGTATAAAAAAACCTATTTCAGCAAATTATGAATAATATCATCGTTGTTTTTGCTCTTTTTGCTTTAAGTTTAATTTGGTACTTCATGATATAAGTTCATTTTGTAGTGTGATAGAGTTTTGATTTTGAATAGATTAGTTGATTACGTGATTCCATTATTGTGTTTTTATATATTTAATTAAATATCATGTATTTTTGACTTGGTTTTTACTCAAGATTATGGTCACTATATATTTTTATCATGACTTCATGAGTATTTTAACAATTCTCATTATATATGTATGATTATTCTGTTTTGATGTTTTAGTGTAAGCTTTTAATATTCAGGACCAGGATGTAAACCAGTCCTTTCTGATCTTGTTATCCTGATGAAATATGTTCAAATAAATAAAATAAATATGTATAATATTAATGTTGATGCCGCGCTGGATCGTACAGGTAGTTATACAGACTTTTATTATTTTACAATGCCATTGATTTCATCAATTTGCCTTCTCTTCTTCTACTTTTTCTTCTTCTTCTGCCTCTTCTTCTTCCACTTCTTTCTCGTCTTCCTCTTCTTCTCCTTTCTTCCCTTCTTCACATTCTCATACTTATCATCATTATAATATTTCCTTATTCTAATTTTCTTTTCTTCTCAAGTTCACTCTCCTTGTACGTTTCCAGAATCTCATACTATACTACTCCGTTTTCGCCTCCTATAATACCTTTTAAATTCAGACCTACTATATTGTGTTTTTTAATACTCAGTAGGGGAGCCTATTCGCATACGAGCTATGCTTTTTACTTATGCTCCCCACATTTTACATTGTTTTACCTTGCCTGTCACATCTATATATTTCGAAACTTTGTACTACCTATTTTCCGTACATTTTACTTCATTTGAAATCTTTAATTTTTGTAATGTGAAATCTACGCTTATACGCCTGTATGAAGAAAAAAAACTTCAAACTTCAAACTGCAAACGTAAATGTATTAGCTCATCAATATCAGCGCAGCACAATACACGTCATATAGTGTCCTATATAGACACTCAACGATTCAAAGATAGCTAAAACACGGTAATTAGCTTTGACAATTCTATAAACTACACTGAAACCAGCAGACAATCGCTGATGTAACTTGCTTTCTTTTCTTGGTAAGCGCTAGAGCAGGATATATTTTTTCATTAATCTTATTATTCTCTATGCACAATACAAAATTCCAATCGTTGAAGCAACTAAATAAATTAAATTGATAGCTTTTAAGTTTCTGGCAAGATTAATGTTTGTTAAAGTTCAAGTAAGCCTTTAAATTAATTTTAATCTTTTGGCTGAATCATAGACCTAACAAAGATATAGGATTAAATGAGAATTACGTTTTTAACTGTACATTATTTTTCGTTTTCGATAAAAAACATTGTATGATTAAATAACATTAAGCACTATTAACATAACTATAGAATATAAAAGGCTCATATAAAGATATTACTATAAAATACTATCAATCCCATTTTATTCTCGTGTTTTTCACTGGTCAGCTGGTCTAGCAATATATTCATGTCAAATGTATTACTTTCCTGGAAGTCACAATGTGGTATCGGTGCTGACTGTCCCTTTACTTGGCAGTTGGATATCCTGACTGCTCGAAGCCGCCAAGGACGTTCGACCATCCTGCGACCCAGTATGCTTGTACTTTGCCCTGACGAAATCGTCACTGCGACGCTGACCGGGCTTGACCTCGGCAAAGTTGCAGTGTATCCATCGCACCCACTGCTCACGGACCTCCTTCTGCCGGACGCAGAACATGAAAAAGACGAGGAAACCCTGAAGGGAGTTTAAGACGAGGAAGAGGATGTTAAAGACAACACGGGCACCACCAATGGCGAGGAAACCGAACAACCATGTCAGACCGAGCAAGACAGAGATGGCGACGGCGTTCTTGACCCGTCGCCACATCTCACCGCGGCTGGCTTGGTTGGTCTTGTTGTCAGCGACGGATTTGCGGCATGACAAGCGTTGCATGACGATACCAAAGATGGTGAAGTTGGCGGCAAGTAAGAGAGCGACGATGAGTAAGACGCCGTAAAACAGGGCTGGACCCGGCTTGACAAAGCAACTGTTAAGCGAAGAGAGAAAAACACACCATACTTAAGTTTGAGAACAGAGAGGCGATCTCATCACGGTGTTATTCTCTTCAACAAAATATTGACGAATTATAAGATTGATAATAAAAACAATAATTTATATAAAATGATAGCGATAGTGATAACTCAACAAGAAGCAAATAAATCACAATTTATTATTACTTTGAAATAAGTACATGCTCAAAGGGCCTATACAGTTTCCATGAAAAGACGCAAAATTACGACCTTGTCGACATAGGTTTTCAAAATTAAAACAACTCATCAATAATTGCACATACAATGAAACTACACGGGCCGACACATTTTCCATGATACTACAAAATGGCGAAATTGGATACCTTCAACGTCAGTTTTCAAAAATATTATTATGCCTTTAACACAAGATGACGATTTATGAGAAAATTTAAATATTTAACTTACTAATTCCCGTCTCCCAAGTAGAGGGAGTTATCAAATGCTACTGTTACGATACACACGAGAAGAGGCAAACCTGTAAACAAAAATATAATATCGGAAAAACTTAAAGATGTCAAAAAAATCAATATAGGTGACAGGGTCTAATTTTCTCAGGAAGATTGACTTCCCGCTGCCTGAATGATAACTTTTTTTTCCCAGTTTTTCCGATCGTTTGCGCTGGGGAAGTAACCACTACTTTACATGTCCTTTAAAAATCTGATAATAATGATAATAATTTTGTTTAAACAGGAATTTTTCATCAGCCTCAATGCTGTTCTTCATGAAGGTCTTGTAATTATTAACTTAGTATCCCCCAGCAATTGCCAGGTACCCATTTACACCTGTGTGGAGAGTGGCAAGTGTTGATTAATGTCTTGCCAAAGGACCGTAATTCTGGGATCGGTCTTGAACCACTAACCCTAGGATTGCGAGTCAAGTAAACAACTCTCTATACCACGACACCCCCACATTATTTTCTTAGTAGACCAAGACACTCACCATAAGCAAAAAGCGCGGCCTTACGCATAAAATAAGACACGGTGGCAGCTAGGACCTTGACGAAGAGGAGGTACATATTGATAGCTTCCACCAACATCCACGACATCGACGACAGCAGAAAGAAATGGATGAGAAAACCGACCACCACGCAATCCGCGGTCGTGTTACGGCGGTCGATACCGATGACGAACACGAGATAGAGCCCGAGAAGCGCGAAGCAAAGGTTAATCAGGATCCGCTGAGGTTGCTTCGAGCGTAGTTTTCTGTTTATATTAAAAAGGGTGATCAAATTTGATTATCAATATTCGTTTACAGTTTGTAGAATGATACGGGCCGACATGATGGCAGCATGGTCCCTAAAAAGAACATCTACCTCGTGGATGTTACCTTTCGGGGGTCCGTTCTCGTAATGTCCAGATTGTAATGTCGAAAAGAAAAACATCTAAAGCTTTTGGGGTTTGGGAACAATTCAACATGATTTTTGCATACATTTCAGGGAGCTGCTTCAGAATCTTGTCCAGTTCCGAAAAGTTTCACAAGCGAAAGATAATAATTATCAAGCATGAAAAGTGCTGTCAAACTCAATTAACGCAGACTTACACCCATATAAATTGTTCTTCTGGCATATGACCTACAAATGCAACATTTTAAAGTCGCAAAATATCATATACAACTTGAAAATTTGTAGTTTTGTCAATTCCTGCCAAATTGTGTTTGCAGAATAACCATCATTTTTGCTTACGATAATACTGCTATTAATAAAAATCAATCACTATGTATTAACTCATATGAAAGTAATTCAATGAGTAACTTATTCCACATATTAAAAGTATCGTCATTTCCTGAGCAATAGTAGGCCTATCTTTTGTTATAGCTTTATCCATTCCTATCCATTTACATGACGACAGATCGGTTAAATAATCTTTGAAATATTATATTTGATAAAAATAATACTTTGATTTAAAGAACATGTTTCAAAATACCGCTTCAAAACCGGGTTTAAGCTGTTCTCAAGATTGTTAGTCAAAGAATACACAAGTATATAAAATATTGACGTTTGATGAGTCAGAGGGAATATTAGGAAAGATCACTTACTTCGTGCTCAGATAGGTAACAAGTGTAATCACTAGGCATATGATGAAGATGATACAGCCGATCATACCCAAAACATCTAAAGCGTAGAGGCCCATATCTCCAGATACATCCTACAAATAACGAATGAAGCATTGCAAGAGAGGGAGACGGAAAGAGAGAGACACACACACACATTAAATCACTTTAAAATTTGAAAACATGTTTACGGGTACACCAAATGAATGATCCATGTAATATTGAATATTTTACAGCGCTCACATCTACCACGTACATTATCCAAGCCACTCCAATATTACACCAGCTCGAACTAGGCGAGGGCTGTCGATTCCGGTGCACCCAAGGAATTCCTTCCCATACCAATACCCATTTAACACCTGGGTGAAGAGTGGCAAATAAAGATTTATGTCTAAATTGCAAAAGAACAATAGTGCCGCACGGTGGCTCGAACCCACGACCTTCGTATCACTAGTCAAATGTTTAAACAATTTGGCTACGCCGCCTCTGTTTTCGACATGTCACTACTTGTAGATACTTGCTCCCTCTATATAGAAAACAATGCCTGGGCGGTGCCCGTCGGTCCCCCATGATCCTCTTTTTCTTATGTTAATTGAGAGCTGAGTTGAAGAGATAACCACCTGTCAGTGACCATGCTGGGCGGTATCATCCTCCCTGGCCAAACTAGTGCAGACGGACTTTAAGATCCTACTTCACACTCTGGTGGTGATACTGTTCAATTAGTTACCGTTGTAATGACCCTGAAATCTAAACCCTGCAAGTCGGTCCATTCATGGCAGAGAGATGAACAACAGTAACATTGATAGTAATAACCGCGATTCAAGGTATAATATACGATAGCGGTTCTAATACCGAGAAGTATTCCACGGTGACACTTCTACGAAGATAGCTATTTTTCCAACTATTTACCATGAGTGTTTTTTTTAATGAAATTAAATGACATGAAAAGAAATAATAATGTACCATTAAGACGGCAAAGCTTGTCAGGTGATCACAAACACATCGTATCCTATTGATGTCGGGGTTGTATTCTCGTCGACATCCTTCTGACGACCATCGACCTCCTAGATCAGTCTTATCCCAGAACACACACGTCCTGTTATCCACCGCCTCACTGTCTCGAGTCACCTGTATGGAGCAGAACGAAGCAGATACACAATCCAAAGGCGGATCGATCCAACAAAACAATAAGGAGAGTATTGGAATGTAAATGGATAACTCTTATTCTTAGTCAAATAATTGCTTCATTTTTTTCAGGTGTACTTATCTATTATGTCACGAGAAGCAATACACTTATTAGCATACTGGAAATGCTTTTGTTCTCCCAATGGAAAATCTATTTGACAGTTCTAGAGGAGAGGGAAAAAAAAAAAAAACTTTTTTTATATGCATGCAAATTCCAAGAGTCTGTAGTTTCTATTTTGAGACTGTTGATTGGGTGAAATGCATCACTCCTTAATAAGAGAAGAAAAGATGTAGCTTCGGAGAGTATTGGAATGTGAATGGATAACTCTTATTCTTAGTCAAATAATTGCTTCATTTTTTTTTCAGGGCTGTTGCCAAGTCAAATTTCCTTATGTTTGAGAAGTATTTAAGCTTCGAACTACATGCGTCTCAAGAATGTCATCTTTTTGTTTAATTTTTTATTTTTTTATATGCATGCAAATTCCAAGGGTCTGTAGTTATTATTGTGAGACTGTTGGTGAAATGCATCACTCCTTAATAAGAGAAGAAAAGATGTAGCTTCGGAGAGTATTGGAATGTAAATGGATAACTCTTATTCTTAGTCAAATAATTGCTTCATTTTTTTTCTTCAGGGCTGTTGCCAGGTCAAATTTCCTTATGTTTGAGAAGTATTTAAGCTTCGAACTACATGCGTCTCAAGAATGTCATCTTTTTGTTTAAAAAAAAACTTTTTTTATATGCATGCAAATTCCAAGAGTCTGTAGTTTCTAATTTGAGACTGTTGATTGGGTGAAATACATCACTCCTTAATAAGAGAAGAAAAGATGTAGCTTCGGAGAGTATTGGAATGTAAATGGATAACTCTTATTCTTAGTCAAATAATTGCTTCATTTTTTTTTTCAGGGCTGTTGCCAAGTCAAATTTCCTTATGTTTGAGAAGTATTTAAGCTTCGAACTACATGCGTTTCAAGAATGTCATTTTTTTGTTTAAATTTTTTTATTTTTATATGCATGCAAATTCCAAGGGTCTGTAGTTATTATTGTGAGACTGTTGGTGAAATGCATCACTCCTTAATAAGAGAAGATAAGATGTAGCTTCGGAGAGTATTGGTTGTTCCCAGGTGTACTTACCAGCTGCATGTTTTTCATGTTGGTATTTACTTGGTAGTTAAGCTATTATATGGGAAGATACTGGTTTACAACCCTGTGATTATTAAGGATGTTCCCTTTTTATATGTTGATTATTGAAATGTAATTTACTCCTGAATACTTAATCAATTTGTGATTAATAGATTCAAGAGCCTTCAAAGATTTTCGTACATGACATGTTTTTTTTTTTATAATTGCAAGGAAGCATTTATTTTGTGTATTCTGTAAGTCAGGCTATTATAGCACCTTCAATGTGGAGAGGGTACATAATCCTTTATAGCCTTATTTTCGGGAATGTTACCTTCAAATAGAAATTTTTAGAGTGGGAGGGGTGGGGCGGGGGAGCTGCAATATTGCATGCCTTACATGTATCAGTTTCTTTCCCAGATGACGGGGTTTCGTTCTTGCTTTTCGTGGGGTCCTTTAAGGTGGGGGATTGGCTCTGGGACTGGGTTAAATTTTCTTGTGTGTGATAGGTTATGGATGTTCTGATTAATTGTAAATTGTTCTCCCTCAACGTGAAAGGGATCAGGGACAGAGATAAAAGGGAACGCATATTTTTCTGGTGTAAAGATAAAGGGGCGGACATTGTTTTCCTACAAGAAACATTTAGTACTAGCGATTGTGAGGACAAGTGGGCTTCAATGTGGGAGGGTTCTACTTATTTTAGTCATGGTTCTAATCACAGTAAAGGAGTTCTCGTTTTGATTGCGCCGAGGATAGATATTGAGATATTGCAAGTCTTAAAAGACAGTGAGGGTAGATATATTTTTATAGACTGTAAGTTTCAAGGTGTTAGGTTGATTTTAGGCAATGTGTATTTTCCAACAAGAAATTTTGAGAGTGATCAATTGCAATTTCTTCGAAAATTACGCAATAATCTGGCTAAGTTAAATAAAGATAACTACCCGGTTATAATAGGTGGTGATTTTAACATGATTAGGGACATTGAATTTGATTATAACGGGAAATCTTTAAACAGGATTTCGAAAAGATTTAATCGAGAATTTGAAAAATTCATGGAAGATTTGCAGCTTTTGGATATTTGGAGATGTAGGCATTCTTTAAAAAGGCAATTCACTTATATGCAAAACAATCCCTTTATGCAAAGTAGACTAGATTACTGGATAATATCAGAATGTCTAGAGGAAATGGTTATGAAGTGCGATATAATTCCATCTGTTGCCCCTGATCATCATTCAATATTTTTACGTTTATTTGACAAAACAGTCAATAAAACGAATGGAAGAAAAGGGTCATATTGGAAATTCAATAATAGTTTATGTGAAAATGAAGATTATGTTAGAGAGTTAAAAAAGAAAATTTGTCAATTAAAAAACGAATTGCAAACTAAAATAAAAGACAAAAGGTTGTTATGGGATTTTTTAAAAATGAAAATTCGGAGCTTTACACAAAAATTTTCAAAAAAATTGGCTGATCAAAGAAGAACAATAAGAACAGATTTAGAAAAAGAAATACAATGTTTAGAACAACAATTGACGGAAAGCACTAATGCAGATACTTTAGAAAAATTGGAAAATACAAAAAAGAAATTAAAGGAAGTTTATAGCTATGTAAATGAAGGAATTAGGATTCGATCACGAGCCTCGTGGTACGAAAGCGGAGAAAGGGATTCGCGTTATTTCAATCAATTAATGCAAAATAACAAAAGAAAGAGTACTATTAAAAAAATTAAAACCTCAGATGGTGCTATTTGCTGCGATGAAAAAAGGATAACTGAAGAAATCCGGAAGTTTTACAGCATGTTGTACAGTAAAGTAGAGTACGAGTGCTCGGATAATTGTTATAATAGTTTCTTTCAAGGTTTACCGAAATTGACTGAAAAATCTCGAGAATACTGTGAAGGATCTATAAGTAATAAAGAATGCCTAGAAATCTTAAAAGAATTAAAACAGAACAAATCACCTGGAAATGACGGTTTTTCTTCAGAATTTTATCGTACCTTTTGGCCGAATATTGGAGATTTAGTTAAAGATGCCTTGAATGAAGCATATAGATTAGGAGAATTAGCATCGTCTCAAAAACAAGCTGTAATTACGTTAATCGCTAAAGATGGGAAAGATCCCTTTTCACTGAAAAATTATAGACCCATTTCCCTTCTTAATGTCGATTATAAAATCTTAACAAAAATTTTGGCTAAGCGAATCAAGAAAGTATTAAATGAGATCATTATGGGAGATCAGGTGGGCTACATGAAAGGGAGGAATATTGGTGAGGCCATTCGCATTATAGATGATATTATTTTTCATACATCCCGTTACAATTTATCTGGTTTTTTGTTAGCTGTAGACTTCGAAAAAGCTTTTGACTCAATTTCACATCAATTTCTTCAAAAAGTTCTGTCGTCATTTGGTTTCGGTCCGTCCTTTCAAAAGTGGGTTAAAGTTTTATACATGAACACTCTAAGTTGTGTATTAAATGAAGGAGGGTCCACCGGTTATTTCAAAGTAGAAAGGGGAGTAAGACAGGGAGACCCTCTTTCTCCGTACCTCTTTATCTTGTGTATTGAAGTAATGGCACACAAATTACGAATAGATAAATTGGTGGACGGAATTAATTTTGGAGATAAGGAAACTAAACTAGTACTTTATGCGGATGATATGACAATTTTTGTTCGCAATAAAAAATCAATTAATAGGTTAAAAGTATTATTTGCAGATTTCGAAAAAATTTCTGGACTGAAAATAAACAACGACAAGACTAAAATATTAAGGTTAGGTTCATGTCAACGTTTAGATTGTGATTTTGCTTTTGGCGAAATAGTTGACTTTCTTAAGGTTTTAGGGATTTTCTTTTCCCTCGATGAACACAAGAAAGAAGATCTAAATTATAAAGAAATCTTAAGTAAAATAAAAACACTTTTAAATTTTTGGAAGCAAAGGGATTTAACACTTATGGGTAAGATTCAACTATTGAAAGTGCACATTTATTCTAAAGTTCTTTATCGGGCGTCACTTACTCCTGTTCCAAAATGGGTTTATGATTCACTGGATGAATTAACTTTTGATTTCATATGGAAAGGAAAAACAGATAAAATCAATAGAAACACCATGTTCTTAGACTATAACCAAGGGGGGTTAAAGATGTTAAATTTTTCTGCACAAGTTAAATCGCAGCGAATTATGTGGATTCAAAAACTTCTAAACAAAGATGAAGACATGAAATGGAAACAATATTTTAACTTTGTCACTGAACACGTGGGTGGAGATTTGATATTTTCATGTGACTATATACCAAGTTTATTAAAAGTGACAGCTCCACAATTTTATAAGGATTTATTAGAAGATTGGGTGAATACGAGACATATAAGGAGTATAGACATTGGTGATGTGGTAATTTTTAATAATAAACTTATTCGATATAAAGGAAGTTGTATATACGATAAGAGGTTGTATGACAAAGGAATTTACAAATTAAAACATATTCTGGAAAACGATGGTAAACTAAAAAGTGACAGGCATTTTATCGATTTAGGTGTTGAAGTAAATGAAATTGAAAAGATCAAGCACTTTTATACCTGTTTACCAGTTTGTTGGAAAAATAATTTTAGAAAGGGAGAAGAAAAAAATAATTCTGGAACTGATTTCACTTTGGGGAAGAAAACAACTAATATAGCTGATTTAAAATCAAAACAAATTTATGTACAATTAATAAAGAAAGATGATTTTAAACCTTTGGTTTTTGAGAGAATTGGAAGGAACTATGGTTTTTCCTGTAAGGAAATAGAAAACATATTTTTAAGACTAAGACAGTGTACACTTAACAGTCGATTAAGAGAGTTTCAGTTCAAACTTATACATAATATATTATATACAAACCATCACCTCTTCCGTTTTGGTCTTGTCTCGACTAACTTATGCTCATTTTGCGAAAAAGATGAAGAAACATATAAACATTTATTCTATACTTGTGAATTTGCACAATCAGTGTGGGAAATGTGCACGAGATTTTTAGACGTTGAAATACATAACTGTAGTTTGGAGGAAATTCTGTATGGGAAAGAGGAGAGAAATAAAGGAAAATATCAATTAATGAATCATGTTTTAATTCTTGTTAAATATCTGATTTATAGAAATAGAGAACTTAAAAAACCACCCTCTTTTAATGAAATAAAGAATAGTATAATAGGAGATAAAGTAGAAGAAAGGAAATTGGCAGCAATGAGGGGAACTCTCACTATTCATTTTTCTAAATGGGAAAACCTGAGTATTAGACAAACAATTGGAACCCAGAGCCAGTCGTCCACCGGTTAAGAGGGGGGGGGGGGGAATGGGGATAAGGGAGAGGTCGGGTAGGGTAGGGTTAACAAAAAGAGAAAACTTTTCTCTCAGGACAACAGTATAAAAAGAAGTATAAGTTGCTACATTGTTAAAACAAAAAAAAATTGGATTATACAACTGCATATGTTTTCTTTGAAAATATGAATTTTTGTTTCAAATATGATGTATAGGAACTAACTATGTAAGTTTCTTTTGAAGCCGTTTGTAAGACAAAAATTTATACTGATTTATAATGTCATCACATTTGCAGTGAGAGTTATGATGATTGTAATTTGTACTATGATTATAATTTGTTTCAAGAGAGAAAAGAATAAAAACTGACCATAAAAAAAAAAAAAAATAAGGGGGTAAAATGTTGAACAAAGATACAGTAATTTGTTTTCATATATTTTTTTGTTGGGGGAGGGCGCTGTTTGTTATTGGGTTTCTGTATGGAGTAAGGTTCTCTAAACCCACTATCAAGCAACGTGCCGTCACTGATTAGTTCCGTATATTTCAGGTTGACAATAGGCGCATGGACTTTGTTTGAAATTTGACGCTCAACTGGTCAACAAATTTGACTTGCGGTTTTCTACACAATTAAGCAAATGAGTGCATTTTGGACGTACCACATGCGTGCTTGTCTCTGTTTCTAGGGGCCTATAATGCAATAATAATCGAGGCTTTTCATATATATATGGCCTCGTGTGGACAGGGCAGTAAACCCGTTACATACGAGTCGTCAGCGAATAGTGCGCGGCCTTGAACGGGCCGTCATGTGAACATGACATCGTACAAAGAGAGAGTGTTATTTAAAATGAGCAGTACAAATGTGCCATGACTGCATGTTGTATGTTCAAATTGCTTACAGAGGCCCGATTAATTGTTACGTTATACCCCCTTCACATACACGGATTTTTCTTACGAGTCCTTACGGATCGCCAACTCGTAGTCAATCGCAAGCATCCTTAAATAACTCGCTGGTATCCGTAAAGAAGTAGTCACAACTCGCAACAACTCGCAGACACTCTTAAGGATCCGTGAAAAAAGACGCAAATTTGGTGACATGTCAAAAATCTTCTTACGATTGTCTACGGATTGATTTTTGCGTTAATAACTCGTAAATAGCTCGTAACAATTCGTAGGTATCTTGAACCGCTCGCACCAACATGTAACCATCTTTAAAATGCTCGCAAGAATCCGTAAATGACTCGTAACAATTTTTGTTAACGATTTGTTACGGTAAGTTTACGGTTTGTTTACGTATTATTTACGGATTATTACGGGTGATTACGTGTTGTTTACGATTTCATTCGGGTCGTGTTACGATGGCTTTACGGATTGTTACGAATTATTACGAGCACTTTACGTGTAGTTACGAGTATTTACGAATAGATACGTATACTTTACGTATTCTTACGTATTGTTTACGATTTGGGGAAAGGTATAAAAGCTGCAAATTCGAACACTTAATTTTTACTTGTTATTTTTTGGCTAAAATCGTAGGGACTCATAAAAACTCGTAACTAAATCGTAACTATTCGTTACAAAATGTAAACAGGTCGTAACTAACACGTACGTTGCTCTTAATTATCCGTGACATCTCGTAAAAAATCGTGTAACTTCGCCGTAAATACATCGTGATACCTCGTAATAATCCGTAATAAACCATAAATAGCTTGTAAAAACTCGTAACAAATCTTAAATCGGTCGTAAAAGTGGCCATATCGCAAGGATCCGTGAAAGATGAGTGAATATATGCGATCCGTAAGGACTCGTAAGAAAAATCCGTGTATGTGAAGAGGTTAATAAGGAAATGATGCCATGTGTGCAGACGGCATAATACCTGTTGCACAAAAGTGTCATTTGCCTGACGCACGGGGGTAATAGTGCAGGTTGTGACGTAATCAAATTGACGCCCCGTGTGTAACTTGCATTAGCGTAATATCGTAGCCCTTTGCGTTTTATATTTGAAAGAGAAATTGTAGATAGTATTTCATAAATGACTCTCATAAAATTCAGGTATACAAATGACGTGTTGAGAGTGAATACATCATTTCAGATTGATTAAAGCACGCAGTTTTTCCGCTGCTCTTTTTAATGAATCAAACGAACTCACATTCAGTTCAAGGAAGGCTGTCTCCACTTCACCACCCTGCGGCAAACTTTCATTGACTACACCCTCCAAGGTCGCTGATATGACCCGGGTGCCGACCGCTAGTCGACGACCACCGCCGAGATCGTATTCTTGGTCTGGACTTAAGAAGAGCTTACTGGTCTGGAATATGAAGAAAGTCACTGGAACAGTTCCATTTTCTGAATGGTAGAGAAGATGGGAGAAGAATTGCTTTTCAGGGACTTTCAAGAAGGGGTGTACGCGTTTACTTTTTTGGTCTCATATAAAATTTTCTTAATTTCACCATAGTTCGATGTATGTTGTTATCGCTGCTGTTGTTGTTATTGTTGTCGTTGTTTAGGAAGTAGACCTGAAAATATCACTATTAATTATCAATACACAAGTTAACATACAGGAACGTGTGTTGCTAAATGGATTCACGCTTTGAAAACAACTGCTCGCTTACCACCTAAGCCTCATGTTTTTTTAATGATTGCAAATAGATTTCATTAATGTTCATTGTATCGAATTGAAGGAAACATAATTTAAAGTTCATGATTGTAGTTTACATTCTAGTTTGGTGACGGTTTCATTTAATTGTATGTAATGTTTGGGTTTGTAACATGTAGTGTATTGCACCTAATAAATATGGAGGCAAAACAATGGATGCATCGATTGTTGTCTTCGGAATGTTGTCCGGGTTGAAGTACACCATCGTTTTATTTTCATTCAGCTCGTTGAGCACGTTGCTTTTCTCTTCACCGTCCGGCGATGCCAGGGTAGCGAACCCAAAACCTTTCAACAGACTGGCCTTTGGGATCTGGAGGGCCACTACAGCTACGCTCCTTCCGACGATGGTGAGGTTGTTGCCGTCGCCCTGGGTCTGGAAGGTGATCTGTTGCTCCAAGAAATCGAGAATCCTCGTCGAGGTTTGGAACTCGACGGCGTAAACGAACTCCTCGTCGGGAGCACCGAGAGCATTGTCGACGATCCGGAAGGTGTTGTTGGTGACCTGATAGAAAACAGTTAATTGATTGGTTTTTCCTGACCCGAAATTAATTATTATAAATACCTCACCAAAGGTTACGAGCTCTGATTGGAAATTCTCACAGTATTTATCTTAAAATTTCAAGTGCATTGGACATCCATTAAATACTACTTTTGTCGGGGGTGGGTTGTGTCGCAAAACACAATATAAAATTTTAAATTGGTGGACAAAGTCGTAAGAATGGATTTCACATGGTTTTCGCAATCAGAAAGAGGCATTTGCCGGGAAGCTAACTCTGCAAGTACACCTCTCTGGGACTGAGTTCGGCGTCAGAAGTATACACATTAAAACCGTAAAATGTGTAATGTGTCATGACAGAACTAATTCATGATAATAACTTGTAAAGATAGTTTTCCGGCGACAATAGATTGACAGTTAATAATCAAATTCCTAAATTGAACCATGGATCCAAACCAAAACCTATCTTACCCTTATCCTATAACCATTAACTTAATCTAATTCTAATCGTAACCTATGCAAGCCCTAAATCAAAAATATTTGATGTCGCCAACAAATATTTGTCGGATCACGGAAAATCTGTGTTATTACCTCTGTCGATGAGTTCCCGACGTTGACGATTTTCTCCATAACATCGGAAATGGCTCGGAGATTTTCCGCGTTGATATCGGCGACATTCGCGGTCGCTTCAGCAACATCGTAAGAATATTCGGTCACATTCTCTGATGTCACAACTGCCTGTAATTGGAGAGAAGCATTTTCACCCAGAAACGGAGTCATATCTTGCAAGAGGCTAAATTCCAAAAATAGAATTGGAGAGACCAATTCTTGATGTGTACTTAAAAAGGTTTGCCACCAGTTTGGCACAGGACTAGGGGAACGACCGGCTAATTGCCCCTCCCCCCCCCCCCTGTCCGTGGAGTACATTTGCGTAAGTGTGCTGATGAACAATGATGAAAATGATAATTATTCGTTGGGGCTTTGATGACGCAAGCAGCTCGATATTGGGACAAAAGGCATACAGTGCAACAATTTTTAAAGCCGAATTAATGCCCTTTCACTCCATTCCCCCCCCCCCCTCTCTCTCTCTCTCTCTCTTTCTCTCTCTTCTTCTTCTTCTTCTTCTTCTTCTCCTCCTTCTCCACCTCCTCCTTATACTTCTCTTTTCTTCCTCCTCTTCTGCTTCATCTACTTCCACTAATATTACTCCTACTACTACTTTTACGAAAGAGTACGAAATATATAATAACTTAATTTCTTACCCTTGCAATGTTAACCAAAACCTCATTAGTATCTTCTCCCACATAGCAGTCTTGGGACACGGGATCTTCCCAGACAGCTGACGACAAGAGATCCCCACGACATGTCCGTCTAGCTCTTGGTAGGGGGGCTACAATAAATACATATGTTTGTGTATGACTTTAAGTGACTAATTTACCTAATCGAATGAGAAAAAGGGAGACAAAGAAAGGAGGAAACTAGAAAATGAAGGAACAGGAAACGAAGGGAAAGTAAAATGCAAAGAAGATGATATGCATCACCTATATAAAGACGAATCTGACCCACCCCTACCAAGACACCACATCACTGTCCGAATATTAGTCCTTTCAACATTATCAAGGGGCTGCAACCCCCTCCTTCGCCTTATATGCCCAAGCATGCTTTTAGAATTTCTTCAAATTATTAAGATTAATTATGAAAAATTTCATTAAATATCCCTAAATATTATCTGTGATGTGATCAGGGATGTAGCCACAGGAGTACGGTGTCACAGAAAGGGATGCCATGACTCCATTTCAGGCCCTCATCGATGGCCTTGTTACTATGCCTAGTTAATTCCCATTGGCTATCCACTACGTAAGGCCGATCGATGCCACCCCTCCCCCCCCCCCCTCCCCCCCGCTATTGCAAGTCATACAAATTAGTTAAACCACTTACACTCCCAAGTAATGTTGTGATTGCCAGGTGCGTTCCGACCGGCTGTGAAAAATAACATACGACCCAAACAGTACGGTTTTCAAGATTTCATTTCTCAGTTGTGGATACCTTACTTTGCATTTACATGTTTTCAACATATCTATAAGTCTTTTCTTGTTGTCAGGAGTTATCAAACCTCGGGAACCTATCTCTATACACATTAATTTAGGAGTCCAGCCGGCTTCTGAGATATCATGTGTTAGTCCGGCGTACCTGTCAAGCTTTCTTTGGTGAGCCTGTTGAATGTTGGTTTCAAATGGAATTGTCAACTCAAATACTAGTATTTCCTTTTTTCTAAAATTAATGAAACATAAATCAGGTCTTTGTTGTGTTGGAACAATGGTTGGGGGAACCGTCCCTCCACTGATTGTCTCCCCTTCCACGTCAGCATATACTTGGTGATCACTATCAAGGCCGTTCTGTTTGATGGTCTTTAGCAGATTATGTACAATGTTATTGTGGCGCCACGTGTATCTATTTAACATTTCCTGACAATTATTCAATACGTGATGCAAAGTACCTTTGGCTTGACATAAACTACACAAGTCATTTATTCGCTTACCCCATCTATACAAGTTTTTATTACTCGGCAGACTATCAATCGCTGCATTTATTGCAAATTTCATAACTCCTTGTGGTAGATTGAAGATGATGGACTTCCAGGACAAGTCACAGTTTTCTATTTCTAGTACCTTCATGAATTCACCTTGGACTAGGAGAGGTTCTATTTCATTTTTCCACTTTTTCCTGCTTTCCTCTTTCAGGTTCATTTTGACTGATTTTTTAGTATCTTTCCAATTCGTTTGTAAACTGGTTTGATGAATTTGGTGTGCAACCTGAATTGTAGATGACTTTCTGGTCCAGTTTTCCTCTCTGGCCAGTTGTTGATCTAGGGCGTGAACTACCATTTCGTCGCCTTTAACTTTCGATCTACTGTAGGCAAGGCAATGACATGTTTGGTAGAGTTCAGAGATAGTGGGAATATTAAGCCCCGCTGGGGCATGAACTACAGCAATATTGGCACCACACCGGGGGATGCCCATCCATTTTTTAATGTATTTGTCTAGAAGTGTATCTAGTTGTCCAAGGTGAGTTGCATGAAGGTCATGTACAGTTAACATATATCTCATAGAGGAGAGAGCATAATCATTAAGGATTTTTAGCTTATACTCGTTTTTTATGTTTACACTATCTATATTCGTGAGGGTACTATCAACCTTATCTCTGATGAAATCATATGTTTCTGAAGTCTTCATCCTGAAAGTTATTTGAGATCCGAGAAATTTAATAGGATTATTTTGTACAGATGCAATTTGTTCCCTAGCTAAGCAAAAATCAATAACTGTTGGTTTACCGCCTGAAATTGATAAGGAACGACACTTCTTAGCTTTGACTGTTAAGCCCATACTACTGAGAAGTTTATCTACTTCTTGAACAAGTTTTTGATGATACCTTTTATTTCCAGTTATCAGGTTAAAGTCGTCGGCATACGGGGTAGTTATTAATTTCTGGCCGGCGAAATCGTAGCCATATTGCTGCTTCTGGGTTTCAAGATATTCAATAATTGGGTTGAAGCACATGAGAAATACAATTGGGGATAGAGGGTCTCCCTGAAAAACCCCTTTCCTGAAAGCAAAGCGTTCCGATTGCCACCCCGGACCGCAAACTCTGCCATTTAGTCTTGAGTAGAGAACATCAATGTAACGGGCTACTGGTTGAGGTATTGCGTAACGGCTTAATGACGTAAAGATCAGCTGATGACTCACGCTGCCAAACGCGTCGGCCAGGTCGAAGAATGTGATGTGCAATGTTTTTTGTTTACATCGAGCATGTTTCAGAATTTCATGTACGACTTGGTTGTGTTCTATACAGCCGTTCACTCCGTTAATGAATGCCTTCTGGACCTGTTTATCTATGAATTCATTGGCTGTGAGATAGGTTGACATTCTCTCCGATAAGATCTGATTAAATATTTTACCAATGCAACACGTCAAAGATATCATCCGGAAATTTTCTGGTTTTGTTGTTTCACCAGATTTGAAAATTAAGGCAACTTTTGATTCGGACCACATTTCGGGGGGATCACCACTTTCCAAAATCTTATTATATAATGTTGCCAGGAAGTGGTGGGTACAGTACAAGTTTTTTAGCATTCCATACATGAGACCATCATCACCGGGTGCTGATCTTGCTTTTTTCCGTTTCAGAACATCCTTAACATCCTTGGGTTTGAACGAGTTCATATCGAAGCTTTGGTAGTTTTCCGAATTCACGTTGACGTACGGGAACCAGGACAACGACGTAAGATCAATAACATTGGGGACGCTGTACTTTGTACAAAAATATTCGTCCGCTTCCATCTGAGAAAACGTTGGCCGAGGTGACTTTTCATGTAACGAGCCATTACAAACTTTCTTCGAGAAATCATAGAAGTTATCCCGAAATCTTTTCTCCAAGTGGGCTCTAGATTTTTCGTCCCTGTGTTCCTTTGTTTTTTTCTTTAAGTACGATATTGTTTTTATTGCAAGTTTAAATGCTTCCCGGTCCTCTTTGGTTGCATTTTTGCCGAATGCTTTTTTTCGTAGTAGGTTTTTCCGTTTCCTAGCCTGAGTAAGCGTTTTTGGTTCGTGTTCAATATACATCTGGTTGGTTTGATTTTCCAGAAATTCATTTTGCTCCTGAAAAAAGGGGTAATAAGGGACAAATTGATGAGATTTACTTGAGGTAAATTGATGAAACTGATTCGTTGGAATTACTCAAAAGAACATTCAGCAGCAGTTATTTCGGGAGTAAGCTGCGTTCCAACAGTACTTCAAGGTCTCTTATTTCAACACTCGTTGCACTCGAGGCGTCACCTCGATTGCGTCAATATCTGCCCTTATTACCCCTCTGAAGGCAATTAACCCATAATAAATATATAGACCGGTAATACAACGCATTGTTAGCACTGCTAATGTTTCATTCACTTTTTGTACAATGTTACTCTCACATATGTAACCACGGCAGAGTAAGTTGAAACTCCCATGATATAAATGCAAAGGCACAGCCTATCTTTAGAGACAAACAAAATCTCAAGGAATCATTTCACGGGCTCATTTTTTAGTACTAATCAGTCAAGTCACTGATAATTATTGTGAAATGTGTATAAACCTATTCATTTACCAAGTTTTTTTTGTTTCGCTCACCAGTCAATTGAAGGCTCAGTTTACAAAGAAAAGAATTATGATACAAAACGTAAACAATGGACATTCATAGGCTCTTATATGTGTGACCTCGGCATTTCAAAAGTTGAAACTCCTATGATATTACTGCAAGGCACAACAGATCTTCAGAGACCGAAACAATCTCAAAGAATCTAACAAATATATTGTATTTCTTTATTTTCTTGATGCAAAAAGGGTAAAATGTGTGGAGAAAGCTTGTTTGACCTCTTTTAAATCTCTGTAATCAATTCAAATTCATTACGTCCTTTAATACCAATGAAAGTTATGCAATCGCTGAATAATTCATTTTTTGGTACTAATCAGTCAAGTCACTGATAATTGTGAAAATTGTTTATTAAACCTATTCCTTTACCAAGTTGTAAGGTGGCACTAGGTGTTGGTATTGGCTGCATAGTTGTGACAATTGATAAATCTGGCAAAGGGACAAGGAAAGTATACTTATTCTACATAATACAGTACTATATATTTACATGGCCAAAATCTGAAATTTGCAGTACCGTATTCCACGATAAATCCATTTCTATAATACATGTATTAAAGTTAGCTTTTGAACCAACATTGTTTTGTAAGGCCAAGTCCCTTCCCTAAACTTTGACAAAGCTCTTTGCAGTCGATTGTTAATAGTAAATACATCACAATCCACCGACCAAATTGCCAATTTGAGGTTCGCATTGACTTAGTAATCTCTTATTTCGAACACTCATAATTTTCTTAATATTCAGCGTAGCTGCTCCGAGGCTTTGAAACAGACTTCCGCTTGAGTTGCGGGATGCTTCTTCGTTGGATTCTTTTAAATCCTCACTAAAGACTTTCTTTTTTAATTCTCCCTGTTAGTCTGTAGCTTTAATGTGCTATTCACGGTAGATGTAATGTAATTGTCTTAATTTGAATTTGTAATGTTTTGGCCTAAAATTAATTGTATTCTATTGTATTTATAGGTATTGACTATATGTATCTGTGCTTATGTATTTTGAATTAAGTGTAGGTTGATTGCGCTATATAAATACAATGTAATATTATTATTATTAATTATATTTGTACAGAGGGTACTGCAAACTACGTTAAGCTGTGAATGGCAATATTGAATTTCTCGCCAATCATCGTGTGTTTCGAATACTTAGCGACCGCAGACGGCCGAAATTATCAGTTCTCTATCAAATTTTCAGCATGTTGAAATTTTGTGGCGGCAAAAAAAAAATCCTTGTGATTCCGTTCAGATTTCGTTGGAGACCGAAACCCTCATTTCTTGATGTTTCCATGCCGTGCGATTCCGTGTCTAGTCGTCACAACTTCGTTCGTAGTCGTTGTCGTTGTCATTGTCAACGACCATTGGCGGCAAAATTGACGTCTCGAATCCTGGCGACACATTGCGCTGCAAATAACGAATTGGTGCGACGACGGATTGCGAATTTCGGCCGGAGGGTAACAGTTGATGACTGTTGATGGTGGATCGTTTGTGAGTACCTGCGGCTTTGCAACGGTTGTCTGCGACGGGTTACGATTTTGCAACGATGGTCCACGATTTTAAACTTTTAGCGCAGTTTTGTTCACGTTTTGTGACGTCAGTGACCCGCACAGGCTTTGATGTCGGCCACTGAGTCACGTCATCGTCGCCGCAACCCATTGTCAGCCGCAGTTCCTTGCCGCCAGCCAATCTGCTGCCAGCCGTCTGACCTCGTTCCTTGTTGCCGAGCTCCGTCGAGACATCGTCACTCGCCGCCCAGACAACGTCCGATTTTGGTCGCTAGACTCCGTTCCCTGCCGCAGCCATTCGTCCATTGCCGTCGTATTGTCGCAGAAGGTCGTTCCCACCCGACAGCGAATCTTGGTTTTCACCTTATGCCGTCGATTTGCCGCCAGAATTTTGTGATGTTCACGTCCGTCGCCTTTCGCGGGGTTTTTGCCGCTACTACGTGAGCCGGCCTTTAACTTGTAAATTCGAGCGACAATTATAAAAGCTGATTTATTATTTTCAATTTCATGTCAGATATTCAGCTTTGAACGAACCATATTAAGTCCGTAAATAGATTATCATCTATCCTACGGGTCATTTTCGTTCGAAAACCTTTTTTTTTCCATTGAGTTTCATTAATAATTTATATTACTCTTGGTAGCAAGAGGAGCTCTAGAAGTTAGAAGCGACTCACATGGCTACTGTTTTGATCTCAATTAATTACTGACACACATAGATATTTCGCAAATTTAATAAATATAGCTGGTATTAGGGCAAACAATTCAAACTCTCGACTTGTTTTATTGGGTAGAGTAAAATGACACAATCATCATCAATTATGGGTGAGACTTTTTCATTCTACGTTTGTGTTAGGCAATGCTGTTAAAAATACTTTTGCATCGACGGCTTCCCATAAACATATACTGTGTGGTTAGGGCTTAAATATGCTGTAGCATTTTACATGCACATGCACATACACATGCAAAAAAGCAACTCTGATAAACGAAATGAAGTAAATAAAGTAAATGAAGATTCGCTTGTCACCCTTTTTTTAAAACTAATTTAGTATTATCTTAATTAATTTACATGAATATTATTAAAAAAATTACACGGAGAGTAATATTTGAGGGCTGCTACCAGGAATTTGTGACGCCATAGCTTGATGTAAAGTATTTGACATACTTTTGTCGGAATATTTTCGAATTGTATCTATTTCATATCTAACAAGACAGCAACTCAAATAGAGTGCTAGTATTCCTTTTGTAAATTTTTTTTTTTTTTTTTTCTTTCTAAAAGGGATCGTTTAACAATGTTAAATCTGAGATGCACGGTCTTACGTGTTATCAGTGTCTGTGATATGGTGTAATATTGGAGCCCTAAAAAAATTGCGCTTCAAAATGATCAAGAAGTGCCTGAAAAAAGTAAAAATCTTTGAGTGACCGGTTTTACCATACTCGATTTCCCCAATAGACTGTAGTGTTATGAAAACCGTTTGGCAGACGGTTTTCAAAATTTGTAATTCCAATCATAAATATCTTGATAATCAGACAGGCGATCGGCTTGTAAAAGTCACGGAGTTCCTGACTGACATAAAGGTTTATAATTATCATTGCATCATGAGCTAAATCCAGGATTTTGTTTCAGAATCTGAGACAAAGTTACCGGATCCCTTCAAAGGTCTATACTCTGACTGAGAAAGCAGCTCCAATAGGACATTAATGATTTTACAATCTTATGCTTTAACCTTTCATTAATACCACAGAAACTATGTAAAAACACAATTCAAAAACCCATGCATGCACAGAGAACACATGAAGAACAAACAAAATATTCAGCCTTCATATTCATCACCCCCGTTTCTTCTATTCACTGATCCTTTTTAACATCAATTTGATTCTTTTTTTAATTAAAAGTCAATAAAAGCATCAATAATATTACATTATTACACTACATTATTTCCATATTTATTCTTTCATTCAGCCACTTATAATGTCCATTATAACAATGTACATACAACGTTAATGTAATCAATACACATATTTCTAAATAGTTTTTTTTTGCAAACAGAACTGGGTCGCCATGAGTGATAATGTCACAATTTAATTAAAACAATGTTCCTAATTACCCAGAAAAAAAGAAAGAAAGTGAAAAGCTATAAAAGCAAAAAAGATTTATAAAAATGCTCTTTACATCAGATGAAATATCCGCAATTAGAACCTTATAGTTCCTCCTCGTCTGTGATCGACATCCTTCCTCACGACAGATATGTCTTTAGATAAGACAAACAAAAAACTAAGAATTATGCACTTTCATTTCAATTGTGATACACTGTATATCCTTACTCATTTCCGGGACAACATAAGTTGGAGATGTTCACTAGCGTGTATATGAAAGAGGGGCAAGGGGGCAACTCGCCCCTCCTCATAGGTTTCCGACCAGGAAAAAGCCTGGTAGCAAGCGGGTAACGAATCACTGTAAGCGAATAAACGCATACAATGTAAACATGATATTGGTCAACAGACTAACTCTTTCTGCCTCAGTTTCATTTAGGGTGATCCCCCTCCTCCTCCCCAGTTATATTTATCACAGTTGGAAATGTTTTGCCCCTCCTGACGCCAAGGTTTGGATATGCCACTGAGGGGATAAAAATTAAAATTGTGGCACTTTGGTCAAAGGAGATAAAAATTTCAGGTTTGCCATTCGTTTAAAGGGGATAAAAATTTCCAGTTTTGGCATTTGATCAAAGGGGATAAAAAATTCCAGTCTTGGCATTTGGTCAAAGAGGATAAATATTTCCGGTTTGGCATTTTGTCAAAGAAGATAAAATTTCAGGTTGGGCTATTGGCTCACACAAGTAGAGTAAATTGTATATGTATTATTCATATTTTTTTTTATTTTTCGTACTTATTTATTTATATTCGTAAATGTATGAAAATTTTCATATTTTGGCATTTGGTCGAAGGGGATAAAAAAAAATTCAGTTTGGGGCATTTGGTCATAGGGGATAACAATTCTGGTTTTGTATTTGGTCAAAGGGGATAACAAATTCTGGATTTGGTCAAAAGGGGATAAAAATGTTCGGTTTTCAAGACATGGTATTGCTATTGGCTGACTCAATCAAATTTATATCGTCATATTTTTTTCATTATTTGTATTTATTTATATTCGTTAATATTTGAAAATGTCCAGATTTGGGCATTTGGTCAAAAGGGGATACAATTTTCCAGTTTCATGACAAGGTTTTGCTATTGCCTTACACAAGTGGGTTGTATATTAATCATAGATATGTATTTCATTATTTGTACTTATGTTTGTAAATAAAAATTATTCATTTTTGTAAAAGAAAGATATTACTTGATTTGTCTTTGATTATATGAATATTTGTTTACAGTTATTATTTGTTTATTTTTGTTAGTAATAAAATTTTCTCTGCATACATTTATTTTGTAGATTGCTTTCATTAAATTGTGGTTGTAATTGTACTATATGATACTGACAGATGAATAAATTAATAAGTGAGAATGATTATGTACAGTGTAAATAGAGAGAGAGAGAGAGAGAATTAGAGAGAATTGTCGCTAGGGAATAAGAAGAAAATGGGCATTAAGTAATTAATTGGCAAAAAAAAAATCTTAAATAAATCATGTTAGATGCAAAATAATGTCACAGACACGTAGATTTTCCAAAGTACAGTAGTGTAGGAAAACACACTTAACCAGTAAGTGAGCATTAAATTGCTTCACTTAATCTGAAATTATTAATATTTCTAGACCTATATACCAAAGCTTTCCTAAAATCTGATTTCCTTTAAAATAATTTATTGTTTGAAGATGTTTTCCGGAACACATTGTCAAAGATCAGTCATGATTGTGTACATCATACAGCCGAGAAATTACCCATACAAATAATAATATTTCATCATAACAAACGAAAGACACATGTTCATTCTAAAACAAAACACAAGTACACATGGCAACGTGCAATTCAAGTGCTACAAGGAGAGACGGATCTTTAAAACCTGAACATGCTATGTTTTACGCCTAATATAGCTAAGAAAAATATAATTGTCTACCAATTATTGACGACATGGTACAGTATCGCCAACATTTATATAATATCAATCCATGACCTCGTTTTACATGTTGACGTTACAACTATATGTATAATTTAGATGCACTGTACAGGATAAAGATACACTTTTTACATCTTGGTTATTGTACGTGTTACTATAGACTAAAGCAGGTTTGACTGTATTCATTTTCAAAACCTCATGGTAAAGGTAATCCGTATGGAGCCCTTATAGACATGCAGATAAATCTGGAAGATTTCTACCAAACCCTGAACAGCATAGTATTGCAACTATCCTCCAGGAAATCTAAAAGATAATGTTATAGTGCAAGTATTTCAAAAGACACTAACACCAACTAACATTAAAGCTACTATGTCCCATTTGCAGGCCAAACAAATGACAAGGTTAAATTCCAACGGCATTTAAAAGAAAATACTAATTTAGAACTTCCCTAAACAAATGGGGCTTGAAAAAATGTCTTTAAGTGGGAAAATAACGACTTAGGAGCTATAGAGCCAGTAAGTAATAGTCTGATTTTTCAGACCATTGTACCGAACGGTCGTACGTTTTATGCCGCGCAAAGATTCAATCAGTTTAATTTTGGCCATCACAAGAAGTGGGTTATTGATGTAGACAAATGCTCATGTACCCTTTACAGCTCATTTGATGTATGTTATTACCAACGATGAAAAAGCCAGTTAGTCACTCAATGGTGTCTGACAGTGAAGTCTAGCAATTAAACGGATTTCCTTGCATAATTTGAATATTAGGACACTGCTAACGTTTAAATTTCACAGAGAGGACATACATGACATATTCAGAATTCCTGCAAAGTTCTACAGAATTTGATGTTGGCTGCAATAGGGACATAGTATCTTTTGTATCTCTTTTTTTCTCTCTCTCTCCTTTTTTCTCTCTTCTTTTTTTTTTATCTCTCTTTTTCTCTCTCTCTTTCTCAGGGCTACCTGCTACCTAATCAAATTGTGCTTGCTTTTCAGTTTCGATTTCGGTTGAGAGTTTTCATAACTTTAAGTCAAATATCTAGTTTTTATGTTGCAGACTGTTGATTATCAGGACGACTGAGAAATATATATGTAGAGGTGTCATGGTTGAGTTGTTTAAAAACTTAACTTGACATTCAAAGGCCGTTGGTTCGTTCCTCGACACGGCACTAATGTCTTTTGGCAAGGCATTAATCTACATTTGCCACTCCATACCCCAGAGAAAATGGAAGCCCGGTAGGAGGACGAAAGGACTTGTATTATTAATTGCCATATGGCCCCACCGTGACCATATGGTAGGAATACTCCCCAGGAAATGAAGATGGTGTACATTGTGCGTGAATGTATCCGATGACCGGGGTGCGTCTTATTTTTTCGTACCACGGCGAGCCCGGATTCCTATTATTTTCATGAATATTCATTACGCAGGGTCGGGGAAAGTCTCGATTCTCTTGAATATTCATGTCTAATCGAGGCATCGTATATCGCGTGTAACACGCTGGCTTAATGGTATAAAACGACATAGAAAAGCAATGTCATGGTCATTTAGATAATACAGTCATAAATGCTGTGTTTAAATATTAGTAAATGCCAAAATGTCAGTAGACAAGATATATAGCATATATTTCAAGCAAGAGTTACATAAAATGATTGTTCTCTTGATAGGCAATTTATGAGTACTTTTCTGAGGTTAATGAAGTTGAATCTAGTTCTTCTTTATGAATGGGGAAAATAATCAGTTTCCTTGTATCATGTAGGATAAGATGCGTAAGAATTTGGAGAGGTTGTAAAATGCGAAACTTTGTATTAAAAGCCAAGTTGCTTTGCATCCTCGAATAATAATTTTGTTCATTATCTCGTAATTTTACAGATAAATATAAAATAATATCGATATAATTTCAGCGCTTATAAGGGGATCAACCTTTGAAGAAGGACACATGTCTTTTTACTTCACTCTCTAGCATAATAAGTTTCATCGCGATCTGTGTAACCTTTGCAATGAAGCAAGCCCCGTGCCACTAGATAGATGCATATATTCCGGTGTCTTATCCACAAGGGCAGAACCCGCTTATTTTTGTTTAAAGCACAATGGGGGGGGGGTGTTGACATTCTCGACTCTCCACCAAGTCATCAACAGTGGATTAAGTGCTATAATTTCTTCCAACAGGCCTTCAAGCAAATTGAAAGTAAGATAAATAAATTTGGGCGATGAAACATAAACGGCCATACATGTTAGGTATAATGACTTACCCTGATAGCGTTCACATACGAAGGGTTGTTTGAGAGTACACGAAATATCATTCCATCCCCCGTATGAATCAGACTGTATTATAGTGGCACAGTCTTCATTACCTGCATTGTTGGGTTCAGAATCCGACCATGCTGAATACCTGTGTGCATTGAATGAATGAGAATTGAAAACAAACACAAGTAGGAGCAAACAGACGATTATACGTAAGAATGAATGGTTCTATAAATTGTTATCAATTTCTTGGTTCTTTTTTGCGTGGTATAGGCAGATATGCAATCTGAGTTGTGACAATTGAAGTATAATAACCCATGACTTTATTCTTGGTTTTTAAATTTATAGTTTTTTACCTGGACCTTTAAGCCAAAATATCCATAAGAATATACTCCGATAATCAAATATTAAGCTTCCTCACAAAAGCAAAGTATGCACTACTATCTTATCCATATTTTGATTGCTTACTTGAAAATTGTAATTTTTAATCCAGATTTTTATTTTTAGAAATATGCACTTGGGCATGTACACGATGACAATATTTTTAAACAGTTTGCAAACACCCTTCATTCCAGTATAACATGCAAAATGCAGCTTTTGTTTCTATTTTGTACTGCAACAATATCAATATCAAAACATATAAACAGATTGCATGAATTTAATATTTATTTATAATAGGAAAATTTCCGCAAAATTTCAGTTTTTCTTATTTTTCCTTCGGTAAATCATCTCAACCTTCATTTAAATGAATTGAAAATGTTATAAATTACACATTTCAAGAGATAAATAAGTGATTTCGAGCTTGGCAGTCATTTCAAAGTAGAAACGATTAAGTTTGCATTCTATATAAATTAAACCTACTGTAAAGGTGTTCCGTCGATCCATGTAAATGTGCCTTCCTCAGCTTGGTCAGTCAAACCAAAAAATACTTGGGTACCTAATCCCGAAGTCCTGACAGTCAGAAAGGTCTGTTGGAAAAAATAAAAGTCGCCTCATAAACATCAGTTGTTTTTCGTGTTCTCATATTTGCACTTGTATCAAATTTTACGATTAAATTAAATGTAAAAAAAGATGAACGAATGAAAAGAAAAATCAACATTAGTCAATCGCCTGCTGTGAACTCGAAAGGCGGTATTAAAACTACAAACTAAAAAATATCTTCTGCTGCTCAGTAGATAATAATTAAATTGAAAATTAATCATTCAGTTAAAGCTGTTTAAATCTAGTTTGACAGGACTGTTTGCCTTTATGGACCTACTAATCCAATAATAACTAATATTTGAAATACATTCATTTTTATTATTCATAAGTCTGAATTAAATTAAGTAAATGTACTTGAACATACATTGATATGGTGTGATTTGATAAGTGCTAAATCGGCTCCATGATACTGACAATAGGTCCGTGCATCTGAGAAAGACCGAGTCAGCCATGACGGAGAGATGAAATAATCCATACCTCCAAATGATGCTTTACTGCTTCCATCAAATACTGTAATAAAACAGACTTTCTATTTGAGAGTGTATCGTGATGAGAAAGATAGTGATTTTAACAAAAATTGTTTTTCTCTAATTCTACAGTGCCCATTGTGGGCCTAGTAGTAGATGATAAACTTTGTACTTTTTAAATGTTCAACAAAAAGGGACCAACATATTTTCTGGTCTCCAAATGAGTATGAATCAGAGAACGCTTGCATTCGTTGTCATTTTTCAAAGGGAGTTTATTCACCCACTATCTGAACTGTGTATTGATTCGTTATAAGAATGATCAAGATTTAAGAACATTAATTTTTTTCCGCAAATTCAGCAAGGCATATCATAATGATGTTCTCAAAAGGAGATTACACATGTTAGAATATCAATGGATTTCGTTTTATTACGAGGTGGCACAATATCCGAAATATTTGTAAAACAATTCAACGTTTAGCTGGTACGAAACATGCTCCAGCGACAATTGCTCTGCGGTCAATTTATTATACACTGAACGACTTCCAAACCTCAGCCGTTTATCCTAATGCAAACCCCGAACCTTAACCTAAACTAAACCCAACTTGCCGTATGATCCCTAGACAATGCGTTTGTTGAAATATAGTTTGGAGGAACTGTTACCAGAACGCAATTAATGTTGGATCACAAAAATTCATACCTCGTGTACGTTCACAAATGTACGGTGAAGATAGCTGTGGAACCTGGTCAATCCATGAAGGGCCATCACGTAGACCAAGACAACCCCAGGAGTCAGCATTATTGGGTTCTTCGCCCTTGTACCAATCATTATACCTCGGAGGAAAAACGCTCAATGAATTAAGTTCATGTTATGATCATTATCATAATCATTTTTATATTTTTTCATGAAATATTGATAATAATCATTGACTTTTGGATAACCATCTTTAAACTGAATTTGAATTCAAATCTTTACTCGCGATACCCTCAATGGTCCCCCCCCCCTCCACCCCCCCCCCCCCCACCCTCTTAATATGCCACTGTAGGTACTTGGCATGCAAAGAATTAGAGCTGAAATCTGGTCTTAACAACATGATCGTGTAATGTTGTGCTGAGCTTTCTACATTCCGTCTCCTTGATTTTCATTTTAAACAAAGACATTTGAAATTATGGTATTGAAGCATATCGTATTTGTATGAACACTGGATACATTTAAATGTAAATTGTTTTGAGGAAAATTACATATTGAATCTAGATAATAGGTGTTCATCAACATTAAGTCTTTTATCTTGACTGATCTTGACAGAGAAATCATAATATGAAGAACATACTGGATTGCAGTATCATCCAGCCAGTAGAAAGTTTTCTTGTCACTCCTCATAAGCCCAAAATAGTAACAAAAATATTGATCACTTGCATTAAATGGGGGAAGTAGCTCTTTGAGAAATGTCTGTAGGCGAAAAAGAGAAGAAAATCATAATGAATTCATGATTTATTCATACATTGAGTCACAATGGAAACCCTTAGCATCAGCTGAGAGCATTCCCTGTAATTTACAATGTTTTAGGACTCTCTCTCTGTCTCTCTCTCTCTCTTTGTCCTTTTCTCTTTCTTCCTCTCTCTCTCTCTCTATCTCTCTCTTACGCCTATTTTTATCTATATCTGACTATCCCCTTCTGATGTATTAACTGCACATGTTAACTGCATTTCGTCATTATCTATGCATTGAAGTTTTTTCATATTTCATCTCGAATATTGAGACATAATGGTTGAACTTATTTGAACACTAATTTAATCTTACGTCTTTCAACCTTTGAAACGAAAATTAAATCTTGATAGCGACCTAATTATAATAGAATGAAAAGGATATCAGGGTAATTGATTTTCTTAAAAGCTTTGTAGGCTCGCAATAAATTATCAATGAAATAATTTTTCATTATAAACAAATGTGTAGAATAAGAAATAATTTCTTACTTTTACAGATTCTGAATGAAAAAAGTATTGTTGAAATATTGATTTTGTGTAAAACGTGTATAAAAACACGTTATTTCATAAATTGTTATTATTCTGGGGGGGGGGGTGGCAGACTTTTAAAAAGTAGCATGACATTTTTCTTTTTATATTGTATTTGTTCATTTTTTTTTGCATTGCAATGAATTTACTTTCACTACATTCTGCCGTGTTATTTAAAGCACTGCGTTAATCATGATTTTTCGATATACAATAGGCATTTTCAAAATGAAAACACAGTGCAAATGCCTGCAATGAAACTTATTACAGAAACAAGTCCACATGTATACCCAGCCACCCCCCCCCCCCCCCCCCCCCACAAAACACACACCTAAGAGCGACAATGTACACGCTTTCATAAAAAAATATGGTCAATAAAATCTGATGGGGTGTTGTTTGCGGTGACCATGGTGGGGTAAACAACAAATGTTGGTACTTAGGTTTAGTTTCCTGAATTATCTTAATCAGCTTGACCGTGCGAACACTGTACAAATGTGTTATTAGACTTACGTTGACTTCGGCTGTCTTGATGAAAGCCAAATCACCGCCATAACTTTGACATGTTTCCCTAGCATCCCTTGGCTTTACATGAGGTGTGAACTTGATGAGATACTGAGATTCACCGAGCTCTTGCCATCTACAGCCATCGCCTGTTTATATAGCATTAAATATTAAATTCATTTGTATGAAAGAGGAACAATATGATAAATAGAATGGTGAAAGTCTGAAATAATTCGGACCAAAGTCATGAATGTTTGAAAAATGCGATCGCTAAATATGCACTAATCTCAAATTGGCAATTTGGTCCATGGATTGCGACGTAGACACGGACAACTCTCCCGTTAGCCGTGTACAAACATAGTATTAATTTCTAATTTTCCCTCTCAAGTACTTCCTCCCTTCCTCAAATAATGGATATCATATCTCTTAATGTCCTCTAAGGAGAACAGACTTTCCCGAATCACCCTTTTTGTTTCTTTTTTAATTTAATTATTTTGTGTGTTGGAACAAATAAAAATGATTGTCTGCCATTACATTACAAGACATTACCGATTCGGCCAATTTGAAGAGCCCATACCTATAGTGGTTACAATTTGTGAAAAATCATAATTTTCTCATTTTGTGGGTGATATTTATTCAAACTTTCACCACTCTACTTCAAATCTCTGATTTTCGAGCACTCTCGATCTTCAAGCCTAATACTCGCTATCACATATTTCTAAAAGGTAGCCAGTATGTTATTACGCATTGAAGACGATAATTCACTGTGCTGTTAATCCAGCTAACATTGTGTTAGACAATAATATGAAAATTATGCGGCATCTAGTGGCTATTTTCGCGACATTTTTCCCGAAATATTGTCAAAATGCGTGACAAACGGTACAATTTTCGCGAAAAATAAAATGACCGTAAAATGCAACCAAAATAAGTTGAAAAAGTATGAAATCTCTTTGATGATCGGAGGAATATCAGTAGATAGTTTCGGTAAGATTATGAGAGTGATATCGCCATTGAATTCAACCATATTCATATACATGTTTTAAAAAATGATATATAATAAAATATATATTCACAAATTGTTATAAATTATTTATCGAAAAATTAAACAAAGAAAAATAGAACTATATAGATTACGAATCAAAGCGAATGAAAAAATGAGAACAAGGCTACAGCAGGTATGATCGAAATAGCTCATTGAAAAAAACAAAGTGCGTTGTACATGATTATGTAGTATTAGTAAGGTTTTTCTGATATATTTGTATTGATATATTTGTATTGATATAACTTGTAGCTGTGTTTGTAATTGTTATTATTCTAATCAATAATTACCTTGAGAGGGCTTTTTTTTACACAACATTAGGAGTGGTACATGCTTCTTTCGAATATTTATATATGAAATTGAATTATAATATAATTGGTTTCATTATTTTATTTTCCCATTGTAATCATTTCATATGGTTACGTTGTGTGTGAGTGTTTGTGTGTATGTCTTTCTCTCTCTTTCTCTTTTTTATGAATTTATTATAAACTTCGATTTATATTCACACGCATGGTCAACTGTAAATATCAAGAACAGTCTGCCAAAATCTAGATTATATATACAATGTTAGTTTACACGCTCATTTAGAAGGAGACTAAACATAATTATGCAAAACGACTCGAAATACCTACCGAGAGGTATTTGGCAGATGTGTCGTCTATCTGAAGTGCATGTTACTCGGTTCCATCGTCCACGTATCGGGTCAGTGAGGCTAGATCCAGACCTCATCACAGCACAGTAAGGTGGTCGACTGGACTGTAGAGGAGTATCCCAGTTGGTATACCTTAAAAATGATAAATATCAAATAGGACTAACAATACAACTTAGATTTAAGCACATCATAAATTCCTTAGAAATGCTCAATATATGTAGGCCTATATTGGACATAGATTTACTACATTATCACTCGAGTGTCTTTGGAAAAAAGAACATTGAATCTTCTGGTAAATCAATATGAAAGGCTAATGACTAATTTCATGAATGCATTTAAATGATACATTTGGCATGAAGCTAGGGTTTTTCATTCAATCAATCGTTGACAAAACTTACGTTTAGAGCAAACATGATAATTGTAGCTAACGTCATTATCAATAATAATTGCGTGTAAAACATTTTTGTGCAGAAAACATGCATTTAATGGCGTGAATTTGAATGTGAATGGTCAATTTTGGAACATAAACGATTTGTTTTGAGAAGAACGCCTAAGTAGGGTGGGGTTTTTTTTGAGGGGGGGGGGGGCATTAAGAAAACTACAAGAAACAAACGTAATTTGGTAACAGGATAGAAATGAGCTTTTCTGTCACCATTTCATGTTGTTATTTATTTGTATGAATAAACGATTAATATCAAATTCATGGTCTAAAGAATGGGAACTCGGTGACCTTCAGCACTCTATATCAATTTCACTTTCAACAATAACTATCACATTATTTGACCTTAGACATTTGAATTAACACGTGACAAAATATGGAAGATCTTCCTTGACTGAGAAGAATCCTGGAATATGAAATTATGATCAACATGTAAATTAATAACATTTATGACATGTATAGTTTGAACAGCTCTTTTTTCAATCCTTTTTGATAATAATCATAACAGTATTTGATCTACATGTATATTACCGTTAGTTTTAGTTACACATTCATTTATAAATTATGTTGACCTTATCTTTATATTTTGTTTTATGTATGCACCAGCCAATGTGGAGAGCCTCTAGACAGAATTTTTAAATTCTTTTAGGTGATCCTCAGGCATTGACTGGTGCTAAATATCATTATGTTTATGCTATGTCATTTGTCAACCTTGTGATGTTTTGTTTGTTATCATCTTGCCTGGAAATGAAATAAATAAATGAATGAATGAATTAATTAATTATACGATTTTGTTTTCAAATGTCTTCAAATGTTTAGTGTTCCTTTTCTTCTCTCGTGTGCCTATTATAAAACCCATTGACATAATGAACAATCGATATAGGAAAAAAAGATTGCAAAAGGAGTAGCACTATACCATGATGACAGTTGATACATACCCAGGGTCCGTTCCATTATTCCATCTGTATGTACCATCCTCGTCCATGTCTTCTAAGCCGATGTAATAGTTACCTAGGTCTGCATCAGAGTCTGTTGATAATTTCCCGGCTATGGAATCCTGTTTATGTTATGAATATAACATGTATACATGTGGATATTTACATCAAAGTGGCATATAGCACTACAATAATTGCACGCAATCTAGAACTTCCACTGGTTTAAGCTAACCAGTTTAGAGTAATATTTTACATTCAAATAAGGAAAAAAAAGTATTTGGTGCTGTTTTCTTGTCTTTTTCAACCGGAGAGTTTCAGTTAATGCAAATACTGTTATGTGTATATTTTAGGGAAAACAACAGAAGTACATAAAATAGCCAATAATAGTTTTAACCTGTTTCGTTTTTGGTGAATAATTTCGGTATTACCATAACATTTTGTATCAAATCTGATATCGATTTGAATAAAATCAGTTTGTAACTACTGTGTTTTGAAATAGTAGTTTTACAATCGAACTCAGCATAATTGAGTCCATTCCTTTTCATTTTGACCATTCTTAAAAGCTTTAATACACAACAAGTCTTATATTATACATAACCAACCTTTTCCAATTTCTCCCAGTTTAAGTCATGTTGCCAAGTGACCAGAGATCAATGGTGTGTAGTATAATACTCTGCGCTATAGCCCGAAATACCGTGTGAGGCAAAACCAAACTTTACACTTGGAAGATTGTCATTTATTTTAAGAGTCAGCTATGAACGAAAGGTTATCAAACACGTTTTGAAAGATTGCTATATCACGAATCGTTTAGTACCATTGTGTGTGTCTGGTATGTGTTCACGCTTGGATGAACAGGAGGCATTGATTGCGGGAGTGCAAAAATCGACTAGCGCCAAAGTAATAAATGTGATGTTTGAATAAAAAACCCCCCCCCCCCCCCCCTCTGCGTACGCCCCTGCTTGGATATGCACCGGATTGTGGATCATAAAAAATATTCTTTCCGGTTTGAGTCCCACCGTGGCATTAATGTCGTATGGCAAGACTTAAATCTACATTTTCCAATCTCCCCCAGGTGTGAAATGGCTACCCGGTAGGATGCGGCCTGTGTGTGTTTGCAAAGTGGCGCCTTGCCAAAATACAATGCGCAAGTCAAATTTTGCACTCCCGCAACCAATGCCTCCTGTTCATCCAAGCGTGAACACATGCCTCACAAAAATGATACCAAATGATTTGGGATAAAACATTCTTTCATAAGATGTATAATAATTTACTGTTCATAGATAATTTTTAAAATAATTAGCAATTTTCTAGGTGTAAATGTTTGTTTTACTCACACTGTAGAGAAGCCTAGGTTATTACCATTATTAGTAGTATCATACACCATCATGTGCGGATTAAAACTGAATCCAATGACCAGGGTAACATAATTGCAAATTAAAGTGTCTTTAAACGAAGTATTAAGTGCTATACAAATTTGTCTATTATTATTGGAAAGGACAGAACAGGAGGAATCAATAAAATGGAAAGATAATAACCATCCAGGTTACAATAGGAATAATCCGACCGTGAATTTCAATTTTTAAAAATTGGGAATTAAAATCAAAGTTTTAGAAGTCACATTTTCAACACACCTATAAAAGTTTATGTTTTGTGGTTCACCGGTGGAAATCTTGAGATAGTGAACAAAAGCAAGCAATTCGGTTCTTTAAAAAAAGGATGATGTTGTATTAGTCGCAATTTAAAGGTAATACAAAGTTTTGGGAAATTTTGAAAATTAGGTGGATAGTGATTATTTACAATTTTGATATATTTGGAAGCCCCTATGAATGTATATTAAGCACTAGAAAGTTTAGCCCCTAAAACACTTCTGTTTTCGAGAAAAATTGAATATAACAATTTACCGGTGCTCTTGGTAAATGCCGGGTAGATGCGAGTACGAAAATCTCAAAATATTTAGATGTGATATATAATTTCCACTAATCGGTCGATTTTAGTCAAGAAACATTGTTGTATAGCTTAATTAATAACTTGACCTTTAGAGGGAGCTATACAACATAAAGAGTTTATTATTTACAATTTCATAACTTTAGACTCGATTTCAACCACTACAACCATCACTGAATATTGTAGGATCGCATATGCTTCCAATATGTTCATTAGAACCAAATTCAGACCCCATACCAAATCTTTGTATTACCTTTAAAGGTACTACGTCCCATTTGCAGGCCAAAAATTGAAAAGGTTAAATTCCAACGGCATTTGAAAGAAAATACTAATTAAGAACTTCCCTAAAAAAGGTGGGGCTTAAAAATGTCTTCAAGTGGGAAAATAACGACTATTAGTTGTCAAATCGACTTAGGAGCTATAGAGCCAATAAGTAACAGTATTGATTTTCAGACCATTGTACCGAATGGTCATACGTTTTATGTGCAAAGATTCAATCAGTTTAATTTTGGCCATCACAAGAAGTGGGTTATTGATGTAGACAAAATAATGCTCATGTACCCTTTACAGCTCATTTTATTTATGTTATTGCCAAAGAAGAAGAAAAGCCAGTCAGTCACTCATTAGTGTCTGACAGTGAAGTCTAGCAAGTAAACGGGTTTCCTTGCATAATTTGAATATTAGGACACTGCTAACGTTTAAATTGCACAAATAGGACATACATGACATATTCATAATTCCTGCAAAGTTCTACAGAATTTGAAGTTGGCTGCAAAAGGGACATAGTACCTTTAAAGGTATAGACCAGTTTTGGAAACGCCCCCTCTCAAAAAATTAAATTGAAGCTCTAATTACCAATCATGTGAAATAATATGTTTTGACTAATACGTGATGATGCAAATTTTGTCGGGAACCGCCTACTAATTTATATATTATTTGGGTAAATTATTATATCTATCCAGTCCGGATAGATATAATAATTTATTGCGTAGTCCCATATACATTTTTTTTTAGTAAAGTGCTTGTAACTTTACCAAGACTGGGCCAAATTTCTTATCATTTTGATGATTCCAGAACCGTGCAGTACACACCAATACTTATATGCTAGATGATCAACCTTTTCTGATCGATTCCACAACGATTCTTTTACAATGCAGTCGCATGACAAGAACTGGTCTATACCTTTGAAGTAAAATTAGAAAAAGCCTACGCTCCAATGCTGTTTTCTTAATAGGCTAAACTTCATAGAGCACCTGTTAATTAGAATATCATGTTTGGCAGTTTGATATCAATCTTGACAATATTCCTCGGACCATATTTATTCTGAAGAAATCGAAATTCGCCAGATATTCCCGATACATCATAGAAAAACTTAGGAAACGGGTAAAAAGAACTTGCCATGTTAAGTAAACTATAGGGTTTTAGTATTACACGGTAAAAGTATTTACATGCACATACATTTTGTTCAGCTGATGTGATGATTGGCATGTGACCACCTAAGCTTTGACAGAGTGCACGTGTTTCAGAGAATGTCCTGACGACATCACCATGGTAGAAGACATACTGATAGCCACCAAACACATTCAACCCTGATGTAGAACACTCCTGACATTCAACTGTAAACACTGTAAGACAACAATGAAAATGATAGCGATGCTATATAAAGAAATGTTGTATTTTATTTGATTAAATAAAGTTTTATTTCAAATCAGGGTGAGTCATCACGTCTAATGAACTGATGTTCTTTCGAAACTCCTGTATCAAGTTACATTGAGGAATAAAAGTATATAGCATCATACAAAATTTCCATATAAGGTATCATATATAGGGTACATCAAATGAAATACAGCTTGAGTTATCATTCCACGTTATCAAAGAATAGAAGAGAATCAAAATTCAAATGTCAGCTCAAAGGAATCGTTTGACACATCATACAGCCATAAACACATACACTGCTTCTAACTCTTAGAGATATATATACAAACCTATTGAAGATGTCAACATCCACATCAGAGTGAATAACCATTGCAGTAATGAAAAACGAAACATGATAATACGTATCGATGTGGTCCAACAAGAAAAGAAGCATTCACTTCATATCACAGGTTATCAAACCCAATCGTTTGTTGCGTTGAAGTTGAATTCGCCTTTAAGATGTTTCCAATATCCTGCTCAGATAGTGAGTGGGAAACTGCAATTATCATTGACGTTGAAAAACAAACACATTCACACAGCAAATAATCAAACAAAACGATCGAATGAGTCTATTTCATACAATTACACATTTAAATGCACGATACTTCCTCATAGTCGTATACCACAAATGTCAGGAAGGTTGAACTTCTCTTCTTCTTCCTTTTGAGTACAGACCTCTTTACAGAGTATTATCGTACTATACTTGGAAGGCCATGCATTATGTCTCAAGGCATGGGAACACAGAGGATTTTTTTATGTTGGGGACCGGGGTAATATGCAATAAATTATTGAAAATTTATTGCATTTTCTTTGTTTTTTTTAATATATGGAAACTGCCCCCTACACTAGCCCCCGCTGCATACAGTCATGATTCAGTGACAAAGCAATGGCCTCGTAACTGTGAGGCCCCAGGATCAAAACCGTGTCGATGTGCTATATTAGTGCCCTTTTGTGGGGCATTAATCCTCATTACTGTCATTTATGACTTAAGGGCGTAGGTCCCCTAGTTGATAAGCATAGTAGCATACACATGCTTTAGTAGTCACGCAAAACACACATTGACAAATTATTATTCAATAAAATCTGAGAATGTATACTATTATCTAGATCTATTATTTTTAAATTATTTTTTAAATAATTGCATAAATTGGGATAAAACAATAATATTCTAACTTTATGAGCGACAGTGTATATTTTTTTTTGTCCCCAAAAAATCGCAACGACTCAGCCAGCGGTTGAATAAGCGGGGGGGGGGGGGGGGGGGGGGGGGGGGGGGGGAGGGGGTAAGAGGACATTTTTTTTTTTGGTCCCCAAAAAATCACGTCTCAGCCAGCGGTTGAATAAGCGGGGGGGGGGGGGGGTTAAGAGGTCATCTTTTTTTATTGCTCCGTTGGGGGGTGGGGGTAAGGTCACCTTTTTAGGTCAGCCATTGGCATTAAAAAAAAATTGGCCGGGGGGGGCACGACCCTGTTTTTTAGTGCATTTTGGGCAAATTTAGGGCTGATTTTAACATATTTTGGGGGCCGGGGATACGTGCCCCTTTGCCCCCCCCCCCCCCCCCCCCCCCCCCCCCTGGATCCGCCACTGTCATTCATGTACACTGTTGGTCATAATAGTGGAATAATTTTTTTTTTACCCCGATTTTTGGAAAGATTGTAACAATGATTTATTCCTACAGGATCTAGATAATAGTATACATTCTCAGATTTTATTGATTAATAATTTGTGAGTGTTTGTTTTGCGTGACTGCTAAAGCATGTGTATGCTACTATGCTAATCTACTAGGGGACATACCGTACCCTGCCCGGTTTCCGCCCGATGGGCAGTTTTTCTCAGATAACTTCTCTGAAAATGAATTATACAGGCGCTAATGTATACCAATTTGTTGCCGAAATTCTAGCAAATCTAGCTATGCCATTCTTACGCCCGAAATCATAAGCGATTGTCCGTAGCGCGCCGTCTGCGTGAGGCATTTTCCTTGCCTAATTCCGCCTAGACCCGCCCTAATTCCGCCCGATGGTGGGCGCGCATCAAAAGTATAGAAAAAGGAAACATCTCGGGTACACGTTAGGCCAAATCAAATTGCTTCCCAGTAGAATTCGATCTACATGTTATTTTGATAATTGATATTTCTTTCTTTATTTCTTCCCTTGCCTCTGTAGGCCTAATGCAAGTGCACTGTTATTTATCAGTTTCTGATCTGGAAAAACAATTTTTTACTGCCTTTGGAAAATCCTGCGACTTGTCTATGATGTTTTAATAATGTGTTCAGTCAAATCTTCAGTGTTCTATCGCCAATCGGGAGAGGGGAAGAAAAAAAAATCCACAATAACAACATTTTGTCAAAAAAAAACTACCACTATTAAAGTAAACACTTTGGAAAGAGAGTAATGGCACTTCATTTTTTTAATTTTTTTTTTTAAACTGCAAATTATTCTCGACATCTCTCAAATCTTGATTAAAAAATAAATTAGCGTATATTTTTAGGATATTGGTTGGAAAAGCATAGCATTTTCGTCATAGGAATTATCATCATCGCCGACATCGTCTTAATCATCATCATTACAATTTTAGGGTAGGCCTATGTGACGCAAATGTGGTTTCCTGTTTGATTATTTGTTCAAGACTTCAAGTTGTTGTGTTTTTTGTTTTCTAGTTGTTCTAAATTATGCAGTATTTTATGCATTCAATAATAATAGTTCAACTTGAAAGATAAAACTTTCCGAAATGATCTTGAAAACGAAGTCGTCGATTCACTTCCATGGGGGGGGGGGGGGGGGGGGGGGGTAGTGAGCACATTTTTTTTTTTTGATCCTCAAAAAAATTTCAATTTGCACCCCCCCCCCCCCCCCCCCTTGAGCGCCAGGGGGGGGGGGCCCAACCCCCCAAAAAGGTAAAAATCACGTGATTTTACATGATTTTTTTCTCAAGGGGGGGGGGGCCCGGGCCCCCCGGGATCCGCCACTGCCCCCACCCCCCAACATTTTCTACATAATGCTACATGTTAAATTCATCCATTCATCTATTTATTTATTCAATATTCATTCATTTTATTGCCGAGAGATATTTATGTTATGGATAGAGATGAAAAATTTTCACCTTTTATTCGCCATAAAACTTTCGCAAAACTAACAACGTAAGAATCACCTTAGCAATTTGAAAGGCCTGACAGGCGTATGCCCTTAATGTATTATTTATACTACTCTTTCGATAGCCATTCATATAGGTTTATTTCACATGAAACAACAGACTGGGATTTTAGTTTCTACCCCTATATTTATTTTATTCACAGTCAACTGAGGGAAATTTATGGCAGCGAAAATGTCATGATTCATGTTGGTCATGTTGGTAAAATTAGATAACACACAAACAATTGAAGAAAAAAAATTGAAAAATAATTATAGCCTAAAGCATAGAAGTATTAAGAAAGAAGGATATAAAATTGAAGAGGGAGACTAAAAGAAAAATGGGGAAAAGGAGGGGTGTAATCGAAGAAACATCCTGTATCGTATTATAAACAAGCACTCTTTTCGCTACAAAGCCACGACGCTGGATTAAAAGGCGACACAACATGAATACAAACTTTTTGCAAATCTATACCAACCCTGGCAACTTTTTTAAAAGCCGGACCTATTTTTTGTCATTGTGATCACTGTCGGAGAACCGAACTTCAAGCATTTCTTAATATCAATCATATCTAATTTTGTCACAAAATTTAACTTCATGACTAGTAGGCCTACATTAAATTACAAATCAATAGACCACATCGTTACCCGAAATTGTCGGTTGCTCGAACGAACGGCCAAACATCATTGCAACATTCTTCGGGGGGGGGGGGGGGGGCTTCAATCCCGGCCTCCCACCTTATTCGCCTATCATAATAAGGACAATTACACCCCAGAAAACTACTCCCAAGGATAATTACCCAAATGACAATTACCCCTCGACGACTCAAACTACGCCCAGAAAATTACCCCCGATGACGATTACCCCCATCTCTGAAACTTAACCCCTATATAGGACATTGACCCCCCCCCCCCCCCCGGGACAACCAAGAACAATAAAAGGGGAAGTCAACCCCGATAATAAGTTCGGTAATTTTTAGGGGGAGATCATTTTCAGGGTGGGGGGGGTAAAATTATTATCTATCCCAACATCGTATAAACGATGTTCACACAGGGAAAATTTTCTATAAACATGTTTAAAACTGTTGAGTTAAACACGTTTATACTAATCATCTATAGATACGATGAATTTTAGCTGTGTGTGAAAAGGCTGCATGTTATTGCAATGACGACCTTCGTCATTGCCTTGTTTTCGTTCACATTCTGCCCCATAAATATTCTTCTTATCTTCGTCAGAAAATCGCATTCGTTTTGCACGTAGTGCTTGTTATTCCTAGTTAGGTGCTTAATTTTCTCATGTCCATTTCCTTTCAAATTTCGTATGGTCAAGGGTGAGTTTATGTTACCCCTGGGGGCAATATGTCTTTCTACACAGCCATTCTCAATGTTTTCAAAGTAGTAGGCGTCATGATTCTCAGTATCATTATATGGCTGTATTCCTCTTTTGTTATGTACATAGCAAAAGAGGAATACACCCTTGACCATTTTATTATTGTTTTGGTTTCGGCCAGGAATACAGACTGGTCAAATGGCCTAATCCATCAAAGTTATGAGTCATGTTTCGGGCTATACTGTAGGACTGGTAGGATTTCCCTGAATTCAAGTTCGGGGGGAACATGAAAGGAAGTGGACCTGTTGACCAATGGGAATTTAATATTGTATGACCCTTCCCACTTTCTCAAACTGTTGCCCACTGGCGTACCTATGGGGGGCAGGGGGCAGAGTGCCCCCCCCCCTGACGGGCTCCAGGGGGGGGGGGGAAAGAAAAAGGGGAAAGAAAAGAAAAGAAAGGAAAGGAAAGAAAAAGAAAAAAGGAAAAGGGAAGAAAAAAGGAAAGAAAGAGAAAAAAGGAAAAAAGGAAAGAAAAAAGGAAGAAGAAGAGAAAAGAAAGAAAAAGGGAAAAGAAAAGGAAACGAATAAAAATGGGGAAATTTAAAAAAAAAAGACCATGGTCGTACGCACCAGGGGGGGGGGGGCAGTTGACCCCAGATATTTTGAAAACGTACAGTTTTTTTCCTGAAAATGTAGTGTAGGCCTATACCAAATCCTTCAATTCTACTTTTGAAAATGCAAAAGTACCCTCTTGACCAGTTCGGTCGCTCGAACTCCCTTCACTCCTTTTGCTTTTGAGATTCTTCGAAAACTTTTAACGCATCTTTCCCCCTCCCCCACCAGAAAAATATTCCGCATACGGCCCTGAAAAATTAAAACAAATGAAAATAGGAAAATATAAGTGATATAACAAATTCGAAACTCTTCGCTGGCGCGAACTGCTTGCTAGCCTATTTTGTATTAAATGTTTTCACTTGCTCGTCCCCCTGAAAAAAGAAAAGGATTAGTATTGCCTAGAATACAATTGTGCCTGCCCCGACCTGCAACCATGGCAACAATAACACACAATACAGTGCGTCCCAGAAAAAGCGAAACCGAGAAGTATCGATGTTTTATCATAACTTAATCACAACCATAATGAATGAATGATACATATTTGGAAAGCTTAGAGTCTCCTCTTTCAGTTGATGCTACTCCGATGATGCATATTTCACGCATGAGTGATTAAAAGCAATTTGAAGGAAGGAAACCAAAAAGACATTTGGCGGGCGGTATCTGAATTTCGAAGAAAAATTCACATTTCTAGAAAGTTGAGTTTCTGCCCTTTCATATGACACCTCAATCAGGAAAAATGAGCGAGGAATAACAAAGTTCTGTTTGTTTAAAGTAGCCCTTACATGTTCATAATTTTAACAAACGAATTCGTTTTCACTGGGTGCTTGCCGTAGCAAAAAGCAGATTTGACAAAAGACTTAAAGTAGATATTCATTGATTTTAAAAACTAACTTTATTTTCATTATTGCAAAGTTGAAGCTTTGATTCGACAAGGTTATCAAAATTCAATGCGTGGACACATTCGAAGTAATGATTATTATAAATTACAAAACGCTTAAATACAGCCCCGGCATAGCACCTGAAGAGCTCTCCGAACGCTGCTGAGATGTGTGAGATCACAGTATGGACATGATTTGCACAAGCAGACGATGTCCCATGACATCTCACACATTTTCAGTGCCTGTGTTTTCATCTTCTCTTGAGTTCTTTCTTTTACTTCACTACCGTCAGGCTAAATGTATAATCTATTGCCTCACTCTAAACCCCGCGCATGGTTTATTTTGATGACAAATGCAGCGATACAAAAATAAAGGAATCTGTTGCTTGTAAGCAAAATAAGACGCCATTGTATATTCAGCTGCACACTACGCGGTATGTTCGGCGTTTCAAGAGGGAACAAAATGCCGTCCTTAATATCATTCCGGGGGTTTTTCAATTTGAAAATCTGGTTTCTTTGATTGTTAATTAACCCCTATCCTGTGTATTTACAAGCAAAAGATTTTAGTTATCAGAATCGGGTCATATCCCTTTTGAATGGTTTGACATGCCATTACATTTATATACACTAAACTCATTATAATTTGACAAATAATAGTTTTGCAATTATGTTCATTCTTTTTTGGGATGTCGTCTGCTTGGGCAGTATTGGTCCATATAGTGACGTTATTAAAACATCATTATTTTCCGGCGAATCTCTCGTATATTCCAGCTAGTATGGAGGTGGTTGTATTTGTATTTTTGTAAATCACCCGATATGTAGTTGACCTAAAACTTGTACGATGGCAATCTGTTAGCTTACCAGTTTCTAGTGATACATTAGTTGACATATTTGTGATTTTCTTTGAATTTCACCTTTAACTCCGTTTCGTTGACAATCAGCCATGCATGAAGACTCTCGTCTACGGCTGATTGTCAATGAAACGGAGTTAAGTCTTTTGTTAATTTCGTTTATTGATACGGCAGGCAGCCAGTGAAAACGAATTCGTTTAATAAAATTATGGAAATGCAAGCACTACTTTAAACAAACAGAACTTTGTCATTCCTCGCTCATTTTTCCTGATTGAGGTGTCATATAAAAGGGCAGAAACTCAACTTTCTAGAAATGTGAATTTTTTCTCGAAATCTAGATACCGCCCGCCAAATGTCTTTCATATGGCTCCGTTTAGTCTCATTTCACAACGCCCCCTATCGTCAGAGCATGGTCAGATTCAGCAGCCTAACATGTTAGCCTATGGACGTTTTTTTTTTAAAATCGTTAAAAATTCATTTTTTGTTTAAACGAAAAGCACATCCACCCCGACGTACGTTATCACTAGCTCTTTCATTGGAGCCCTCATGTCTAATTGACTTTTGAAAGTTCACCCACCGTAATTTTTCAAAATAGGTTGCAAGCTCGTCATTGCCTATAAAACACATGTGAAACAAGTCTAACTTTGGACTCAGTTTACCAAGCGATTTGAAGATTATAGGTCGAGCACACGAAACATAAAAAGCATGAATTATCATAGATCACTTCTGCCTATTTCGTTTTGTCCATTTCATCCAACCCCCCACCGTAATTTTTCCATTTAGTAAAAGCAAACATTTTGCCGAGTTTAGCAAAAACATGAATATTCATGAACGGTCAGACAATACAGCCTTTTAGTACGTAACGTATTGTAATAACTTTTGGGAATTCTTTTATAAGAAAATGGGGAATTTAAAGACTGCAGGGGTAGATGTTTAGTCTAGCCTAAATCAATGCTCACGCAAGGCCAGGGCCAAGTCATACACACATACAATTACAGTCTCTGAGAGAAAGGAGTTATCGAACAATGATTTTTAAGTAACTGATGTTTATTCACAAGAAACATGATGGTGATATCCAACATATTTACTTGCCACAACCTAATAACAGTTACACTTAACTCACATTTATACTAGTTCTTGCCCTTTGGCTAATTGATGATGCTCCCGAGCAACATCCTCCCAGCTGCGCGCCGGTGTTGGAGCTTCCCGGAGTTACCCAGCTCCTATCTCTTAAGTTCTCACAAAATCTGTCTGTCTCAAAACTACCTCGGCCTCAGCTCCAAACTTTTACACACTCCCAAAAACCTCGCCCAAATTAAAGCTAGTCTCCAATTCAGACCTCCCTTTTTAATCGTTCGAGCATCCAATTTCTGTAACACTGCCCCCTCCTTAACTTTGAACGTCTCGTTCAACACTAGGAACTTCAAAACAGGAACCTGTCAGTAAAACAACAATAAAGATAACAAGAAATGTAAAATACTAAATCTAAAAATAACAACATCATTAAAAATGTGAAGCATTAAAAATGTGAAGCATGGAAAACACAGAATAGGAAAACCTGAAAGAAATCATCATAATTTCTAAAGTAGCACATTAGCATGGCACAGTCATTTATAAACATACATAAATTACCTTTGTTTCAGCCTCACAAAACAATTCTTAGGTTGTGGCGAATGCATACATAAAAGCACTTGCAAAATGAGACAAAGCATGCAGCATATGCATCTTACCTGATATCATTGATCGTATATTTCAAATATCAATACAATAAACTGGACTTCAACTCTCAGTATACCAGAACAAAATACATCATACATGAATATAATTGTTGTTCCACATCAGTCTGGTGACTCTGGTCAACATGTTCAGCCTGTTGCACACTTAAGTAATAATCACTATAGAACAAAAAAAACTGGATATAAACAAAAACACTTTTTTTTTTCCCTTTTCAATATCACCTTTAAATATGGCAAAAGTTAAAGGTTATTCTGGTATAACCATCAAGTTTGGTATTCGTCCTCTTTGGTAACAACAAATAGGATATCTCGATTCATTTTAAACTGGTTTGGTTAGCAAAATTAGAGTTGCCAACAACACATAAGTACAACCCTGGAAAAAAAAACATAACAATACTCTGAATTTATATGCCAAAGCGGAAACGCTCATTTCAACTGCCAATATAGAAGAATTTATACAAAACAAAGTTGTTTTTACAAAATAACCTGATCTTGTAAAAACATGATCATGCATGATTGTCCATAGATTTCAAAATGACTTTAAGTCATTAGAAGAAAAAAAAAAGGGCAAAGCGTCCATTTGTTATTATTAATAGTTATTACAGAACGGCACAAATCAATTCCACATTTCGAGTTCAGATGAGTTAATCGCTCATCTGTGATTACACCTAATGCGAGAAAGCCACTTCAGTTTTCTCATTCTTTCTACTCTCTTTGATACATCATAGTAATGTGATTTCTACAAATCCTCCTGTATAAGAACACTTTTCTCTTCACAAGTTCGATATCGAGGAATGCTAATAGCACCAAAATGTTGGTCCCTCAGTTCTACATTCAACTGGTTCATTCGTAAAGTTCAGCAGCACAATGGAATAAGTGTTTGACTCCTTAAGTTCATTTGCGTCTCCAAAGTTGCTTCAGCTAAATGAAGTCCTGTCACCAATTATTTGTTCCTCTGATCAATGCAATAGATGAAATTCCACCTATAGTCCATGCAAGTGTTCACTATAAAGGTTTTCAAAGTTTGATGGATTTCGTAAGGCTGCATAAAATTGCATGGCATTATCAAAATTGTTCACCATTATAAACACGAACCGCGTTGCCATGGAGACCAGATACGCTCATCCGACACGTGTTGCCATGGAGACCAGATTTGCTCATCCGACACGTGTTGCCATAGAGACCAGATACGCTCATCCGACACGCGTTGCCATGGAGACCAGATTCGCTCATCCAACACGCGTGAAGATACTTTGGGACGGCATCCCGGCGTCTTGCGGTACTGGCATCTCGCGTCCTGGCTTGAAGCTTCCTCGGTAAGGTACCTCACTATCTGCTCGTCAGGCCTCAGCTACGTGATGGAGAAAATCTGCCATCCAATTCTGGCTTCCAAGTAGATATTTCTGCAACAAAATAACATCTTTTGCAGAAAAAGGTGTACCAGACTGGTACAACCATATATGCGTATATTAGGTATACTCATGCAGAAAATTGGCTTTCATATAAATAGCCGTAATAAGAGAAAATGCAACTAACTAGGTTGTGGCAATATTATTATAAAAACTTATTATAATCTCAATATACAAAAAAAAAGAATTCTGCCATATTTGTTTTATAAGCAGTTACACAGCAACTTCACTGAAAACTTCCCACACAGAACTGTGCTGTATCCCTGCTGGAAACAGGTACTGACTTTCAAGCACTCTAGCTCTGCTAATGTGAAAAGAACCAGCTAGTCGTAAGCATAACCATTAAAACCTAACAAACAAGGAATTTAATGAAAACCAAGTCCTTAACCATAACAATATCCTTGATTTAAAATAATAATCCATAACTATGTGTAAATGTAATCCACTACAATTATAGACAATGTGATAACCGTGATACACAGCTGTCAAAGTTACCAGCTAATCCCAACCATATCTATTGGGAGACTTCCTTTGACGATGCTGATGCTAGTGACTGTTTTCTCTCGAGGGTTCTTCATCCAGAGCATCATCAGGTTGTCACACTTGATGTCTCTCGCTGAGCTTGGAATGCTCCTCAGTACTAATTTGTGTTGCTTCGGTAATGAAAGAACAATTATCATCACTTACATGGAGCCAGGGCTCCTTCTGTCCCTTGTACTTGCAAAGACGTTCTCTGTGAACCACTCTTGGTTTACTCCTTTTCGTCAACTGGATCCTGTAGACTACATCGTTTATCTTCTTTAGAACAGAGTAAGGGTCTCACAAGTCTGACATCAATTTAGGTGATACACCTTTCTTCCTTCGAGGATGCCAATATCCGGAATACAGGTCAAGGGCGCAAAACCACTGGGAGCCCGTCAATGCATCTAAGATGTCGTCAATACGAGGAAGCGGGTAAGAATCTTTCTTTGTCACCCGATTCAAACATCGATATTCCACGCAAAAACGCATACTGCCATCTTTCTTAACGAGTACAATCATTGAACCCAACCTTTGGTTGCTATGAATGAATAAAATAAATAAAATAAATAAAATAAAAAAAACCCATTCTCCTGATGCTGGCTCTATCACTCCTTGAGACTTCATCTCATCAATAGCTCTGACAGCCTCCTCCCTCTTAGCTAGGGGTAAACTAGGTTCAGCATCACCCGTCTCTATCTTGTGTGCGACTATGCTTGTCTGTCCCAAGTCCATGGATCCCTTGGAGAACAGGTCTTGTCGTCTCAGTAACAACTCCCGCTTTTCTTCTGGTTGTCCCTCAGACAATCCTACGCTGCTTCTTTCAGGCAGCGACCTTAAACGCGGAGCGAACTCGCCTGTGACTTCTCCTGCTTCTCCAACATTTTCCTCTTGAGATTCAACATCATTGACAACATCAACTCGCTCACATTTACCTACACAATTACCTTCTTGTGAAGATTGGGTATGCTGATTCAAAAGTGTCCTGCCAACCATCACCCCTCTGAGGAAGAGTCCTTCTGCTTCTCCACCCAGGGATGTAATGACAGGAGCCTTGCCATTTCTAGCCGTGTTCCGCTCCTCGAACACGACTAGTTGCCGTTTCCCTCTGCCATCATCGAGGCCTCTACTTGCTTTCTCTGAACACTTGGTGATGTCACTGGGCTCTGGTCTCCAACTCTGGCTTCCAGCACCTGCAGACGCCTTTCAATACCCTGCTGTGCTGTGGAAGATCTGTCAAGGTGCGCTATAATTTCAGCCTGGTTACTGACGGCACTTTCCGCAAACTTCTCAAACGCTTGTAGGAGGGCGCCAACTCCTAGAGGACTCGAAAGGCGACCCCTCCCTCTTGTACGCGTACGTGACGAGATCCGTGAGCGATGCATGGTTGAGAGTCGATAGTCACTTCAACAACTGTGTATCACCCTAAACCCCTGTTACTTTCATGAGCCTACTCTTGCTTTATTTAGAAGTTTTATAAATGGAAACTATAAGGCTACTGTATTTAAAATCCCTATACAAATTTCACGTCAGGTTCAGTATAGTTTAAACTTTTCCACAATAAAATCCAATGAAGAAGAATATAATCCTAAAGGGGATTAAAATTATTTAATTAGTTAAATGGCAAATAAAACAATCCCATCAAAATAAGTTACTTAAAGTGACTAAATTTACTACTAAGTTATATCTTAACTTCCCCAAACAAAGTAGCTTATCGGGTTTGCAAAGCAAGACTAGCTTATCTAGCCTGCGGGACTACCAACTTTCCCTTTGCTCAGCACATGCACTGAAACACCGATCCTAAAACATTACTACACACACACACACACACCACTACAACGCGTTGCTCCCCGTATACACACAGAGCTTTTGCAGTGCAGTGGTGTACGATGCCAATGACAATGAACGTAGGCTACTGCCATTGACCTATCTTAACTTTATACTAGTTACTATATCAAAATATGACTTATTCCCTAACTAGACCTAACAATCTTCTAAAATTCCACCTTTCAAATCCCACTTCTGACACCAGTGTAATAACTTTTGGGAATTCTTTTATAAGAAAATGGGGAATTTAAAGACTGCAGGGGTAGATGTTTAGTCTAGCCTAAATCAATGCTCACGCAAGGCCAGGGCCAAGTCATACACACATACAATTACAGTCTCTGAGAGAAAGGAGTTATCGAACAATGATTTTTAAGTAACTGATGTTTATTCACAAGAAACATGGTGGTGATATCCAACATATTTACTTGCCACAACCTAATAACAGTTACACTTAACTCACATTTATACTAGTTCTTGCCCTTTGGCTAATTGATGATGCTCCCGAGCAACATCCTCCCAGCTGCGCGCCGGTGTTGGAGCTTCCCGGAGTTACCCAGCTCCTATCTCTTAAGTTCTCACAAAATCTGTCTGTCTCAAAACTACCTCGGCCTCAGCTCCAAACTTTTACACACTCCCAAAAACCTCGCCCAAATTAAAGCTAGTCTCCAATTCAGACCTCCCTTTTTAATCGTTCGAGCATCCAATTTCTGTAACACTATAGTGAATGGGAATGTGCGATGATCCGTGTAGGAGGTAGAGGTCAGTGGTTTGTGCTGGCAATGTTCACGCGAGCGAAAAATGAGACAATCGGAGCAATATGTTGGTTTCCTTCCTTCAAATTGCTTTTAATCACTCATGCGTGAAATATGCATCATCTGAGTAGCATCACATGAAAGAGGAGACTCTAAGCTTTCCAAATATGTATCATTCATTAATTATAGTTGTGATTAAGTTATGATAGAACATCGATACTTCTCGGTTTCGTTTTTTTCTGGGACGCACTGTATATGTAAATGTTGCTAAAAGAGACTAATTCATTTTTCTAGCTCGCTACACTCGCTCGCAAATAAAAGGAATAGACATTGCTTTGGAAACAATTGTGCCCACCCTTGACCTGCAACAATATCATTAAAAATGGAAGAGTTTTTTCGCCCTCTCGCCAAAAAGGAATTGAATCGCGTTAAACGCGATTGCGTCCATCCTGACCTGCCCCAATAAAAACAAGTTTATTTATTAATTTCTATTAAAAGAGAATTTTTTTTGTTTTGCTTGCTCGCTATGCTCGCTCGCCAAAATGGAGTTGCCACCGCTAACGTGTCCGCCCCAACCTGCAACAACCAGTTAATAATTATGTACCAAACGTTATTCAAAGAAGTTTTGGTGTGCTCGTGCTCGCCAAAACGGAATTAACATCACCTTAGACATGGTTGTGTAAGCCCTGCCCTGCAAAACAAAACAAAAAAACACCAAAAAATCTGAAATTTATGAACCAATTATCATTACAAAAATTTTGCTCGCTCGCCAAAATAGAAATAACACCGCTTTTAATAATCACGTCCCTGACATGGAACAATGAACCCAAGTTTTATGTACCATATTTTCCCTATAAAAGAGAAGTGATTTTTTTTTTCGCTCGCTACGCTCGCTAGCTCGTGGAATTATGTGCCCACCACTACCTGCTACAATATCATTAAAAAGAGAAATGTAGGGGGTTGCCTGCCCGCCAAAATGGGATTGACATTGCCTTAAACATGATTGTGCCCGCCCCCTACCTGCAACAATGAAACAAATTTTATATAGCAATTCATTGAGAGAAAGATGTATTTTCGCTCGCTAGCTAAAATGGGTATAAAATCACCCTAAACACAATATTGTTCCCGCGCACTGCATGGGACAATTGAACCAAGTTTAAGTGGCAATTATTAAAAAAGAAGTGATTTTTTTCTTGCTCGCTACACTCGTTTGCAAAGAAATGAAATTAACGTCGCTAACAAGTGAATGTTCCCACCCCCAACTTGCAACAATACCAGTTTATATACCAAACGTTACTTAAAGATTTTTTTTTTGCTCGCTCGCTCGCCAGAAGTGAAAATTAGCATCGCCTTTTTTGTTTGTTTCGGTCGCTTGCCCCCCCCCCCCCCTGACGGAGTACCCCAGGTACGCCACTGCTGTTGTCCAATAACATTTTAGGAAAGTCCTACACTGGTCCATGTATTGTAAATGTGGTATAAGTGCGTGTAAGGAGGAGAGCTCCTCAGAAGAATGATCGGCGAAGAATAATCGACGGAGAAGAGTTGACAAGAATAATTGTTAGAGTCGGGTTGAGAATCGAAATGTAGAACTCAGACTTTTAGAAGAATTGAGAAGAACTATATCAGTCAGATTGAGAATCAATACCGAGAATAGTGACAGAGCCCAGAACTAAGAACTCAGATTCCGAAGCGGAATCAGAATGGGAACATTGTGATTACTGAGCAACACTAAGACTCTAAATCAGAATACAACTACAAAGCATCGTTCTTCGCTAGTCGATATAAAGGGGTGTTGACGGCCACAGAATGCTGAACGAAACTTCATAAGTCAATGACAGAACTTCATTGATTCAACAAGTTGCAGTGACGGTGTTCGTGGTGATTGCCTAATCATCTGCTGGGCCCGTATTCAATAAACTTCTAAGACATTTTTCTTAAGTCTAAGAAAATGTCTAAGAATTTGTCTAGGTTAAGAAAGTTGCCTTAGCCGTATTCTAAACACGTAAAGCAGTTTGTCTTAGCCAAGACGAAAGATAAGACAAATTCTTAGACCCGATGACGTCATGTGGGAAAGTTGATGTGGTCGACTCGAGCGAATTAATTGCAACTCGATTTGCCTATGTAATTTGCGTGTTAAAATAAAAATCGCACCGCACGAAAATTATACACTAACATGTATGGGAGAGCGTAAGGGAGGAACGATGCTCACATAATTATTTCGGGATTGACCAACTGACACTAAAACAGTCTAGTCAAGACCACCTGAGGCTAGATCTAACATCCACTGTAGGCTTTTTATACTTTTCTGTCAAACAACTCCGAGGAGCCCAACCGGGCTTACTTATTATGTCGCAGCCGCAGGTCTGTGAGTATGAAGGGAGCGCCGTCGCTAGCCGGCCGACCAGCGCTAGCTAGCATTGGATTTGGAGCTACCCTTTCATTGTTTTACATCGTCTACTGTTATGATGGCCTAAAATTAATCAAATGGCTAAATGTAACCTTTATCAGACTCATACTATAACAAATTTTGTCTCACCTAATATTATGCCGATTGCACATTATTCCCTGTTTCCATACTTTAGCGCCAAAGACTAATAAAGTAAGAGACGGTTTCTTTATATACGACAGCCATGTCATGATTTAGTGTTATGCATACTTATGCTACTACTCGTTTAGTTGTGAACAAACAAACATACTAGTACAAGTACAAAGAGCCTATGGCGCTCCTGCGCGCTGCGCCGTCGACGCTGTATATTACGCGAAGCTTACGTTGTTATATAGGTCAACTGATAACCTGCGCTCGCGCTGCGCGCGCTGCATGCATTGTTTTTATTCCATTTGATCGAAACCCGAAGCGGTTGCTTGCAGCATCACTGAGCTGCCGGTGCCAAAGCCCCATTTAAGCATCCTCGTAGTATGCTTAAATATAGGGTAGATTTCTTACTTATCTTAGATATCTCGATTGTATTAGAATACGACATGCTACTTAAGTCCTTTTTCTTAGATAAAATCTAAGAATCCTTCTTAATCTTAAGGCAAATTTCTTAAGTCCCCATTGCTGTTATAGAATACGATTTTTGGCTAAGATTTTTTCTTAGCCAAAATTTAAGAAAAAGTACTTAGATTTCAAGCTTAAGAAGTTTATTGAATACGGGCCCAGAAGCATGACTGACGTAGCTAGGGAGTTGCAACTGGACATCCAGAGGACGACAACCACGATCGCACTTCGAATCGGATCCAGTTCGTTGTTGAACTTTTAGAGAGCTCTCGCGCGCACCCCCTCGCTTGATTTAAGTAGCGGTACCGTGAGTAGATTTAAAATGAGATTGATATTTTGCTGTTTGATTTGTTGTTGATGATGATGAATGTTATACTTATATATTTTTTAAAGGACCATGTATTAAGTAAATATAATTATACTTCCTATCGACCATTATTTAAAAGTCTACTTACCTCAAAATAAGACGTGAGAATGTGTGGTGGTCTATGTGAGTAAAGCCAGTCAATCCTTTGATAATTATTATTACCTGAACCCTGGCATAATAATTTAAAAGTGGTTTCCCCTGCCACTATGCCACGGGTTACATATCAATAGTCATATCTATCAATAATTCTATAAATTCAAATTATGAAGTCATTGACAGTTCCATATTATCTTTTGGATATATAGGCTTGTGCAATGCTGGATTAAGAACAATGACTAAACTTCTAGACAAGGAAACATATTTCAGTAAATACATAGGACTGCTACAAAGCTACTGAACCGCAGTGCACAGCGCAAGTTGAGCAATGCAGATGACGTATCATGACGTCATATAATCATGTTTATTCATGTTCATACGCTACCATAGAGATGTATACTTAGTATATTAGTTCAACTCCGCTTCTGCATCCGTCTAGCCATGGGGAGATTTTGGAGGGTCAAAAGTGCACACTGCTTCCACTTTTCATGTATTAGCCTATGAAGACGACAAATTTTTAGTGCACCAGCGAAATGGGGATTTTGGACTGCGCGTAGCGCGCAAAATATTTAAATTAAAATTTTGAATATTCATGACTCTTTTCCACTTATTAGCATATTATCGCAATGAAAAAAAGACAATGCGCATGCGTTACTATATCGACATAATCCTTAATTGGGCTAGCCTTTGGACAAGGCCTCGCGCGCTGCTTGTCTGCCGAGCAGGGTCTGAAAATAGACTAACGCAGTGTGGCTTTACAGCAGTGATCGCTGGACCGAGCCGCTTCAGCGGCTTGGCCTTTGCTAAATTGCGGAGCTCATCATTATGTGCATATGCATGAGGGTCTTACATATACAGCAGCTAGTGATGATCGTGGCCAATCCTAATTGTTTTAACCGCGCGGTGTTTAAAATGGCTTCGTCCATGAAATTGTGGGGGAATCGGTATTCAAATGTACTAAAAAAAAAAAAATAATATCTAGTTCAATTTCGAATAAAATATGAATTTATCAAAAACAATATTCTACTTATTGACTAGGGTATTTATTATTTTGCTACTTTAGTAGATTTATAGTAAAATTTTGTTCCCTTGTTTTTCATTTTAACCTACGCATAGTGGTTCGCACGATCAGCTGGTCGGAATTGTTATTGTACAACACTCGAATCTGTGTACGTGTGAAAACGATGCGTTCATGGAGCTTTGAATTTGCAGGGCTAGCTGCTGAGCTAGCTGCATGCAAGTGAATTAAAATAATGAAAAGGACATCAAATTCTGGTAATTCTGCTTAGGTCTATAATGTAATAGATGTGCAAAAAAGGGTAGATATCTTCTATGCAGTACATTCTGCATGGTTCCTGTGCAAGAGTTTTCCTAGCTATTTCTTATACTGAATATATCATTTTATTGTGTGTGACAAGTTTGGTTCACATTCCTTCATTAAAGAAATAAGAGGTGAAACGATAACTTCAATGGACAGTGCAGTGCGGTGTGAGTAGTACCTCCCGGCCCCCGAACTCTGGGCAGCTTCGGGAGTAGACGCCGATGGGGATGGTGTGCTGGCAGCGACTGTGGTCGTCCGCACAAAGAAGTCCTTGCACAGTGAAATGGCTTGAAAATCGCAGATTTGCCATAACCCGTTGGAAGATTAACAAATACATCTTCCCCTTTCACTGCTGATTTTATAGCTTTTGATTGTAACTCCTTAAAAGATGATAATTTCAACCTTTCGACCGCATATTCAAGGCTCTTTGATAAGAGATCTCCTTCGTCGTTCTGTAACCGCTCAAAAATGTATTTATGATTATACATGTTGATAATGAATAGGCATGAAGTTTTCTCGAATCGTCTACTCTGATTGGTGCGTCGGATTGGAAGGGGCGGTTTGGCCGGTTTTCTGGGTAAGATACTTTGCATCTAATTATCTCCTGATTCGGGAGCGGAAATATAATACAAAACAAAAGAAATAAACTACAACAACCACTCAGGTTAGTAAAGGCCGAGCTGCTGACGCACCTCGTCCCACAGATCACAGTCGTCGCGCGATTAGTCTATGTATTCAGGCGCGTTTAGGGAAATACAGCACGAGTGCCTTGACTAAAGGCTATAATTGGGCCGGATAAATGTAGAACAAAGGTCATGCAGAGTTGTGGAGGTGTGTGTGTTGGGGGGGGGGAGGGGGGGGGGGTAATAAACTTTTAAATGGTTGACTTAGTTAGGGCCACAAACTTCACTGTCACCAGGATGGAAAGTACATTTTTAAAAATTCAGTTCAGTTAAAAGGCAAAAATAATGACCCCATTTCACTGTTGTACCTCAATTCATTTTTTACCCCTTTTTTTTGTTTGTTTATTAACTTAAATAGTTTTTAAATCAGAAAAACTGCACTGATCATTTAGCCGACTTAACAAGTGATATATTAATATTTTAAGTGTCCAAATAATGAATCATTCTCACCTCGACTTCAATGTTCTTCATATTGTGCCCCATCCCCAATGAAATTTAAATTTTTGCATTCGTCGTCACTGATTTTGGGGAAATTTGCCCCCCCCCCCCCAACAGTAACATTTTCAATACAGGGACCCCTTCCAATATTGACATTTCCATAGGCTCTATTAACCTCCCTCCCCCATCCACACCCCAATTACCTATATGCTTTCATCATTTTGGCATTGACTTATTCTTTATTTAACCCCCCCCCCCTCATCTTTATTGTAAACCATTTTTTATACTGTATTTATACATTAGTCTTGCCCACTCTCTTGTTACATTTCCACTTTCTCTCATTAGGAAAGATGGTTAAATCTATCTCGCTGATACCAGATATAAACAAACATCAAAAGGTCGAACACCATACTCAATTCTACACAAGACTGCATCAGACCCCATCTCACCTCAGTCATACAGCATTATCATTACAGAGTGCCTACATCATCATAATCACCAGCATCATCACATATATTTCACAAAATAAGAAAATGAAAAGAACAGAATTAAGCAGTATCAACTAATTTATTAACATTTATGAACTCATTTATTTTTTTTTTTTTTTTTTTGTTTCTATAAAGATCTTTTTAAATCCAACATGACATCAACAAAAGGATGGCAAATGGATGGGGGGGGGGGGGGGCTGTCTCTTGAATTCAAATTTTTCAGTTGTAAAAGTTTACTGTAGATTTTGAAAAAAATATTCAATAATATCAACATGCTATTTTATTATGTAAAGAACAGGTATATACTGAGTTTTATGAGTACTTTATCTTACATTGGACATTATTGTTGTTGTTTTTACTACTATCTGTATTATCATTATTATTACTACTATTATCATGATCATTGTCATTATTGTTACTATTAGTTGGAATATTTTTGTTTTACCCCAATTTATGGAATTATTTTATAAATAATTTAAAAATAAGATCTGAGAATGTATATTATTATCTAGATCTATTATTTTTAAATTATATTTAAAATAATTCCATAAATTAGGGTAAAACAAAAATATTCCAACTTTATGAGCGACAGTGTATAATTATATTACTACAGTATTACTATTGAACTACATAATTTTATAACCCCCCCCCCCCCCTTCAATTTACTATCCAGTACAGCATCCCTAATATTTTTGTCAGAACTTGACTTAAGATTAAATATCAAAAAACTATATTCCATGTACACGCATTTAAAAGAAGATATGATTACTTTCATGATCCTCGATATATCTTCTTCTTATTCTTCTGGTAATCTTCAAAAGGCGTTGTAGCCTTTCACGAAGATGAACTAATACTAAAGATTACAAGTGGTGTTGCATTTTAATTTTATTAAAAAATGATAAACTTATGTCTATCTGATAGGGCCTTTTTTGAAGAGAAGAGTAAAGGTTTAAATGTATTTCCAATTATTTTAAAAGTAATTTCCAATTTATTTTAAGTTATTATTTGCTAGACTTTTGTGAACAAAAGTTTGTTAGATATAATGTAATATTTAGGAAAAGTACCTTTGAGTACATCTTTTAATATGCTGAGAGAATAAACTGTAGCAACACCATAGTTTGTCACCTAAATAAAAAGCTAGAGAATAATTGAGAATTACAAGATATAATGCAACACAAGATGACAGTTCCCCAAATCTTTGTATATAGTCCAAGTCGAGTGTGGTGTTCGCATGGGCTTAGATTTATATACAGCCTGAATATTTTCGAACTTCATACAAACATACCTTGCCAAAGTTCAACTTAGGTCTTAGGTGTCCTGTTCCTGATTAGATACATTTGTTGATCAGGTCCTGGTGCTCTTTGTTGCACTTCTGTGATCATTATCTGCTTCTTTGTTCCATAGCATCTACAATTAAAAGAAAACAGAAACCTAGTAAGGTTCCTGCTAATATCATAATGCATGCATAAGTTATCTGTTTATAACTTTGTTCATGTCCTTTAGAGAAAGAAATATCCATGTCATATGTAGGGTTGGATCCAGAATTCTCACCAACATAAAACTAAGGAGTGGCATAAAATCCTGAAAATAAACTAATTATTTCAAACAAGGCACAATGACATAACTAAGAGCGAAATCAGGGGAAGTGGGAGGTGGGGAGGGGGGGGAGACACCTTTTTTGTTTTGTTTTTGTTGTCGTTGGTAGATCTAGCCTAGATCTACATTCAAACTAAGCTGAATCTGGACCTGGATCACAATAATGACACATGTGCACGACTAGTCTAGTCTAGTGAATCAAAAACGAGCCTAGACCCATGGCTTTGGAAGTCTTTGCTACAAGCTATAGATCTAGATCTAATTGCCTATTTTTAATATTATTAGTAGGTGGCTCTGGACCTAGATCTAGACCCGTCCCTATGGCTATGCCACATCTTAAAAAGGGGGCACAGAATGATTGTGCACCCCCCCCCCCCCCCTCCATATTAAACTTCCACATTGATCCACCTAGATCTAGAGGAAATCTACATCAGGCATTTAGATCTATTTAGATTTTTTTGTTAGAGTACATTAGGCCTAGAATCTAGCCCTAGATCTAGGCCTAGATCTATACTAGATTCGGGGTTAAATGCTGTTTAGGTCTAGAATTCTATAGACTTCTAGATCTACTTAAGACAGTGCAACTGCTAGATCTAAAGTTAGGCCTGCATAGCCCGAATTTTTCTGTCTCTTTCGTTCGTTAGCCTCCGATTTGGGTAGGGTCGGCTAAAGAGAGGAGCCGACCCTACCCAAATCAGAGGCTAACGAACGAAAGAGACAGAAAATTCAGGCTAGAATATGCTATGAATACTAGTCTAGATCTAGGCTTTACTGTAACACTAACACACTGTAAAGTCATAGCCGCGCCAGCTCAGGAAACGCAGTCGCTTCTTGGTGTTTCAGCCGGCTAGCACCGGCGGATTGAAAATCACATTCTGCTCGACGAGATCTCATCGGCTTGGACTAGCAATGAGCCATTTGCGCAGTCTACAACAGATCCACATCTACGACCGATTACTATCGGTAATCAAGCTATGAACTGAACTTAAAATTATGAGATGCGCTCTAATGAAATAACCTACGGTAAAATCCTGATTGTTTCTAAAAATATTACCGTCGATGACTTAAATTAGAGTTCATTCAATCAGTTAATATTCTTTGGTCAGAAGAAAGAAAAGAGGATGGGGTAGGGGGTTAACCGGGTAATACGTTGTGACAATGCGGGGAGCCGCTCACTGCAATGACGAACACATCACAATAATTTCAGAGACCTTCAAACAAAATGGATCTTTACTTACTTTTCTTGATATCATAGGGTATCACTTCGATGTCAATGTTCGCCTGAAGATTTTCTGCTTCACTAAGATGTACTTGACAAACTTCTATTATAATAGAAATTCACTTAAAAGAAAAATGTTTCATTGTTCGTAATTGAATAACTTGAAAGTCGCAGTTCATACAACCGCCATTTTCGTGCTCAAATCGTAGGGAATTCTGGGAATGAAAAAAATGTTTTATGCATGACCTAATACATAAAACATTTTGTCGATGGCCAATCAACGAACAGTAGTTGGCGTATTTTTTACGTCATTGCTCATGAATATTCATTGACCCTCCAAAACCGTCGTTCAAATCGGACAAAACCCCAATAATTCATCCAATGCAAAACCTATGAAATGTCAAAGGTCACGATTTTAGTTGGCCCTCTAGTCCTCCTACGAAGGACATACTGTGTATGATCGAATCTCTTTGCTTAGTAGTATGTATCTCTATGTACGCTACCGATAGAAAAGTACAAGTTCCTCGAAATGCATGCCGGACAGGCGTATGAAAGATGACGTAATGCTATCGAAATACTATGAATGAATATTCAAAGCAAATGGCGTACGAACGAAGTCTATTATGTAGAGGCTCTGTTTCCTTGTCTAGGACTGGGACTGTAGTCTGATTTCAAGAAAGGAAAACAATTTCGGGACAGTTCAAAATAATGCTTGGAAATGGAAATTCAAATGATACCGTTTTAAAAACCAGAAAGATATGGTTTGAGGACAAGAAGCAGGATGTAATTCATTGCTCGGCAATCTTGACTGTATTTAAAACAGAGCATCCAATATACCTGATATTTAATAGTACTGTACAATGTCAATTAAATAAAATAACTAAATAAACAAACAAATAATGGACCTCTTTAGCCAAGACTGTGGATTTTTATTGTTGAGCACTAAATGATTCTGCTCGGTCATACAGGCTAGGTGGGGGAATGCTTTCAATAGACTTAAATTTGAAAGGCCCTTTGTATCACTTCGTGCAAAATGACATAGGGCACTTCTAATAAATTTATACGAGAAGTAAAACCCTGTTCATCATTGTTTTCGTGTTGCAAAGTTGTTTACAGACTGAAAAAGGGATAGTACGGGACTGTAGAGAGTGAATAAAACTAGGAAATTATAATTGCAAATGTAAAACAACGTTGTAAACCTAGCAATAAGAGGCTCTTGAATGCAGTTTTTAAATGGACATGGCTTTGGGGCTACCCGCTACCGCCGCCAGGCTACGCTGTCGATTGCCAGCTAGCTGTCGATTGCCAGCTAGCTGTCGATTGCCAGCTAGCTGTCGATTGCCAGCTAGCTGTCGATTGCCAGCTAGCTGTCGATTGCCAGCTAGCTGTCGATTGCCAGCTAGCTGTCGATTGCCAGCTAGCTGTCTAGATGGGACCCCCCTGGCGATTAATGTGGGGGGGGGGTGATTTTTCAAATTTTCGAGGGCCAAACAAAAAATAGTGCTCTCTACCCCCCCCCCCCCCCCTCCCCCTTCCCCCTCTACCACTGAGTGAAATATCGGCCGGCACGATTTTTTTTTATTTCAGCACATTAAATTTCAAATTGATTTCAAGTTTGGGCCCCCCTAAGAAATCCTGAATCCGCGCCGATACCCACCCCCCCCCCCCAAATAAAAATCCCAAGGCTCCCCTGTAGTTTTTTTCTACATTGCTCCCCCCCCCCCCCGCAAAAGGTCCCTATTTTCTCATTGTTTTACATCAACAACAACAACAACAATAATATTTATTATAAAACTCCAAAATTGGTTTGTTTTTATAAATAATAATATCTGCCCGGCAAAATATTTGAAGTAAGTATGTAGATTAAGATCATCAGACTTTATTACACTGATGAGGTGTATTGGGTTCTCTTCACTTGTCTCTTTCTGGCTCTCTTTCTCTTTCTCTCTCTCTCTCTCTCTCTCATTGGGACTGAAAAAGTATTGAATGTAATAATGTTTGATAAATAGATAAAACAGGATTCCTGTCCTTCTTGTACTTCGTAAATATAATACTTTACCTTGCTTACAAGTTAATTGCAAGCTCATTGTATAGATCAATTAAGAGAATAGCAATAAATATGGACTTTGAGTGAGATCAAAATGGGTTTGACATCAGTTTTTCTTTTTCAAAGATTAAAAAAAAAGCAACAGCTGGGTGTCGAACCCGATACCTTCCAGTTACCAGGCGATTGCCTACCCACTAGACTAAAGTGTCACATTGCTAATCTCCATGTTTTTTTTCTTCATACTTATACTTATTGTTGTAGATGTAGCAAAAGAAAAAAACGCAACAGCTGGGGGTCGAACCCGATACCTTCCAGTTACCAGGCGATTGCCTACCCACTAGACTAAAGTGTCACATTGCTAATCTCCATGTTTTTTTTCTTCATACTTATACTTATTGTTGTAGATGTAGCAAAAGAAAAAAACGCAACAGCTGGGGGTCGAACCCGATACCTTCCAGTTACCAGGCGATTGCCTACCCACTAGACTAAAGTGTCACATTGCTAATCTCCATGTTTTTTTTTTCATACTTATACTTATTGTTGTAGATGTAGCAAAAGAAAAAAACGCAACAGCTGGGGGTCGAACCCGATACCTTCCAGTTATCAGACGATTGCCTACCCACTAGACTAAAGTGTCACATTGCTAATCTTCATGTATTCTTCATACTTACACTAATTGTTGTAGATGTAGCAAAAGATGTTTTCTGACTAATTCAGAGAGTCGCTTGTTAAAGAAAGAGTATTACATGCTATTTTTTCTTTGTTGAGGGGGGGGGGGTGTCCCCTTTAAAAAAGAGATGACAAGTCAATATTATGGAGTGAAGAAAAAAAAATAACATGGGTTTATATAAAGGAGAAACTGAGACTCGAACCGAGTACATTGCATTGTGAAGTGATCACTTTTATCCACAAGACCATTTTGCCTCACCGTGATAACTGGTTCGCTTTTTGTTGTTAACACTTTCTGCATGCTAATGACTTTACAAAATGTGCCGATTTACTGATTTGACGCTTTCGGGATGCATTATTATCATCATTTTTGTAGTCCGATGTTGTCAAGATTGCCCGTATTTTTTTTCTTTCAGTTACTGATATTACTGATATAATAGTGAGGTTTTATGTTTATTTCATTTAATTTGCAAACTGCTGACTTAAACTTAAAGTGATATGACAAGAGGCCACTGCCCTCACATAGTATAATGAATAGAACACGGGTCTATTCAATTCAGTATATGCTACGAATTCTATAACAGGGCACCAATGAATAGGGAAGCTTGGCTATTCGATTCTGTTTTCAATAGCTTGCACCTGCAATTTTTGAATAGTTACGTAACAAACTACTCAGCTCTTTCTGACATGGCATCAATAATATTAGTGAATTGAAAACAAACCTGACCCTCCCTTCATTGAGTGACTTTTGTTTGGTCAAATGCGAGGATTACCAAAGAGGAGGTAATAATAGCATTCCTGACATTGCAACAATGACCGCGTTATTTTGATGCATTGTCCCTAAACCTACCGAAGAGGCTCTTTGTCCTTGTCTGGGAGGACAAGCACTTTAGACTGGGGCTGTAGTCTGATTTCAAGAAAGGAAAACAATTTCGGGACAGTTCAAAATAATGCTTGGAAATGGAAATTCAAATGATACCGTTTTAAAAACCAGAAAGATATGGTTTGAGGACAAGAAGCAGGATGTAATTCATTGCTCGGCAATCTTGACTGTATTTAAAACAGAGCATCCAATATACCTGATATTTAATAGTACTGTACAATGTCAATTAAATAAAATAACTAAATAAACAAACAAATAATGGACCTCTTTAGCCAAGACTGTGGATTTTTATTGTTGAGCACTAAATGATTCTGCTCGGTCATACAGGCTAGGTGGGGGAATGCTTTCAATAGACTTAAATTTGAAAGGCCCTTTGTATCACTTCGTGCAAAATGACATAGGGCACTTCTAATAAATTTATACGAGAAGTAAAACCCTGTTCATCATTGTTTTCGTGTTGCAAAGTTGTTTACAGACTGAAAAAGGGATAGTACGGGACTGTAGAGAGTGAATAAAACTAGGAAATTATAATTGCAAATGTAAAACAACGTTGTAAACCTAGCAATAAGAGGCTCTTGAATGCAGTTTTTAAATGGACATGGCTTTGGGGCTACCCGCTACCGCCGCCAGGCTACGCTGTCGATTGCCAGCTAGCTGTCGATTGCCAGCTAGCTGTCGATTGCCAGCTAGCTGTCGATTGCCAGCTAGCTGTCGATTGCCAGCTAGCTGTCGATTGCCAGCTAGCTGTCGATTGCCAGCTAGCTGTCGATTGCCAGCTAGCTGTCGATTGCCAGCTAGCTGTCGATTGCCAGCTAGCTGTCGATTGCCAGCTAGCTGTCGATTGCCAGCTAGCTGTCGATTGCCAGCTAGCTGTCGATTGCCAGCTAGCTGTCGATTGCCAGCTAGCTGTCTAGATGGGACCCCCCTGGCGATTAATGTGGGGGGGGGGGGGGGTGATTTTTCAAATTTTCGAGGGCCAAACAAAAAAATAGTGCTCTCTACCCCCCCCCCCCCCCTCCCCCTTCCCCCTCTACCACTGAGTGAAATATCGGCCGGCACGATTTTTTTTTATTTCAGCACATTAAATTTCAAATTGATTTCAAGTTTGGGCCCCCCTAAGAAATCCTGAATCCGCGCCGATACCCACCCCCCCCCCCCCAAATAAAAATCCCAAGGCTCCCCTGTAGTTTTTTTCTACATTGCTCCCCCCCCCCCCGCAAAAGGTCCCTATTTTCTCATTGTTTTACATCAACAACAACAACAACAATAATATTTATTATAAAACTCCAAAATTGGTTTGTTTTTATAAATAATAATATCTGCCCGGCAAAATATTTGAAGTAAGTATGTAGATTAAGATCATCAGACTTTATTACACTGATGAGGTGTATTGGGTTCTCTTCACTTGTCTCTTTCTGGCTCTCTTTCTCTTTCTCTCTCTCTCTCTCTCTCTCATTGGGACTGAAAAAGTATTGAATGTAATAATGTTTGATAAATAGATAAAACAGGATTCCTGTCCTTCTTGTACTTCGTAAATATAATACTTTACCTTGCTTACAAGTTAATTGCAAGCTCATTGTATAGATCAATTAAGAGAATAGCAATAAATATGGACTTTGAGTGAGATCAAAATGGGTTTGACATCAGTTTTTCTTTTTCAAAGATTAAAAAAAAAGCAACAGCTGGGTGTCGAACCCGATACCTTCCAGTTACCAGGCGATTGCCTACCCACTAGACTAAAGTGTCACATTGCTAATCTCCATGTTTTTTTTTTCATACTTATACTTATTGTTGTAGATGTAGCAAAAGAAAAAAACGCAACAGCTGGGGGTCGAACCCGATACCTTCCAGTTACCAGGCGATTGCCTACCCACTAGACTAAAGTGTCACATTGCTAATCTCCATGTTTTTTTTCTTCATACTTATACTTATTGTTGTAGATGTAGCAAAAGAAAAAAACGCAACAGCTGGGGGTCGAACCCGATACCTTCCAGTTACCAGGCGATTGCCTACCCACTAGACTAAAGTGTCACATTGCTAATCTCCATGTTTTTTTTTCATACTTATACTTATTGTTGTAGATGTAGCAAAAGAAAAAAACGCAACAGCTGGGGGTCGAACCCGATACCTTCCAGTTATCAGACGATTGCCTACCCACTAGACTAAAGTGTCACATTGCTAATCTTCATGTATTCTTCATACTTACACTAATTGTTGTAGATGTAGCAAAAGATGTTTTCTGACTAATTCAGAGAGTCGCTTGTTAAAGAAAGAGTATTACATGCTATTTTTTCTTTGTTGAGGGGGGGGGGGGTGTCCCCTTTAAAAAAGAGATGACAAGTCAATATTATGGAGTGAAGAAAAAAAAATAACATGGGTTTATATAAAGGAGAAACTGAGACTCGAACCGAGTACATTGCATTGTGAAGTGATCACTTTTATCCACAAGACCATTTTGCCTCACCGTGATAACTGGTTCGCTTTTTGTTGTTAACACTTTCTGCATGCTAATGACTTTACAAAATGTGCCGATTTACTGATTTGACGCTTTCGGGATGCATTATTATCATCATTTTTGTAGTCCGATGTTGTCAAGATTGCCCGTATTTTTTTTCTTTCAGTTACTGATATTACTGATATAATAGTGAGGTTTTATGTTTATTTCATTTAATTTGCAAACTGCTGACTTAAACTTAAAGTGATATGACAAGAGGCCACTGCCCTCACATAGTATAATGAATAGAACACGGGTCTATTCAATTCAGTATATGCTACGAATTCTATAACAGGGCACCAATGAATAGGGAAGCTTGGCTATTCGATTCTGTTTTCAATAGCTTGCACCTGCAATTTTTGAATAGTTACGTAACAAACTACTCAGCTCTTTCTGACATGGCATCAATAATATTAGTGAATTGAAAACAAACCTGACCCTCCCTTCATTGAGTGACTTTTGTTTGGTCAAATGCGAGGATTACCAAAGAGGAGGTAATAATAGCATTCCTGACATTGCAACAATGACCGCGTTATTTTGATGCATTGTCCCTAAACCTACCGAAGAGGCTCTTTGTCCTTGTCTGGGAGGACAAGCACTTTAGACTGGGGCTGTAGTCTGATTTCAAGAAAGGAAAACAATTTCGGGACAGTTCAAAATAATGCTTGGAAATGGAAATTCAAATGATACCGTTTTAAAAACCAGAAAGATATGGTTTGAGGACAAGAAGCAGGATGTAATTCATTGCTCGGCAATCTTGACTGTATTTAAAACAGAGCATCCAATATACCTGATATTTAATAGTACTGTACAATGTCAATTAAATAAAATAACTAAATAAACAAACAAATAATGGACCTCTTTAGCCAAGACTGTGGATTTTTATTGTTGAGCACTAAATGATTCTGCTCGGTCATACAGGCTAGGTGGGGGAATGCTTTCAATAGACTTAAATTTGAAAGGCCCTTTGTATCACTTCGTGCAAAATGACATAGGGCACTTCTAATAAATTTATACGAGAAGTAAAACCCTGTTCATCATTGTTTTCGTGTTGCAAAGTTGTTTACAGACTGAAAAAGGGATAGTACGGGACTGTAGAGAGTGAATAAAACTAGGAAATTATAATTGCAAATGTAAAACAACGTTGTAAACCTAGCAATAAGAGGCTCTTGAATGCAGTTTTTAAATGGACATGGCTTTGGGGCTACCCGCTACCGCCGCCAGGCTACGCTGTCGATTGCCAGCTAGCTGTCGATTGCCAGCTAGCTGTCGATTGCCAGCTAGCTGTCGATTGCCAGCTAGCTGTCGATTGCCAGCTAGCTGTCGATTGCCAGCTAGCTGTCGATTGCCAGCTAGCTGTCGATTGCCAGCTAGCTGTCGATTGCCAGCTAGCTGTCGATTGCCAGCTAGCTGTCGATTGCCAGCTAGCTGTCGATTGCCAGCTAGCTGTCGATTGCCAGCTAGCTGTCGATTGCCAGCTAGCTGTCGATTGCCAGCTAGCTGTCGATTGCCAGCTAGCTGTCGATTGCCAGCTAGCTGTCGATTGCCAGCTAGCTGTCTAGATGGGACCCCCCTGGCGATTAATGTGGGGGGGGGGTGATTTTTCAAATTTTCGAGGGCCAAACAAAAAAATAGTGCTCTCTACCCCCCCCCCCCCCCCCTCCCCCTTCCCCCTCTACCACTGAGTGAAATATCGGCCGGCACGATTTTTTTTTATTTCAGCACATTAAATTTCAAATTGATTTCAAGTTTGGGCCCCCCTAAGAAATCCTGAATCCGCGCCGATACCCACCCCCCCCCCCCAAATAAAAATCCCAAGGCTCCCCTGTAGTTTTTTTCTACATTGCTCCCCCCCCCCCCGCAAAAGGTCCCTATTTTCTCATTGTTTTACATCAACAACAACAACAACAATAATATTTATTATAAAACTCCAAAATTGGTTTGTTTTTATAAATAATAATATCTGCCCGGCAAAATATTTGAAGTAAGTATGTAGATTAAGATCATCAGACTTTATTACACTGATGAGGTGTATTGGGTTCTCTTCACTTGTCTCTTTCTGGCTCTCTTTCTCTTTCTCTCTCTCTCTCTCTCTCATTGGGACTGAAAAAGTATTGAATGTAATAATGTTTGATAAATAGATAAAACAGGATTCCTGTCCTTCTTGTACTTCGTAAATATAATACTTTACCTTGCTTACAAGTTAATTGCAAGCTCATTGTATAGATCAATTAAGAGAATAGCAATAAATATGGACTTTGAGTGAGATCAAAATGGGTTTGACATCAGTTTTTCTTTTTCAAAGATTAAAAAAAAAGCAACAGCTGGGTGTCGAACCCGATACCTTCCAGTTACCAGGCGATTGCCTACCCACTAGACTAAAGTGTCACATTGCTAATCTCCATGTTTTTTTCATACTTATACTTATTGTTGTAGATGTAGCAAAAGAAAAAAACGCAACAGCTGGGGGTCGAACCCGATACCTTCCAGTTACCAGGCGATTGCCTACCCACTAGACTAAAGTGTCACATTGCTAATCTCCATGTTTTTTTTTTTCATACTTATACTTATTGTTGTAGATGTAGCAAAAGAAAAAAACGCAACAGCTGGGGGTCGAACCCGATACCTTCCAGTTACCAGGCGATTGCCTACCCACTAGACTAAAGTGTCACATTGCTAATCTCCATGTTTTTTTTTCATACTTATACTTATTGTTGTAGATGTAGCAAAAGAAAAAAACGCAACAGCTGGGGGTCGAACCCGATACCTTCCAGTTATCAGACGATTGCCTACCCACTAGACTAAAGTGTCACATTGCTAATCTTCATGTATTCTTCATACTTACACTAATTGTTGTAGATGTAGCAAAAGATGTTTTCTGACTAATTCAGAGAGTCGCTTGTTAAAGAAAGAGTATTACATGCTATTTTTTCTTTGTTGAGGGGGGGGGGGGTGTCCCCTTTAAAAAAGAGATGACAAGTCAATATTATGGAGTGAAGAAAAAAAATAACATGGGTTTATATAAAGGAGAAACTGAGACTCGAACCGAGTACATTGCATTGTGAAGTGATCACTTTTATCCACAAGACCATTTTGCCTCACCGTGATAACTGGTTCGCTTTTTGTTGTTAACACTTTCTGCATGCTAATGACTTTACAAAATGTGCCGATTTACTGATTTGACGCTTTCGGGATGCATTATTATCATCATTTTTGTAGTCCGATGTTGTCAAGATTGCCCGTATTTTTTTTCTTTCAGTTACTGATATTACTGATATAATAGTGAGGTTTTATGTTTATTTCATTTAATTTGCAAACTGCTGACTTAAACTTAAAGTGATATGACAAGAGGCCACTGCCCTCACATAGTATAATGAATAGAACACGGGTCTATTCAATTCAGTATATGCTACGAATTCTATAACAGGGCACCAATGAATAGGGAAGCTTGGCTATTCGATTCTGTTTTCAATAGCTTGCACCTGCAATTTTTGAATAGTTACGTAACAAACTACTCAGCTCTTTCTGACATGGCATCAATAATATTAGTGAATTGAAAACAAACCTGACCCTCCCTTCATTGAGTGACTTTTGTTTGGTCAAATGCGAGGATTACCAAAGAGGAGGTAATAATAGCATTCCTGACATTGCAACAATGACCGCGTTATTTTGATGCATTGTCCCTAAACCTACCGAAGAGGCTCTTTGTCCTTGTCTGGGAGGACAAGCACTTTAGACTGGGGCTGTAGTCTGATTTCAAGAAAGGAAAACAATTTCGGGACAGTTCAAAATAATGCTTGGAAATGGAAATTCAAATGATACCGTTTTAAAAACCAGAAAGATATGGTTTGAGGACAAGAAGCAGGATGTAATTCATTGCTCGGCAATCTTGACTGTATTTAAAACAGAGCATCCAATATACCTGATATTTAATAGTACTGTACAATGTCAATTAAATAAAATAACTAAATAAACAAACAAATAATGGACCTCTTTAGCCAAGACTGTGGATTTTTATTGTTGAGCACTAAATGATTCTGCTCGGTCATACAGGCTAGGTGGGGGAATGCTTTCAATAGACTTAAATTTGAAAGGCCCTTTGTATCACTTCGTGCAAAATGACATAGGGCACTTCTAATAAATTTATACGAGAAGTAAAACCCTGTTCATCATTGTTTTCGTGTTGCAAAGTTGTTTACAGACTGAAAAAGGGATAGTACGGGACTGTAGAGAGTGAATAAAACTAGGAAATTATAATTGCAAATGTAAAACAACGTTGTAAACCTAGCAATAAGAGGCTCTTGAATGCAGTTTTTAAATGGACATGGCTTTGGGGCTACCCGCTACCGCCGCCAGGCTACGCTGTCGATTGCCAGCTAGCTGTCGATTGCCAGCTAGCTGTCGATTGCCAGCTAGCTGTCGATTGCCAGCTAGCTGTCGATTGCCAGCTAGCTGATGATTGCCAGCTAGCTGTCGATTGCCAGCTAGCTGTCGATGATTGCCAGCTAGCTGTCATTGCCAGCTAGCTGTCGATTGCCAGCTAGCTGTCGATTGCCAGCTAGCTGTCGATTGCCAGCTAGCTGTCGATTGCCAGCTAGCTGTCGATTGCCAGCTAGCTGTCGATTGCCAGCTAGCTGTCGATTGCCAGCTAGCTGTCGATTGCCAGCTAGCTGTCGATTGCCAGCTAGCTGTCTAGATGGGACCCCCCTGGCGATTAATGTGGGGGGGGGGTGATTTTTCAAATTTTCGAGGGCCAAACAAAAAATAGTGCTCTCTACCCCCCCCCCCCCCCCCCCTCCCCCTTCCCCCTCTACCACTGAGTGAAATATCGGCCGGCACGATTTTTTTTTATTTCAGCACATTAAATTTCAAATTGATTTCAAGTTTGGGCCCCCCTAAGAAATCCTGAATCCGCGCCGATACCCACCCCCCCCCCCCAAATAAAAATCCCAAGGCTCCCCTGTAGTTTTTTTCTACATTGCTCCCCCCCCCCCCGCAAAAGGTCCCTATTTTCTCATTGTTTTACATCAACAACAACAACAACAATAATATTTATTATAAAACTCCAAAATTGGTTTGTTTTTATAAATAATAATATCTGCCCGGCAAAATATTTGAAGTAAGTATGTAGATTAAGATCATCAGACTTTATTACACTGATGAGGTGTATTGGGTTCTCTTCACTTGTCTCTTTCTGGCTCTCTTTCTCTTTTCTCTCTCTCTCTCTCTCTCATTGGGACTGAAAAAGTATTGAATGTAATAATGTTTGATAAATAGATAAAACAGGATTCCTGTCCTTCTTGTACTTCGTAAATATAATACTTTACCTTGCTTACAAGTTAATTGCAAGCTCATTGTATAGATCAATTAAGAGAATAGCAATAAATATGGACTTTGAGTGAGATCAAAATGGGTTTGACATCAGTTTTTCTTTTTCAAAGATTAAAAAAAAAGCAACAGCTGGGTGTCGAACCCGATACCTTCCAGTTACCAGGCGATTGCCTACCCACTAGACTAAAGTGTCACATTGCTAATCTCCATGTTTTTTTCTTCATACTTATACTTATTGTTGTAGATGTAGCAAAAGAAAAAAACGCAACAGCTGGGGGTCGAACCCGATACCTTCCAGTTACCAGGCGATTGCCTACCCACTAGACTAAAGTGTCACATTGCTAATCTCCATGTTTTTTTTCTTCATACTTATACTTATTGTTGTAGATGTAGCAAAAGAAAAAAACGCAACAGCTGGGGGTCGAACCCGATACCTTCCAGTTACCAGGCGATTGCCTACCCACTAGACTAAAGTGTCACATTGCTAATCTCCATGTTTTTTTTTTCATACTTATACTTATTGTTGTAGATGTAGCAAAAGAAAAAAAACGCAACAGCTGGGGGTCGAACCCGATACCTTCCAGTTATCAGACGATTGCCTACCCACTAGACTAAAGTGTCACATTGCTAATCTTCATGTATTCTTAATACTTACACTAATTGTTGTAGATGTAGCAAAAGATGTTTTCTGACTAATTCAGAGAGTCGCTTGTTAAAGAAAGAGTATTACATGCTATTTTTTCTTTGTTGAGGGGGGGGGGGGGTGTCCCCTTTAAAAAAGAGATGACAAGTCAATATTATGGAGTGAAGAAAAAAAATAACATGGGTTTATATAAAGGAGAAACTGAGACTCGAACCGAGTACATTGCATTGTGAAGTGATCACTTTTATCCACAAGACCATTTTGCCTCACCGTGATAACTGGTTCGCTTTTTGTTGTTAACACTTTCTGCATGCTAATGACTTTACAAAATGTGCCGATTTACTGATTTGACGCTTTCGGGATGCATTATTATCATCATTTTTGTAGTCCGATGTTGTCAAGATTGCCCGTATTTTTTTTCTTTCAGTTACTGATATTACTGATATAATAGTGAGGTTTTATGTTTATTTCATTTAATTTGCAAACTGCTGACTTAAACTTAAAGTGATATGACAAGAGGCCACTGCCCTCACATAGTATAATGAATAGAACACGGGTCTATTCAATTCAGTATATGCTACGAATTCTATAACAGGGCACTAATGAATAGGGAAGCTTGGCTATTCGATTCTGTTTTCAATAGCTTGCACCTGCAATTTTTGAATAGTTACGTAACAAACTACTCAGCTCTTTCTGACATGGCATCAATAATATTAGTGAATTGAAAACAAACCTGACCCTCCCTTCATTGAGTGACTTTTGTTTGGTCAAATGCGAGGATTACCAAAGAGGAGGTAATAATAGCATTCCTGACATTGCAACAATGACCGCGTTATTTTGATGCATTGTCCCTAAACCTACCGAAGAGGCTCTTTGTCCTTGTCTGGGAGGACAAGCACTTTAGACTGGGGCTGTAGTCTGATTTCAAGAAAGGAAAACAATTTCGGGACAGTTCAAAATAATGCTTGGAAATGGAAATTCAAATGATACCGTTTTAAAAACCAGAAAGATATGGTTTGAGGACAAGAAGCAGGATGTAATTCATTGCTCGGCAATCTTGACTGTATTTAAAACAGAGCATCCAATATACCTGATATTTAATAGTACTGTACAATGTCAATTAAATAAAATAACTAAATAAACAAACAAATAATGGACCTCTTTAGCCAAGACTGTGGATTTTTATTGTTGAGCACTAAATGATTCTGCTCGGTCATACAGGCTAGGTGGGGGAATGCTTTCAATAGACTTAAATTTGAAAGGCCCTTTGTATCACTTCGTGCAAAATGACATAGGGCACTTGTAATAAATTTATACGAGAAGTAAAACCCCGTTCATCATTGTTTTCGTGTTGCAAAGTTGTTTACAGACTGAAAAAGGGATAGTACGGGACTGTAGAGAGTGAATAAAACTAGGAAATTATAATTGCAAATGTAAAACAACGTTGTAAACCTAGCAATAAGAGGCTCTTGAATGCAGTTTTAAATGGACATGGCTTTGGGGCTACCCGCTACCGCCGCCAGGCTACGCTGTCGATTGCCAGCTAGCTGTCGATGATTGCCAGCTAGCTGTCGATGATTGCCAGCTAGCTGTCGATGATTGCCAGCTAGCTGTCGATGATTGCCAGCTAGCTGTCGATGATTGCCAGCTAGCTGTCGATGATTGCCAGCTAGCTGTCATTGCCAGCTAGCTGTCGATGATTGCCAGCTAGCTGTCGATTGCCAGCTAGCTGTCAGCTAGCTGTCGATTGCCAGCTAGCTGTCGATGATTGCCAGCTAGCTGTCGATTGCCAGCTAGCTGTCGATGATTGCCAGCTAGCTGTCGATTGCCAGCTAGCTGTCGATTGCCAGCTAGCTGTCTAGATGGGACCCCCCTGGCGATTAATGTGGGGGGGGGGTGATTTTTCAAATTTTCGAGGGCCAAACAAAAAATAGTGCTCTCTACCCCCCCCCCCCCCCCCCCCCCTCCCCCTTCCCCCTCTACCACTGAGTGAAATATCGGCCGGCACGATTTTTTTTTATTTCAGCACATTAAATTTCAAATTGATTTCAAGTTTGGGCCCCCCCTAAGAAATCCTGAATCCGCGCCGATACCCACCCCCCCCCCCAAATAAAAATCCCAAGGCTCCCCTGTAGTTTTTTCTACATTGCTCCCCCCCCCCCCCGCAAAAGGTCCCTATTTTCTCATTGTTTTACATCAACAACAACAACAACAATAATATTTATTATAAAACTCCAAAATTGGTTTGTTTTTATAAATAATAATATCTGCCCGGCAAAATATTTGAAGTAAGTATGTAGATTAAGATCATCAGACTTTATTACACTGATGAGGTGTATTGGGTTCTCTTCACTTGTCTCTTTCTGGCTCTCTTTCTCTTTCTCTCTCTCTCTCTCTCTCTCATTGGGACTGAAAAAGTATTGAATGTAATAATGTTTGATAAATAGATAAAACAGGATTCCTGTCCTTCTTGTACTTCGTAAATATAATACTTTACCTTGCTTACAAGTTAATTGCAAGCTCATTGTATAGATCAATTAAGAGAATAGCAATAAATATGGACTTTGAGTGAGATCAAAATGGGTTTGACATCAGTTTTTCTTTTTCAAAGATTAAAAAAAAGCAACAGCTGGGTGTCGAACCCGATACCTTCCAGTTACCAGGCGATTGCCTACCCACTAGACTAAAGTGTCACATTGCTAATCTCCATGTTTTTTTTCTTCATACTTATACTTATTGTTGTAGATGTAGCAAAAGAAAAAAACGCAACAGCTGGGGGTCGAACCCGATACCTTCCAGTTACCAGGCGATTGCCTACCCACTAGACTAAAGTGTCACATTGCTAATCTCCATGTTTTTTTCTTCATACTTATACTTATTGTTGTAGATGTAGCAAAAGAAAAAAACGCAACAGCTGGGGGTCGAACCCGATACCTTCCAGTTACCAGGCGATTGCCTACCCACTAGACTAAAGTGTCACATTGCTAATCTCCATTTTTTTTTTCATACTTATACTTATTGTTGTAGATGTAGCAAAAGAAAAAAACGCAACAGCTGGGGGTCGAACCCGATACCTTCCAGTTATCAGACGATTGCCTACCCACTAGACTAAAGTGTCACATTGCTAATCTTCATGTATTCTTAATACTTACACTAATTGTTGTAGATGTAGCAAAAGATGTTTTCTGACTAATTCAGAGAGTCGCTTGTTAAAGAAAGAGTATTACATGCTATTTTTTCTTTGTTGGGGGGGGGGGGTGTCCCCTTTAAAAAAGAGATGACAAGTGAATATTATGGAGTGAAGAAAAAAAAATAACATGGGTTTATATAAAGGAGAAACTGAGACTCGAACCGAGTACATTGCATTGTGAAGTGATCACTTTTATCCACAAGACCATTTTGCCTCACCGTGATAACTGGTTCGCTTTTTGTTGTTAACACTTTCTGCATGCTAATGACTTTACAAAATGTGCCGATTTACTGATTTGACGCTTTCGGGATGCATTATTATCATCATTTTTGTAGTCCGATGTTGTCAAGATTGCCCGTATTTTTTTTCTTTCAGTTACTGATATTACTGATATAATAGTGAGGTTTTATGTTTATTTCATTTAATTTGCAAACTGCTGACTTAAACTTAAAGTGATATGACAAGAGGCCACTGCCCTCACATAGTATAATGAATAGAACACGGGTCTATTCAATTCAGTATATGCTACGAATTCTATAACAGGGCACTAATGAATAGGGAAGCTTGGCTATTCGATTCTGTTTTCAATAGCTTGCACCTGCAATTTTTGAATAGTTACGTAACAAACTACTCAGCTCTTTCTGACATGGCATCAATAATATTAGTGAATTGAAAACAAACCTGACCCTCCCTTCATTGAGTGACTTTTGTTTGGTCAAATGCGAGGATTACCAAAGAGGAGGTAATAATAGCATTCCTGACATTGCAACAATGACCGCGTTATTTTGATGCATTGTCCCTAAACCTACCGAAGAGGCTCTTTGTCCTTGTCTGGGAGGACAAGCACTTTAGACTGGGGCTGTAGTCTGATTTCAAGAAAGGAAAACAATTTCGGGACAGTTCAAAATAATGCTTGGAAATGGAAATTCAAATGATACCGTTTTAAAAACCAGAAAGATATGGTTTGAGGACAAGAAGCAGGATGTAATTCATTGCTCGGCAATCTTGACTGTATTTAAAACAGAGCATCCAATATACCTGATATTTAATAGTACTGTACAATGTCAATTAAATAAAATAACTAAATAAACAAACAAATAATGGACCTCTTTAGCCAAGACTGTGGATTTTTATTGTTGAGCACTAAATGATTCTGCTCGGTCATACAGGCTAGGTGGGGGAATGCTTTCAATAGACTTAAATTTGAAAGGCCCTTTGTATCACTTCGTGCAAAATGACATAGGGCACTTGTAATAAATTTATACGAGAAGTAAAACCCCGTTCATCATTGTTTTCGTGTTGCAAAGTTGTTTACAGACTGAAAAAGGGATAGTACGGGACTGTAGAGAGTGAATAAAAGTAGGAAATTATAATTGCAAATGTAAAACAACGTTGTAAACCTAGCAATAAGAGGCTCTTGAATGCAGTTTTTAAATGGACATGGCTTTGGGGCTACCCGCTACCGCCGCTAGGCTACGCTGTCGATTGCCAGCTAGCTGTCGATTGCCAGCTAGCTGTCGATTGCCAGCTAGCTGTCGATTGCCAGCTAGCTGTCGATTGCCAGCTAGCTGTCGATTGCCAGCTAGCTGTCTAGATGGGACCCCCCTGGCGATTAATGTGGGGGGGGGGGGGTGATTTTTCAAATTTTCGAGGGCCAAACAAAAAAATAGTGCTCTCTACCCCCCCCCCCCCCCCCCCCCTCCCCCTTCCCCCTCTACCACTGAGTGAAATATCGGCCGGCACGATTTTTTTTTTTTTCAGCACATTAAATTTCAAATTGATTTCAAGTTTGGGCCCCCCCTAAGAAATCCTGAATCCGCGCCGATACCCACCCCCCCCCCCCAAATAAAAATCCCAAGGCTCCCCTGTAGTTTTTTCTACATTGCTCCCCCCCCCCCGCAAAAGGTCCCTATTTTCTCATTGTTTTACATCAACAACAACAACAACAATAATATTTATTATAAAACTCCAAAATTGGTTTGTTTTTATAAATAATAATATCTGCCCGGCAAAATATTTGAAGTAAGTATGTAGATTAAGATCATCAGACTTTATTACACTGATGAGGTGTATTGGGTTCTCTTCACTTGTCTCTTTCTGGCTCTCTTTCTCTTTCTCTCTCTCTCTCTCTCTCTCATTGGGACTGAAAAAGTATTGAATGTAATAATGTTTGATAAATAGATAAAACAGGATTCCTGTCCTTCTTGTACTTCGTAAATATAATACTTTACCTTGCTTACAAGTTAATTGCAAGCTCATTGTATAGATCAATTAAGAGAATAGCAATAAATATGGACTTTGAGTGAGATCAAAATGGGTTTGACATCAGTTTTTCTTTTTCAAAGATTAAAAAAAAAGCAACAGCTGGGTGTCGAACCCGATACCTTCCAGTTACCAGGCGATTGCCTACCCACTAGACTAAAGTGTCACATTGCTAATCTCCATGTTTTTTTTCTTCATACTTATACTTATTGTTGTAGATGTAGCAAAAGAAAAAAACGCAACAGCTGGGGGTCGAACCCGATACCTTCCAGTTACCAGGCGATTGCCTACCCACTAGACTAAAGTGTCACATTGCTAATCTCCATGTTTTTTTTCTTCATACTTATACTTATTGTTGTAGATGTAGCAAAAGAAAAAAACGCAACAGCTGGGGGTCGAACCCGATACCTTCCAGTTACCAGGCGATTGCCTACCCACTAGACTAAAGTGTCACATTGCTAATCTCCATGTTTTTTTTTCATACTTATACTTATTGTTGTAGATGTAGCAAAAGAAAAAAACGCAACAGCTGGGGGTCGAACCCGATACCTTCCAGTTATCAGACGATTGCCTACCCACTAGACTAAAGTGTCACATTGCTAATCTTCATGTATTCTTAATACTTACACTAATTGTTGTAGATGTAGCAAAAGATGTTTTCTGACTAATTCAGAGAGTCGCTTGTTAAAGAAAGAGTATTACATGCTATTTTTTCTTTGTTGAGGGGGGGGGGTGTCCCCTTTAAAAAAGAGATGACAAGTGAATATTATGGAGTGAAGAAAAAAAAATAACATGGGTTTATATAAAGGAGAAACTGAGACTCGAACCGAGTACATTGCATTGTGAAGTGATCACTTTTATCCACAAGACCATTTTGCCTCACCGTGATAACTGGTTCGCTTTTTGTTGTTAACACTTTCTGCATGCTAATGACTTTACAAAATGTGCCGATTTACTGATTTGACGCTTTCGGGATGCATTATTATCATCATTTTTGTAGTCCGATGTTGTCAAGATTGCCCGTATTTTTTTTCTTTCAGTTACTGATATTACTGATATAATAGTGAGGTTTTATGTTTATTTCATTTAATTTGCAAACTGCTGACTTAAACTTAAAGTGATATGACAAGAGGCCACTGCCCTCACATAGTATAATGAATAGAACACGGGTCTATTCAATTCAGTATATGCTACGAATTCTATAACAGGGCACTAATGAATAGGGAAGCTTGGCTATTCGATTCTGTTTTCAATAGCTTGCACCTGCAATTTTTGAATAGTTACGTAACAAACTACTCAGCTCTTTCTGACATGGCATCAATAATATTAGTGAATTGAAAACAAACCTGACCCTCCCTTCATTGAGTGACTTTTGTTTGGTCAAATGCGAGGATTACCAAAGAGGAGGTAATAATAGCATTCCTGACATTGCAACAATGACCGCGTTATTTTGATGCATTGTCCCTAAACCTACCGAAGAGGCTCTTTGTCCTTGTCTGGGAGGACAAGCACTTTAGACTGGGGCTGTAGTCTGATTTCAAGAAAGGAAAACAATTTCGGGACAGTTCAAAATAATGCTTGGAAATGGAAATTCAAATGATACCGTTTTAAAAACCAGAAAGATATGGTTTGAGGACAAGAAGCAGGATGTAATTCATTGCTCGGCAATCTTGACTGTATTTAAAACAGAGCATCCAATATACCTGATATTTAATAGTACTGTACAATGTCAATTAAATAAAATAACTAAATAAACAAACAAATAATGGACCTCTTTAGCCAAGACTGTGGATTTTTATTGTTGAGCACTAAATGATTCTGCTCGGTCATACAGGCTAGGTGGGGGAATGCTTTCAATAGACTTAAATTTGAAAGGCCCTTTGTATCACTTCGTGCAAAATGACATAGGGCACTTGTAATAAATTTATACGAGAAGTAAAACCCCGTTCATCATTGTTTTCGTGTTGCAAAGTTGTTTACAGACTGAAAAAGGGATAGTACGGGACTGTAGAGAGTGAATAAAAGTAGGAAATTATAATTGCAAATGTAAAACAACGTTGTAAACCTAGCAATAAGAGGCTCTTGAATGCAGTTTTTAAATGGACATGGCTTTGAGGCTACCCGCTACCGCCGCCAGGCTACGCTGTCGATTGCCAGCACGCTGTCGATTGCCAGCACGCTGTCGATTGCCAGCTAGCTGTCTAGATGGGACCCCCCTGGCGATTAATGTGGGGGGGGGGGTGATTTTTCAAATTTTCGAGGGCCAAACAAAAAAATAGTGCTCTCTTCGTGCAAAATGACATAGGGCACTTGTAATAAATTTATACGAGAAGTAAAACCCTGTTCATCATTGTTTTCGTGTTGCAAAGTTGTTTACAGACTGAAAAAGGGATAGTACGGGACTGTAGAGAGTGAATAAAACTAGGAAATTATAATTGCAAATGTAAAACAACGTTGTAAACCTAGCAATAAGAGGCTCTTGAATGCAGTTTTTAAATGGACATGGCTTTGGGGCCACCCGCTACCGCCGCCAGGCTACGCTGTCGATTGCCAGCTAGCTAGCTGTCGATTGCCAGCTAGCAAAATATGCCGATTTACTGATTTCACGCTTTCGGGAGGCATATTTATTATTATTTTTGTAGTCCGATGTTGTCAAGATTGTTACTGATATATTAGGGAGGTTTTATGTTATTTTCATTTATTCTGCAAACTACTGACTTTAACTTAAAGTGATATGACAATAGGTTACTGCCCTGACATTGCATAATGAATAGAACACGGGTCTATTCAATTTAGTATACGCTACGAATTCTATAAAAGGGCACCAATGAATAAAGGAAGCTTGGCTTTTCAATAGCTTGCACCTGCAATTTTTGAATAGTTACGTAACAAACTACTCAGCTCTTTCAGACATGGCATCAATTAATGAATTGAAGAAAACAAATCCGACCCTCCCTTCATTGAGCGAATACTTTTGGCAAATACGTGGATTACCAAAGAGGTAATAATAGCATTCCTGACATTGCAACAATGACAGCATTATTTTAAAGTATTGTCTCTAAAGGTAGCATAGTGAATAAGCTATTTATCCTTGTCTGGGAGGACAAGGCCTTTCAATATCCCCATGCATAAGAAAAGAATAGGCTGGGGCTGTAGTCTGATTTCAAGAAAGGAAAACAATTTCGGGACAGTTCAAAATAATGCTTGGAAATGGAAATTCAAATGATACCGTTTTAAAAACCATCAATTATATATGATTTTAGGACAAGAATCAGAAGATTCGTAAATATTCATAATTGAATGACACACGCCCTTAAAACTAAAACAACAACAACAACAACACGATTTTTCCGTAGAGATCAGTGGGTTGTATTTAATACTATAGGAGCAGCAGCAGCTACAGTACCGTACCCTGCCCGGTATCCGCCCGATAGGCAGTTTTTCTTAGATAACTTTTCTGAAAATGAATTATACAGGCGCTAATGTATATCAATTTGTAGCCGAAATTCTAGCGAATCCAACCATGCCATTCTTATGCCTGAAATCGTAAGCAATTGTCCGTAGTGCGCCGTCTGCGTGAGGCATTTTCCTTGCCTATTTCCGCCTAGACCTGCCCTAATTCGTCCCGATGGTGGACGCGCATCAAAAGTATAGAAAAGGGAGACATCTCGGGTAAACGTTAGGCCAAATAAAATTGCTTCCCAGTAGAATTTGATCTACATGATATTTTGATAATTGATATTTCTTTCTTTATTTCTTCTTTTGCCTCTGTAGGCCTACTAATAATGTCTGTTCACTGTTATTCACCACTTTCTGATCTGGGAAAATTCTGTAACTGCCTTTCCGGGAAAATCCTGTGACTTGTCTTTAATGTTTTAATAATGGTAATCAGACAAATCTGACTAAAGTCACTTAACATATCGCTAATCATTTTTAAATTAACCACTAGGGTGAAAGAATTTAATTTAAAAAAAACTATAACCACTATCAAAGTGAACATATTGTAAAAGAAAGTAATGGTGCTTCATTTTTATTTATTTTTAAATGCAAACTATTCTCGACATCTCTCAAATCTTGATTCAAAAATAAATTAGCGTATATTTTTAGGCATAATAATTGGTTGGAAAAAGCATCTAGCAATATTGTCATTAGAATTATCATCATCGCCGACATCGTCTAAATCATCATCATTACAATTTTAGGGTATATAGGTCTATAACGCAAATGTGGTTTCCTTTTTGATTATTTGTTTAAGACTTCAAGTTGTTGTGTTTTTTGTTTTCCACTTGTTCTAAATTATGCAGTATTATATTTTGATAATGCATTCAATAATAATTATAGCCAACTTGAAAGACAAAACTTTCCGAAATGATCTTAAAAACGAAGTTGTCGATTCACTTCCATAGAAAGTCAGTGTGTTTTTTTTGCAAAATAATGTAGTATAATAATTAATGCAAAAGGAGTGGTGGTAGGGGGGGGGGGTCACCAGTCACGTTTTTGCCACTTCAACATCCAAAGAGGGTTGAAAGCTATTGTATAAGTATTTTGTTGACATTACCGAGAACAACTCAAATCATGTCCTGCAATGTATTGCCCTTCTCTAAATTTGGCACTATACCCCCTCCCCCACATCTTCTACATAATTCATCTATTTATTTATTCATTCAATATTCATTCATTTTATTGCCGAGAGATATTAATGTGATGGATAGAGATTAAAAAAAATGTTCACCTTTTATTCGCCATAAAACTTTAGCAAACTAACAACGTATATAAGAATTACCCTAGCCATTTGAAAGGCTGACAGGCGTATAGGCCCTTGTGAAATGTATCATTTATAGTTTTATACTACTCTTTCGATAGCCATTCATATAGGTTTATTTCACATAAAACAACATTTATTTTATTCACAGTCAGCTGACGGAAATTTGATAGCAGCGAAAATGTCATGGTCCGTGTTGGCAAAAATATATAACACACAAACATTTGAAAAAAGATATTATAGCCTAATGTATAGAAGCACTAAGAAAAAGGATGTAAAAGTGAAGAGGGAGACTAAAAGAAAAGTCGGGGAAAGGAGGGGTGTAATCGAAGAAAATTGAGGGAATAAATTAAACTAAATTAATTAAAACAAAAACTAATACATCAATCCTCTGCCTGCATCCTGTATCGTATCAGAAACAAGCACTCTTTTCGCTACAAAGCCACGACGCTGGATTGAAAGGCGACACAAGCTTCAGCGACATAGAACATAAATACAAACTTTTTGCAAATCTACCAAACCTGGCAACTTTTTTAAAATCCGGACTTAGTTGTCATCGGGATCACTTTTGGAGAACCGAACTTCAAGCATTTTTTGCAACATTAATCAATCATATATAATTTTGTCACAAAATTTAACTGCATGATTATCACATTACCACATCGTTACCAGAAATTGTCGGTTGCTCGATCGAACGAACGGCCAAACATCATTGCAACATTCTTCGGGGGGGGGGGGGTTCAATCTCAGCCTCCCACCTTATTCGCCTACCATTACCCCCCGGAAAACTACCCCCAAAGATAATTACCCCTAAGGACAATTACCGTGCCTCGACGAGCTATACCCCCGGAAAAGAGTCCCCCCCCCCCCCCCCCCCACCCCCTGAAACTTAACCCCTATATAGGACAATGCCCCCCTGGGACAACCAAGGACAACCGCCCCGAGGACTACCCCCTGTTCAGTATGAACAGGGGGAAGTCAACCTCGATAATTAGTTGGGTAATTTTTAGGGGGAGATCATTAATTTCAGGGGGTGGTAATTGTCCTCTGGGGGTTTAATTGTCCACGGGGGGGGGGGGGTAATAATTGTCCTAGAGGGTAATTTTTCGGGGGGGAGTAACTTCCTCGGGGTGGTTGTCCTCGGGGGGGGGGGTAATCGTCCTTGGGGTAATTATTGTACCGCTAATTGGCCGGGGGTGACATGCCCAAGGGGTAATTGACCTAGAACCTTCAAAGGGCAATAAATAAACAGCTACTCAATTTACACTGAATCTTATTTTCTGGTTGTAAACTCAACAAAAAATGAATGGCCACCTCTAAATGATTATTTTGTAGACCATGCAAGTGAGCCTGCAAAATGTTAAGTTTAGTAGCACGGTTATGATTGCTCATCAAAAAGTGAAACAACATTCCGTCTGGCAGATTTTGACAACTGCATGGCTGTAATCCCAGTAAAGAGTTTTATGCCTGGTGACCATGTTATCTCATTTATGATCTTTCTTTTATTTGCAAAATGTAGGTCAACATATACGGGGGGGGGGGGGTGAATTCCCAATTTACAAACTGTTTATAGGTCGAATGTAGTTTTATAGTATGTGTGTATTCTTCACCTTCTTCATACTCTCGAGTTGCGATTTTATGGAGTAAACCGAGTGTTTTATCATGGAAAAAAGACAATGAAGTGTGCACTTTCAAAAAACCAACCGCAGACCTAAAAACACACAAATAGACTAAAAAACCACGGGCAGATAACCTTTTCTCTGTTAGAGCATAAACAACGCACGGTACATACACTGAACTAGCGCGTGTGTTTGAGTGGGCGGAAATAGGGCAGGGGCATCACAGGGCGACATGGCCGAGTTCAAGCCTCGATAACTTTTTTATAAATAATAATTTTCGCAAGAAATTTGCTCAGGTAAAACATCAGGAATTTAAACTTCCATATCTCTTTAAACAAAAGTAAAATTTCCACCATATTTTTTTTCTGATCGTTTTGAATAGGAACTTGATGTTTTTTAAGAAGGTTGATTCACACCTAAATAAGCGCATAGCTGACTGCTGCACAGTGACGTCATTCGCGTATCTCCGTTAAATGGGCGATTGACAGTGTACCATATTTCGTGCACATGTTCCTTACAACGTGTATGCTATAGGCAAGTTAGTCGCACGCCTTCATTGCGCACCGTAGAAACTCGGGCGATGGAAGACGGCCGTTGTGTCTAATAAGCCACTGGTAACAGGGGGGCGGTAACTGGGCAGGGTACGGTACGTCCTTAAGTCATAACTGACAGTAATGAGGAATAATGCCTCATAAAAGGGCACTAATAAAGCATATCGACACGGTTTTGATCTTGGGGGCTCACAGTAACGAGGCCATTGCTTAGCCACTGAATTATGACTGTACGCAACGGGGGCTAGGATACGTCGCCGCCCCCACAAATACACAAAAACAAAGAAAATGCAATAATTTTTCAATAATTCATTGCATTTTGCCCCGACCCCTAAGATTAAAAAAAAAATCCTATATGTGGGCATGCTTTGACCCATAATGCATTGCCCTACAGAGGAATTTGTTATGTTGGGGACCAGGGGAAAATGCAATGAATTATTGAAAATCTATTGCATTTTCTTTGTGTTTTTTGTATTTTTCGGGGCGGCGACGTACCCTAGCCCCTGCTGCGTACAGTCATGATTCAGTGGCTAAGCAATGGCCCCGTTACTGTGAGCCCCCAGGATCAAAACCGTGTCGATATGCTTTATTAGTGCCCTTTCATGAGGCATTATTCCTCATTACTGTCAGTTATGACTTAAGGACATAGGTCCCCTAGTAGATTAGCATAGTATTATACACACGCTTTAGCAGACACGCAAAACAAACACTCACAGGTTATTATTCAATAACATCTGAGAATGTCATAATGTATTGATATCAATATTCAAGCATTACACATTATACAAACTACTAATGATATAGGCGAAGTTATGAAGGAAAAAAAATACTTATATGAAAAATTGTACGAATTAAAAAAAAAAAAATTACTCTAGGTAGTAGCTACTCTAAGGAAAAGGTTATAACATTTCAACCAGACTATATTAACAAAGGAGAACCATTATAAGAAGCAAAAGCAAAAGGAGAAAGAGGGAGAAGAGGATTGAGAAGTAAGGATAAGGGTGAGATGAAGAAAGGAGATGGGAAAGTAGAAGTGGAAGAGGAAGAGGAGACAACTGTAACATTGGCCATGGAAGATAATTTCAGTCATTTAAACAATTACAAATAAATGGTTAAACACAGATTTTTAACTTCGGTACAGAAAATGTAGTGATGCTATTATACAGATACAAAGATTAGACTCCAGTATAAATATAAAATTGGTATATGAGTAACAATGTATAAAAAAACAAATTGCATACAAAATTGATTTCATACTTCGTGTGTATCAGTATAATTGAAACCATAGTTTGCCTTGTATTGCACTTACGGGATTACATACAACTATAATATTGGTAGTATTACATAAATAAAAGTAGATTTCTTGTTAACTAGAATTGTTAATGCGTACAAGTGATGGTATGGGGCTGTTTTTCACTCTGTTTGTTCGGCAACGTATGTCTAAGGACTCTTTTCTGAGTAATCTGGGGTAAGATGTTCTTTAATTGGTTCCTGGAAATACTTTTTCCAATGAAAGAGGTGCACAGCGAATGTCTCCTTTGCTCAAGTGTTTCCATATCAAAGCAGGTAAGAACATTCTGGTAATACCGAGCACCAACGATGATGCGGAGGGCTCGCTTTTGGAATTTTTCTAAGCTTTCGCATTGTTTCTTGGTGATGCCGCTATTCCAAACCGGTGTCCCATATTCGAGAATAGGCCGAACATTTCCATCATATATGGTTAACAAATCGCGAACTGGAAGGCAATGCCTTTTTAAGATACGTAGCATGTGAAGTTTTCCATTTTGATGATATCTGTAACATTTGATTCCCATTTCAGGTCACTTTGGATCAGAATGCCGAGAAGCTTTGTAGTATTGACGTATTGTAGTTATAGACCGTCAACGCGAATTGCGGGTAGGAGTAGGACAGTACGTAGGACTTCGTGAGAAATTGACTTCCATTGCGAAACACTTTGTGGCGTTCAGTTTCATGGTTTCATGTGGTTGGCCTCTGACCAGGAGGCGAGATCAGTGACGGCCATTGCTTTGTCACTGAACCATGTCACTGGGGTAACCCGACACATGCTCCGCCGACGATTGCTCCGCCGACATTTACTCCGCAAAACGCGACAATTGCTCCGCGACATTTGCTCCGCGACATTTGCTCCGACGTCAAATGCTCCGCTGACAGTTGCTCCGCCGACAGTTGCTCCGCCGACAGTTGCTCCGCCGACAATTGCTCCGCCGACAGATGCTCCGCCGACAATTGCTCCGCCGACAATTGCTCCGCCGACAATTGCTCCGCCGTCAATTGCTCCGCAAAACGCGACAATTGCTCCGCCGACATTTGCTCCGCCTGAAGCGACACTTGCTCCGCCGACATTTGCTCCGCCGACAATTGCTCCGCCGACAATTGCTCCGCCTGAAGCGACAATTGCTCCGCCGACATTTGCTCCGCCTGAAGCGACAATTGCTCCGCCGACATTTGCTCCGCCGACAATTGCTCCGCCGACAATTGCTCCGCCTGAAGCGACAATTGCTCCGCCGACATTTGCTCCGCCGACAGATGCTCCGCCGACAATTGCTCCGCCGACAATTGCTCCGCCTGAAGCGACAATTGCTCCGCCGACATTTGCTCCGACGACATTTGCTCCGCCCAAAAAGTGTCCCATAAACTACAAATGCTACTAGTACTACGACAAATGCTTCGCCGACAATATTTTCTTTACACCTATTTTTTCGTTTCTTTTTTTCTTCTTCATTTTCTGAATGCATTTCTTGAAATAATGTAGATAAAATGAAATGAATGAATGTTGATGAAGTGGGAGGAAAAAGGAGTTACCTAAAAGTCATTTCGAATATACTGAAATAACTTTCCATCTATCACTGAACGTCCCATATAATGTATACTAAACACTCATTACATGTCGTGGGAAGTTTTTAAAAAAAAGTAGAGCAGCAAGCCACATTCCCCAATACGCGCATACCTCCTAGTTAATTTCAAGTAGCTCATCAATATGTAATACCTGAAATTACCTCGATCAATGCATCTTACTAGGTAAAGCATTATACAATGTAATAGGTCATCATGGAAGTTTAGAAAATAAGTAAGGGGGATTTACCAATTAGTGTTGATCTTTTTAAGAGTTTTATAAAGAAACAAAAAGATATTGAATATTTCTCAGCGAAAAAAAGGAACAAGCTTGTTTCGCATTTTAAGAAATGGCGATTTGACTTATGATACTCATGTTGATTTAACTTTTATTCCTGTGCCCCCTCACTCCCCTTTATGCACTGGAGTTCAAACTATGATTTATATGTGTACAGTGTATTTTTTTTTACTATAATGTTTTTTTTTTATAACTTTCTTGTCCTTTCATTATTGTTAGTTGTTCTTATACATATTGGTTTTTTTTTGTTTGTCTAATTATTACCAATGACTTGTAAATATGTAATTTTTATATGATTGAAAATTTAATAAACACACAAATATAAAAAAAAAGTTTAGAAAATAAGGGCACTTATATACGTAAGGAAGAGAACCCATTCAGACGGGAAAATGAGATGGCAGCCTTTCTGCTTATTCACATTTATACAAATCATTTTGTTGCAGTTTGATGTTAGTTCTTCATGATAAGCCAATTGCTCTTCTTCCGATGGCTTCGTGAGTCCCTTAAATTATTTAGTGAAAACAAAGTACTCGAATGAAACGGAGTGTTTTGCACACTAACATATATATATTAAAGCTACATACACTTAACTAAAGGAAAGAAACCTTTAGAAAATGGACTGGATATTATTGAAAATATTATTCTAAACAAGAATGTACTACATGATTGTATTACTTTACGTTTCAATTTCACGAGAGAAATAGAACTCGAGAGGGGGAGCAGAGAAGAAGTGATGGAAATGAAAGAAGACTAATAGCATGAGAGGAAAGAAAAGAGCAAAGAAGACAAGAAAACGGTGTAAACAGGAAAAGGAGGAGCATGGGAGAGAGAGAAAGAGAGAGAGAGATAGCCTTGAGCTTTGGATCAGCTAATGAGTAATACATGAAACAGATTTTGAGCGGAGTAATCTTTCGCCGGAGAACTTGCGTAAGGAGCTATAATTTTATTTTTTATTTTTTTAAATTAAACATTATGGGGAATAGCAAAAAACGGTTGTCTTTTTTGCTCTTTTCTTTCCTCTCATGTTATTAGTCTTCTTTCATTGAGGTAATTTCAGGTCTTACATATTGATGAGCTGTTTGAAATTAACTATGAGGTATGCGCGTATTGGGGAATGTGGCTTGCTGCTCTACTTTAAAAAAAAAAACTTCCCATGACATGTAATGAGTGTTTAGTGTACATTATGTGGGACGTACAGTGATAGATGGAAAGTTATTTCAGTATATTCGAAATGACTTTTAGGCAACTGCTTTTTCCTCCCACATTATCAACATTCATTCATTTCATTTCATTTTATAATGTCATGAAATGCATTCAAAAAATGAAGAAAAAAAGAAAGAAACAAAAACAACCCGTGAAAAAAAAATATTGTCGGCGAAGCATTTGTCGTAGTACTAGTAGCATTTGTATTTAATGGGACACTTTTTGGGCGGAGCAAATGTCGTCGGAGCAAATGTCACCGGAGCAAGTGTCGCTTCATGCGGAGCATAAATGTCGTCGGAGCAATTGTCGGCGGAGCAAATGTCGTCGGAGCAAATGTCACCGGAGCAAGTGTCGCTTCATGCGGAGCAAATGTCGTCGGAGCAATTGTCGGCGGAGCAAATGTCACCGGAGCAATTGTCGCTTCAGGCGGAGCAATTGTCGGCGGAGCAATTGTCGACGGAGCAATTGTCGGCGGAGCAATTGTCGGCGGAGCAAATGTCGTCGGAGCAATTGTCGGCGGAGTATATATCACCGGAGCAATTGTCGCTTCAGGCGGAGCAATTGTCGGCGGAGCAATTGACGGCGGAGCAAATGTCGGCGGAGCAAATGTCGGCGGAGCAAATGTCGGCGGAGCAAGTGTCGCTTCAGGCGGAGCAAATGTCGGCGGAGCAAATGTCGGCGGAGCAATTGTCGCGTTTTGCGGAGCAATTGACGGCGGAGCAATTGTCGGCGGAGCAATTGTCGGAGGAGCAATTGTCGGCGGAGCATCTGTCGGCGGAGCAATTGTCGGCGGAGCAACTGTCGGCGGAGCAACTGTCGGCGGAGCACCTGTCGGCGGAGCATTTGACGTCGGAGCAAATGTCGCGGAGCAAATGTCGCGGAGCAATTGTCGCGTTTTGCGGAGTAAATGTCGGCGGAGCAATCGTCGGCGGAGCATGTGTCATGGAACCGTCACTGGACCATGACTGTACGCAGCGGGGGCTAGGGTAGGGGGCAGTTTCCTATAATACTGATTTGGTGATGATTTCTAGGTCACTTTCTAGCAAGTTGGTAGTTGTAGATTTCCCTTTCCTAAAACCATGCTGGGTATCCTGTATCAGACCATGTTTATCTCCGTTTATTCAGGTGGTCAGTTATGTTTAGCTGTAATGTCATACGCTATACTCAAACTTTTTAAAGTTATTTAAATCTAGCTCTAGGCCTATACTCCTGTCACCCGAGACGTGCATAATTTTCTTTTTCTCCTTTTTGATTGGACGTTTTGCAGACACTATCTCCTTATTATTGGTCGCCAGTTTCAAGGAACAGAACGTGGGCAGGTACTAGGTTCATATGTTCTCTTTGGCTGCTTCATTTGCAAACTTTCGGTAATTTCATTTATTAATCACCGTCTACACATATTTGTTGTTGTCAATTTAAAAAATCTGCCCTTTCTCTTTAGTGTAATGATTATCATGATCTTGGCTTAGATCTACCTCAACAGATTTTCTATGTGCATGTTGCTTTGTTTAGTCCCTTCAATTCATCTTTATGCAGGATAAACTGACTGTTCACCATTAATTATGTGACCTAGCCTTGCACCTTGCATAATAGATCTTCTAGAGAGTTATAGACAGAAATAACCGTCTGATTTGGGTCATTTCTTTAATAAAGCTGACATTTGTTGACATTCCCCAATACAGACGGTACTAGTCTAGATCTAGATCTACTAGAGCTCCAGAGATCTCGTACCGTGGGGGTAATTTAGACTGGACTAGAGAGCCAGCGATGAACATCTTTTCCTTCACGACATTTTCTCCCCAATTTTCTTTATTTAGATCTAGAGTCTAGATCAAATTTTCTGATTTCTAAATCAGATGTAAATTAGGTTGGTATGTCTATCTCCTAATTACAGTTATCAAAATTCGATAACTTATTATTAAATGCGAAATTTACGGACTTACTTAGATCTAGACTAGTGTAGGCACATTCATGGGGCACTAGAGGGTGCTTCGCTCGCGTACGACAATCTGAATGGCCTTGCTGCGGTGGGTCGGCAATAATCAGCCCAAAAGTTGGATATGGGAGGTTGGAAGGATATATCTTTTTTATAATGTTATCCGGTCTTACCCTTAACCATCCTATGTTTAATCTATGTAGAAATAACATGCGAGTGTGATAAGAGAAACATCGGGCCCATCACTGAAGTAACTTTTTAAATATAAGCCTAGAAATGACCACCAAACTGAAAAAATTGACATTTTTTCCCAACAAATCTTCATAAAATCTGAGTTGTAAACAAGTCACATCTAGGTACACTAATACAAATACGATTTTCTGAAAATTCAGGTATGATTTATTAAGTTTCTTTCAAGTATATTTCTGCGCATTGCAGCGCCAATATTCTACACTGCTTCAAAATCACACTTGAATTTTTTTTTTGCAATGAATTTGATACGAGGTCCGCGAGTGTTCCCCGTTCCTTGCGTGTTGAAAGTTTGGTAATACATAGTTTGCATTGACTCGCGCACGAAAAAATGGTCGAAAACAAAATGTCAAATGAAGAAATAAACAAGCTTTTGTATAGTTATAAGAGTTCTACCGAGGTTTCTTTGTCGATTCAATTGATTATATAGTCTCAATTAGAATTCAGAATTATCTCACTGAAAAGTTAAGAAACCGACGATGTTCTCGATCTTAGTTATTTTCATTTTGCCAGCAGCCGATCTAGCGTTGTTTGGGCAAAAAGCTAGGCCGCTGCCTTCCCACGCGAACCCTTCCGAGTCCCGCTAAAATGGCGCTCTGCGGAGCTCCGAAGCTGCGTTGGTATCGCTGCAAACTCTCATTCGCGGTATGGCGAGAGTGTGTGTGTGAAGTATGATTTTGGATTCGAGAACGCACGTAATGCAACCGTGCGCGTCATTTTCAGCTGTCGAATGTATACGACCAATTTTACATGTACGATTTTTAGTACAGATACTTGCCTTGGTCAGTTTTCTTCTTATATCTTTGGTTTTACAACATTTAAAAATATAATTTCTTCAAATTTGCTCCTGACTCGGTTCAGACTAATTGTCTGATGTGTTTTCAAGTCAATTTTTTTAATATATTTTTTTGCATGAATTTGCCTAACTAGTGTTAGGGTGTCTGATCACGCACCCGATGTTGTGTGCTAAAATTCTTCCCATAGAGATTACACGCATCCCTATGCAGCCTACGTGCATTGCGCGACCATGCAAAAAAAGTTGTTTTTTTCAATTCGAGATTCAAACCTTTATCTGTTGTGATCCTGAAGGTGATACTCAATAAATGAGGTGTCATATGAAAGAGCAGGTGAATTCCAATATTTCCAAAGGGGCGTAGCCCCCGGAATTTCTAAAAATATCTTATTCAAAACAGCAATTTAAACATTGTGTCCTGGCTAACTCTGAGGTTTGTCACTTTTGAGATATGACGCCCCGATCGATAAGTAGTCCCAGTCCTAAGGAACAATTCTATGTGCTTATATTTTCGCTAGCCCCCAGGGATCACAACTGATAACAGTTTAAAAATACCCTTCTCGCTATTTGGTGGATCAGCTAATTAGAAGGGCGTGCGCTCCGCTCAGTCCAAACCATGGTTACATCGCGTAACTTCTCCGCGTACGAATGAAACCGAAAGCATAGTGAATGAAAGTATGGCTAGCCGTTCACGCAATAAAACCCGGAAGTGAATACACGTTATAGTCAATGGCAATATCGCGGAGACAACGTGGCTCAAGCTGCAAGTCACGCATTCAGTTTAGCAACATGGGTACGATATACATACGATTTCATATCGCGCAATACAGCTGTTTGGCTCAATTTAGCAAAACAACATAACTCTGCGTGTACGTCTGTTTCGTCGATTCTGACCAAAATGATATGAATATTGCAGCGTTTGGGAGGGGCTGTATCTTTTGATAGAAACATCGTTGAGACTTGAAATTTGAAATGTATTATTCTGATTACATTTTTTATTCAAATATCAAACAAAAATGGTGAAAAACGATCCCAAATTGGAAATTGAAAAATCGTTCTGACACCCTACCAATATGGATGACAACGAATCTTGTCTACTACAGGTTTTTTTCAGACTAATCATTAATTTAGGATCTAAATGAGCAGGCTATCCTTAGTCAAATAAGCTATATATATGTTATTTTTGATTTTTTAATAATATCGGCCATATTATTGTAATATTGCATCATTTATGAGGATGTAAAGAGTGAAAATCTTGTTGCATATCTCATTCATCGCGGTCCGGCCCATTTGTTACGTACAGTCCCCATAGGACGAAGTTCAGTCTCTATAATCGGAGGTCTAGTGGAGCCAGACGTAGTCTCAGTGGAACAACCGACGATATAGAGAGACTGAAGCTTTTGGTCTAAGAGAGTCGATGATAATGCGTATTGACCTCTAGCACTGCATACTTGCTGTTAGGCAGGTATTATTAAACCTATACTGGCTATACACAAATATACACACCACACAATATTGCATAGACTGCACACAATCATGCCGATGCGGCTGCAAGAAAAGTTTGACAGTACTAGTAGACTTACAATTTGAATTGTTAAATTATTCTTTTTAACATCAGTAAGTTGAAACAAATTTATTTTACTGCTATTTAGGTGTCATCGATCGTCACTAAAGTACCGATTTTGAGTGAAATCAGTTGAGTTTTGTACAGTGGTGTTTGAAATGTTGAGAATCAAAAGCACAGCTTTTACTACACAGCCAGGATAGTGATGCTCCTATGTGTGCTTGCATCATCAGGCCACACGTATGACATGGCAGCGCAGAATTAATACTATCACGGCTGTGTATAAGACGGTCAACACTGTACTGCAGTATATTCATGCAATATTTTGTAAAACCTGTGCATCACAATAAACTTTCAAATGATATGATGATAAACAATTAATGAATCGATCATTTGTTCAATCAAATCAATATTGATCTAGATCTAGAAAGTCTAGATCTAGACTTTCTAGATCTATTATTACGAATGGAAATTACAATACGAGTTTCATTGGTGAAAAGTTCCTTGATTTTACAGATATTTGAGCCTACTTTTACTGATTGGGCCTAGATTTAGCCATGTTCCGCCATTTTCTGCCATTTTCTAATTTTATGATGATTTTTCAAAATGAAGGGAGACGTCAATGCACGTAGATCTAGAACGAAGTTTAGCTTACATTTAGTGCTTTAGCAAATCGTTCATCCGATCTTGGCAAATCGCAGCCTCATTTTACTAAATTGGCGCCGACAAGGGCCCTTCTTATCGGCTATCGCTGTTTTCCATTTACTCAATGCTATAAGATATTTGTGCAACGAGCAAGCTCGCAATTTTTTTTATTTTTTTTTTTATACCGAAATTATGATATTTCAGTCAAACCCTCTATTTGTTATGATTTTTTCACTAGTCTTCCATAACTATTTTTAAAGTTTGAACAATTCTCATGTACAAACTGGGAATTTATTCTGAGATGTTCGTTGATTTTTCTATTGTATGTGTGTGCTATGCCGTGTGTGCGTCAGTTATGTGTGAAGTGCGTCACCTGTTTAAAGCAGGACATGTCAAAATCTCTGTGGTGTGACGTAATATTACGTATTGGCTTTGCCATTGAACTTAAGTTACATGTAAGTAGGCCCTCTCTCACTTAAATTTGAAGCCACTCAAGCAGATCGGCCAATGAGAGCGCATAAACTCATTGAACAGCGCTCAATGCGCTAAGTTCGGCGCTTGTTGAGAAACCTATCCAAAATTTGACCCGTAACGACCAAAATGAAGTAAATATTCATTAAATGACCAAATAAAGATCATGAGATTAAAGTACTTATGTTTATTACCTGTTTCGTCACTTTCGTGTCAAATTTCTTGTTATTTTTGGAGTATTTTTCGGATAAACGTTGATATTAGTATACACTTTTTCGCAGGTTTCACGGCAAACCGCTGCACAATACATGTACATACCGATGGTGGGTTGCGGGCAGGCGGGTGCATGTGTGAAGTTATCTACCGTATGTCCTCATTACGGTAGATAACTTAATGCAATATCAGCCATTTTTGTGTACACTGCATTCATTTAGATGTAGTCATCTGTTCAGAGTCAGAGGGGCATTAACTCTGTCTTAAAGTATAAAGCTACAGTCCCATATACGTCCCGGACCATCCCGGACCCCATCCGGGGTGATCCGGGATTCGGTCCGTGTTGACACCGTGTTGGCACCGGGGTGGTCCTGGATGGTCCTGGATGGTCCTGGATGGTCCTGGATGGTCCTGGATGGTCCTGGGCGGTCCGGGAGTCGACCCCGGATGTTTTTGACGGTCAAAAACTGCCGGGGTGGTCCGGGACGGTCCGGGACAATAGTTTGATCCGGGGTGATCCGTGTAGCCACCGTACTGGGTCCGGGGTCATCCGTAGTGGCGCCGGGGCGGTCCGTGTTGATCCGTGGCAGTCCGGGAGTAAGTTATTGACCCCGGATCACCCCGGCGCCCCTACGGATGATCCCGGACCATCCCGGTGCCAACACGGATCATCCCGGAACCCGGGATGATCCGTGTTGGCACCGGGATGGTCCGGTGTCATCCGTGTTGGCACCGTGTTGGCACCGGGGTGGTCCGGGACGGTCCGTGGCGGCTCCGTGCTGGGTCTGGAATGATCTGTACTGCTGCCGGGGCTATGCCCGGACGGTCCGGGGCGGTCCGTAGTGGTACCGTGTTGGGTCCGGGGAGATTTCGGCGGTTGCGATTTTTTGAACAAAACATCCCGGACCATCCCGGATCACCCCAGACCATGGTCCGGGATGGTCTGGAGTGGTCCGTGCTCGTCCGTGCTGGTCCGGCTTTATATGGGACTGGGGCTTAAACAGACAAATTATAAAATATTTCTGGATTTAAAAAAAATAATTTTCCCATTTTACTTTCTTCTTTTTTCTGTGTAGGTCTTCAACATTTTCTGACAATTAATAACAGCCAAAGAAGTATACAAGAACTTGATTTCAAATGGTTTGAAAGGAAAATTACCCAGTGAATATGTCTGTGCGAGAGATTCCCAGTAAACGTGTTGATTCTGTGAGGTTCAGCACATACAGCAGTCAGGATCTAAAGCAGCTGAGTGTGAAGGAGTTAACTAACCCCAGGTCGTTTGATGACCTTGGACACCCGACCTTAGGAGGGCTCTATGATCCTGCACTAGGTAGGTCTATGGACTAGACTTGTATTCTCAATAAGGCCTAACAAATGCCAAAATATGGGTCGGTCGGTCAGAAATCTTTTTTTTTCTTTAAACTTTGTTTACTCCCTCTTTGGGCTGATATTTCTCAGTTTTGAATGCTTTAATACATTTTTTTCTTCTAGAAAACGGTTAAAAAAAACTTTTTAAAATGCTGACCGTAGATTTCAAGATTTGGGGTCGGTCGCAAAGGGCAATACAACATCTTTTTGTTAAAGGCTTAACACAATACCTGAATTACCTATGGTGATGCCCAGTAAGTCTAAAGACTTGTAAAGGGCCATTCAACAGGTCTGTTCCTGATCATATAATTCATTAAGCTCATCAAATAAATCCTCACACAGGGTCAAAATTTATTTCAAACAATTAGGGTCAAACTTAATACACTTCTGTTTCCAATGGTCATTGATTTTGGACTTCGATACATTGACATTGTCAGCAGAAAGGTAATTCCAAGATGAACTGCATTCAGGTCAATTGGGACTGATTTGGAGTTGGTCCACTTAGGGATAGTTCTAAGCAGCTGGCTTTACCCTCTCCATTGTGTCATATACCTCAGATTGCTGTCAGTATTTTATAAACATTTATATTGTTATAGAAATAATTCCTCATATTACTTCTAAATTTCTAATGCGGGGGGGGGGGGGGGGGGGGGGGTGAAATGAAGAACTTCAATGTAGGAGCTTCAGACGAGAATTCACAAAGTATTTATATTTTTAGTTTGTACGCAGGGATTGTGGAAAGAGAGACATCTTCTTTTCCTTGGTGAAACTCTAACCTAATGTTTATTTTGTTTGTTTTGACTGAATAGAAGTAGTGTTGCATGCTACTTTGTGTATTTATAATATTTTTAAACATACCATTAGAGTGGCCTGTTTTCATCCAGAATCAATGAATCAGATGAATATTTCCAAGGATATTCTTTTTTTAAAGGTCCAAATGACAGAAATGAGCTACATAAAGTTTATCATCATGTAATATTATTTTTACAAGGTTTTTTACCAATTTTGGTGCATTTTGCCTATTCTCTGTAAATCTGTTAATCTCATTTTAGGTCCAAGTGACAGAGATGAGCTTTGTGGAACATGCAGCTTGGGTCAATTTCACTGTCCAGGTCACATGGGTCATGTGACCTTGCCACTTCCTGTCTTCAATCCACTTTTCTTCCCACTTGTCCGCCAGGTAGGCTTACTTTTTAACCTATTAAATACCATTATATATTAATAATAATAATAGGCATTTATATAGCGCCGTCTATCTAGACAATGCTATTCCGAGGCGCACAAGAATAATAGAAAAAATGAGAAAGTTTGGACAAGAAAGTTCGGATGGGTGTCATAGTGCCAAGTACAGGTATTGTTTAAAAAGATAAGATTTCAGCTTGGATTTAAAGGTCTCTAAAGAAGTTATGATCCTCAAATTTAATGGTAAATTATTCCAAAGTCAAGGTGCTGCAGATGAAAAAGCCCTTTCACCACAGGCTACTCGTGTCTTTGGGATCTTAAAAAGATGCTGGTGTGATTATCTTAGACTACGAGCTGGTGTATAAGGCATAACACAGATTTGTCATACTTTCACAAACATTCACAATGTTAAATAAACTGCAATGTCTTTAGGATCCTACCAGGTATCCATTTAATACCTGGGTGAATAGAAGCAGGCAATTTACATACAATATATATGTTGCTTATTGACATACAGGTGGTACCTTGGGTGAAACCCACAACCTTCACATTTTCAGATAAATGTTGAAAACCAAAAGACTATGACACTCTGCAGAAAGTACATAAGAGGCAGTACATCAAGTAGTGAACAGGATGATTTTTAAAAAAATGTTTGGAAGAGTTAGTCTCTGAGCGAACACTTAATCTCCTTCTAAACTCGATATTACCAAATCCAGTCGTAGAAACTCCATCCATATCTCAAATTACTATTATGAATAGGAGAGTTCCTTCATTCAATTGACTGTAATTACTGACTTTTACAATGACACTTTCTCCCTTTCTCTCTCCCTTTCTCCCTCTCTCTCTCTCCCTTTCTCCGTCTCTTTCTCTCTCTCTCTCTCTCTCTCCCCCTCTCTCTGTCTATCTCCCTCTCTCTTTCTCTTCCTCTCTCCCTCTCTCTGTGTCTATCTCCCTTTTTCTCTCTCTCTTTCTTTCTCCCTCTCTCTTTCTATCTCTCTCTCTCTCTCTAGCTCCTACATGGTAGCTGTTTAGAGTGTAACCACCTCCTAGCCCCCAGATGGACCCTGCGTCTGGTGGTACAGCAGCTGCGTTGCTTGGACCATGGTCTACTTGGTAGCGTAGGAGACCTTGCTGAGATTGCTAGTACAGTCATATCAGAGTCAGATGATGGGGAAGGATTGGCGGATCAGATGGAGGAGACTCTCAAGGAATATGTGGATGAAATATTGTCTAGTAAGTTACTAGCTATGCAAATGCTAGCCTGAATGATTAGTGTACAGGAGTATGAATCTATAAAATATGTTCTATATATGGGCCTTGCTGCACAAAACTTACCATTGATGGTAACTTTCCGTCAATGGTAACTACCATGGAAACCTTGATCTTGATTGGCTGTTTAGCCCTGTTGCCATGGTAGTTACCATCTATGGTAAGTTTTATGCAACAGGCCATGATCTTTTATTTTATCCCCTAAATGAAAATAAATGTGAAAACTGGCTACTGTTTCTCACTATTATTGCTGAACATTGACCCAATAAACAAATTGTCTTCAAGTATCGGGACAGTCAATAGGCTATACACATTGTCAAAGTGTCCTGTTCATCGTGCATGGAATTGCCTTCAAGAGTGATAATGATTATAGATTTATAAGCACAATCATAGTTCGAAATACATATATAATCATTAACAATATTGAGTTTTGTTTCAGTTTTTTGTTCAGTCAGTTTTCAACTTCTAAAGAAACAAGGCCAGGGTCTCAGAGCAAATTACTCTCTTAATTTCAGAATGACCCAAACATTCATACAAATTATTAAACTAAGACATACAGAATAGCCCTATTTTTACATCGATTATTCATTCTTCACATGTTAAATCCTAAAACGATTGTACCAATTCTAAAATGATCCTTTGCATTCCCACCCGGGTTTCAGAGCTTAAGAAAGAGCAGCCTTCTGAGGCACGTCATATTGAGGAGTGTAGACGTCATGTGATCCAATCCTTCATACGTCAGCACGTAGCATCAAGAGGTAGGAAGTGTCCTCTATGTAAGAAGCCTGTACGTGAGATCCGTCCTCATCATAACAGTGTGATCCTCACCAAGGTGATCAGTGCGTCCGGTCAGGGCCTGCAGATGGTCTATCTTTCTCCACATGAGGCTAGGAAACATCTCAGGAACCTGATGGCAAATGATGGTAAGTATACTCTCAAATCTTTTCTTATCGTTGTGTCATCCAACCTGTCAATCAATGATTATAGAAGTTCCATGCTCATGTTTCTTTTATCACTCTCTGTCCAAAATATTATTCCCTATAACCCATTCATATATTTGGTGCATACACAAAACCATTTGCCTGCCTTTTCTGTGTTATAGCCCTGGGTGAAATCAAGACAATTTCAGAAAAGTCTGGCAGTGGAAGTGCAGGATGACAGGCTTGAATTTGACACTTTGTCATTATTTTTTTTGTTTTAAAGTTTTGTAATGTTTTTTTGTTTCAATTTTTGTATAGATTATTTGGGTAGGTAATTGAAATAGTTTGGTTGTTGCTGTTGTTTTTGTTGTTCAGTGTTGCTGCCTTGCATTGGGGGGAAATGATTTTGATTATTTTACAAACTAGGTACCTTGTAGGAGAGTGATATTTGTCCTTTTGTAATATGCATAACACACTATAGTCTGTATACAGGCATTTAAAAGAAGGGATGATGAGTCACTTTGTATGCACCTTTTCTTCATGTTTGTACTCTTTTAGTTACGAATGAAACAAAATCTCCTTGTGTTTTCCTAACAGGTGAAGGTCTATGTCATATATTTGGAGTGCTTGATCTACCCAGCAAGCGAGGTGAAGACTCAACCATAGATCAATTCTTCTTAGAAGCGCTACCAGTCATCCCTTCCAAATTCAGACCAGTAAGATTTTCATCTTCTTTGTTCATAACTGACCATTTTAATTGTGTGTTTGAATCAGTGGATGCTGTTGATTTCCTAACCCAGGAACTAAGATACTTTATTTTAATCTGGTGATCCAACTTTTGGATTTCTCTGAACAGGTACATGTTGCATGGAGGTCAGTGGTTAGCGACAAGTTTTGTAATATACATTCATGATCTATGACACTAGTGTGAAATGTAATAGGTCTTTGTTGAATACATGTAACCATCCTTACCTCATCTTTAGCTCAACAGCATTAAGTAACAAGACAATCTAGCAAAAAGTTAACTGTATTCTGCATTTAATACAAACATATTATTTTATTGTAGGGAAAGAAACTTCAGAAATGAAAGAATTTTAGGAAAGAATCAAACAGACCATGAGAAATGATCTAGTTTAGACACTTGTCTATCTACTGAGAAGATTGAGTTTTATTGCATTCCTAGAGTTGATTAACTCTCAATTTCCAGAAGAATGGGAGCAAGTAAGTTCCTTTTGAACCTCCTTCCAATCTATGAGGGTTTGAGAGGAGGGTGAATCGTAATGTAGGTGGTATGTTTCAATTCAATTCAATTCAATTTTATTGTATTTGTCCACGTTAAAAACATGGAAATGTTACATGGGATATTTTACAAACAATACAAAATACATATTATATAACTAACAAAAACAGTAATAATCGGAATACATAAGTGATAACTATACTTTGACGTTGACATCTCAGGCATTAATGAGTATTAAAGCGTCCATAAATATCTTTTGTTTCTAGATATCCACAGCAGGAGAAAAGACCTTTGAGAATCCACAGACTGGTAACCTATCTAAGGTACTAAAAGATTGCCACGTATTGCATCTCCTATTACGAGTTATGAGGCAATCTACCAGTCAGCATGATGTAGAGAATGGTGCCATGGATATTGATGTTAAACTGCCAGTTAAAGATAAGGAGAATGTTGATCAGGTAATCCTTTCTTAAAGTTATCTTATTATTTCATCAATGGTGATATTAGCATTCCTCATCTCCTTTCAATGATAATATGGCATCTTTTAGGATGGAACTTGATTTCATAAACATTTCCAGTGACAACTTGGGGTAATTTTGAATGACTATATTACACCAATAGGTAAAGGGGGAGCAAGTTTTCTAAATGTTCGATCTGCTGTTCGTACTAACACAGAATGTGTTTGTTTATAGTTTATTCCTGTATCGGTAATATTGTGATTGAAAGAGTCCAAAATGGTGGGTGTGTTTTTCCTGTGGCATTCACTAAGGACAAATCTTCTTCTGGTATACTCCTCAACGTCCCGTTAGGAACCAAGCAAGGAGGATGAAGGGGTGCACACTGTGCTTGTTTAGTTCTTATTGCTTGAGTCTTGGTTGCGGAAAAAGTTGGTTGCTTGAAGTTTGAAGGTGTGTCAATATTTGGGGTCCTTTGGATGTCTAAGGGTAGTGAGTTCCATTTCTTGATGGTTCGTGGAATGTAGGAGTGTTTAAACAATTGGTGCGGATGGAGTATTGGATGAAGGAGTTTCCTGACGTGTGTTTATTAGAGCAGAGTGGAAAGGCTGTCTTGTACTGTATCAGTATCCTGTTTTGTTTTCTTTATTAGAGCATATTAAGTACTATCCCAGGAAAGACTCTACCAGAGAAGCTTCAGAATGCTCTAACCCAGCTACAAACTCATGTTAACTGTGTCATTGACAGCGACCTTGACAAGATTTCTACTGACAAAGCACCAGGCATCAAACAGGTTAGTTTACATTTTTGAGCTAAATTTAATAACTTATGTCATGTATGGTATAGATACTCTTGTTATGATCAACTGAATTCATAGATTCCCAGTTTGATTACAGCACTTGAATATTTTGCATCCCAAAAAATAAAAGATGAATGAATTCTTAATTCATTATAGATGGTAAGTACTCAATCCAACCCTTTGCACTTATTGCAAATCTTTATTTCAATAAAGGACAGGGAAATCTTTTCTCACCGAAGCAAACAAAACTTACAGTGAAAACTGTAGACATGTGTTATTTGATGAACAATTTGGATGAAATCTGTAATTGGCTACCAAACTTGATGAAATAAAACTCTTTGTGTTTTACCAATTTTTGCTCCATCTGTTGTTATGATCAGCTTCTTGAGAGGAAAGAGGGTCTGTTCCGCAAGCACATGATGGGCAAACGTGTGAACTACGCGGCTCGTTCAGTCATCTCTCCCGATCCGTACATCAACACCGATGAGATAGGTATCCCACAAGTCATTGCCAAGCGTCTCACATACCCCCAACCTGTGACTGATTGGAATGCACAGGAGCTGAGACAGATGGTCATGAATGGACCTGATGTACATCCAGGGTAAGCATAGTTGATCATGTTCTGTCAAACCTGTATCGAAAGGCCACCATAGGGAGGCTCAAAAAGTGACCTTTATTGGCAGATGGTTGTATATGCATATATATTATACAAATAATTCATGTTTGCAAGTGCATTAATGAATATGCACCGCAGCAGGTTAAGTCACAATAGGATAGTGAATGAGACTTGTGGAGTTCATTGTACGTCTCATTGTGACTTAAAGAAAGAAGAGAGAAAAACAAGATTTAACAATACTTCCGTCATGAATTAACATTCAAGAGTCAAGTTTTGAAGTTGAATGAATTGTTTCATTGTAATATTAGTCCCCTAATCTTCAATATGATTGTCTGTACTAAACCACTTAACAATAAAAGTAAAATCAAAATGATGAGCACTGACTAAATTGTCTTGATTTTGATCAAATCACATAACAGTGCTCCTCACACTATATTTAAAGACAGTGAAGTGCTAGATTGTCATGACTGATATTAAATTACCTACTTTGCAGTCTTTTAAACTCTTGGCAACATTAATGATATATTGCCTTGGCTATTTTGAGGGATGTTAACTGATTCATATATTGTTCTTTCATGTTTGTTTCAGTGCTTTACTGATAGAGAATGAAGATGGTTCTCAGGTCAGACTACGAGCAGACAACCAATCACAGAGAGAATCGGTTGCTAAGAGATTGCTTACACCTAGCAACATTAATAAACAGAACACTGGATCAAAGAAGGTATATTAGAATTATGAAGTATGTCGCAATGTCAGGGGCAAGAATATTATTATTATTTCATAAGAATATAAATCAAGAACTCTTGTGAAGAATAACTGAGAAAATAAAAGTTTATGAAATTTTCTGTACAGAGTAAATCAGGGAGGGGCTCACATGATATGTTGTTCCAGTGTTCCCAAATTGTGTTTCACTGATGACAACTTCAAAAGTGTCCTATTTTTAATGAGATATTGCTCAAACTTTTTCTAATTTCTTTCTCTCATTTTTAATTTTTTTAATAAAATCCATCAATATTATCAAGGTGGACGTCCTCTTTTAATGTGATTCCAGCTCAAAAATACCTGTACATTTATAGAGAGCTATCGAAGAGATTTTACGATTTGGACGAATCCCTACCCCATTTCTGTAGTCATGCTGGTCAGTTCTTTTCTCACAATACTTTCTTGTTTCTCACTGAAGGTTCATAGACATTTACAGACTGGTGATATAGTCTTGCTGAATCGTCAACCTACGCTTCATAAACCAGGCATCATGGCTCATAAGGTAATAATTCAAGTTTTATCTAGGAATAATGATTCAGATTCAAATAATTGATTGAAATCAAATGGACAAAGGGCTATGGAATGAGCTTGCCAGACGATTGCATGAACATCCCTCCCTCTTTATGAATGTCTGTTCCACCCAAGGTCAGAGGATTCTATTCTGTAGTTGGAAACTGAATCTCTCTAGATTGATACTAGCTAGGAAGCTGAATTATACTTCCAGTAACTGATTTATAGTTTGCTATTAATTTCTACAATACATGATGAATCATAGTCTTGATGGAACTACTAGCTAGGAAGGTTCATAGAAAGGTTGTGAATAACAATTGAGTTTGCAAACTGACACATAACACTTTTATTGAGCACATTGGACAAAAAACAGAATTAATCTATCAGACTGGAACACTCTACTTTCATTTATTCTACACATGTCAACTACCTCAGAAGGTACACAAGAGCAGTTTCTGAGACATTTAGTTTAGTTCCCAACCAACTAAGTTACTTTAGTTCCCAACCAACTAAGTTACTTTAGTTCCCAACCAACTAAGTTACTTTAGTTCCCAACTAGCTAAGTTAGTTGGCCTCTCTATTGTTGGTAAGTGGGGATATTAGTTTCCTACTAGATCCTAGATTACAGTACATGTATCTAAAGGTTTGGTGAACATGGCCCAGCTATTTGGTCTGACCTGATCAACTCCTTTGATTATTGAATGGTGTGCATTTGTTCCTTACACTATTACATTCCACAATGATCCATGCATCATGCGTTACGTACACAGGTCAGAGTTCTACCCGGTGAGAAGACACTACGCTTACACTACTCAGCATGTAAGACATACAACGCTGACTTTGATGGAGATGAGATGAACGTGCATTTCCCCCAGAATGAACTGGGTCGAGCAGAGGCACTCACTATAGGTACGACTCGTTTGAATATACAAAGCTTTTATGAATAGATGATATATGTTTAGTTCAGATGGTCATCGTTATCATCATTCCAATCATCACTTTGAAACCATCATCAATCATTTCCATGGACATAATCATTATCAACAATACCATTACCATCATAATCATCATCATCTTCACCACCACTACCACCATCACTATTTCCGTAATCATGATAATAATGATAATAGTGGCTTCTTGTATAGCGCTCACATACGTCACGTCATGACGCTCCAGATCATCATCGTCACTTTCATCATCGTAATCATCCTTAGCTCTGTTGCAATTATTTTCATTTTGACCATGTTCTGAACTGATTACCAGACAGTTACATGTACCTTACTAAGACCACTGAATAAATACAGCACCATCTTGTTTCTCTATGTTTATTCCAGCTAGTACCAATCATCAGTACCTGGTTCCTAAGGATGGTACCCCTCTGGGTGGTCTCATCCAGGATCACATTATATCAGGGGTGAGGATGACAGTCAGAGGAAGGTTCTTCACAAGGTAAACACACTATTCACTCATATAAATTCCATTATATCAAGCTCTGCTATTCAAATGAACACCCCTCTTCAAACAAAAGGGGCTCTTTTTTGACCCCTTCTTCCCGTGTTCAAACATTCATGATGATGCCTCATGAGTGCTCTAAGTGGCATCACCTCTTATGATTTCTTTTGTCTGCTGTTTTGTTCAAAGTTATATGTGATAAAGCTCATACAAGAAGCATATTGTAACTGAATATGTGCCAGAATTGCAAATATATTTGGCTTTAAATTCAATTTTTGGTAGTAAGTTTTTGTAGGATATCAGTGATATTGATTCAGCATAGATTCATTAAAAGTTTAGAGAGATAAGACTTATACAAGATACATATTTCATTTAGCAATAGAATTCATGATTTGCATCTCATAAAGTAAATATGTGCGAGAATTGCCAATCTATTTGGATTTAGACCAAATTTTTGGCAGTGATATGAGTGATATTGATTCAGCATTGATTTTTCTCATTGTCTTGCTCACTTTCCATCAAGGCTTGAATACCAACAGCTTGTCTACTGTTCACTGACTGACAAAGAGGGCCCGGTCAAATGTCTTCCTCCGTGTATCAGGAAGCCTGCCCTCTTGTGGTCCGGGAAGCAGCTGATCTCAACTATCATCATCAATACCATACCCGAGGGATGTAAGCCGCTTGACTTCATTGGAAAGTCAAAGATCAATAATAAGGTATGGATCAATCAAATCAAAGTATCAAGAAACTCTTACCCATAAAGGTAAACTAGTTATTTTCATTCCTCTTTGGTCCATTTTCTACTAAAATTTAAGAGAAGGTTGAGTTCTGGGGAGAGGTGAAAAATAATTTGTGAGTGTTATCGTTGTCATTATGCAAGAGTGGAAGAACATCAGAGAAAAAAATGTTCCCTGAAAAGCATGGCTCTTCAAATGCCTTCATATTCTAAATATGACAAGTAACAGCTTAAAAATGAGGCCCACATTTTATGCCACGTGTTTGTGTAGTCCCATAGACATCTTTCTATGTATAGTGCTTGTTACCTTACAGAGACTGGGCCAAATTTCTTAGCATTTTGATGATTCCAGAACCTTACAATACACACCAATACTTATTTGCTACATGATCAACTTTTTCTGATCGATTCCACACCGTTTCTTTCGCAATGCAATCGCCTGACCAGAACTCAACTTTATCTTTAAAGCCCCACTGTCCTACTTGTAGCTTCTTGCTCCCTCTATATAGAAAACTTCCCCAATCAGTGCCTGTTGGTTCCCCATGATCCTCTATTTCTTATGTTATTTGAGAGCTGAGTTGATGAGATAGCCACCTGTCAGTGACCTTGCTGTGTGGTCTAATCCCTCCTAGCCACACTAGTGTTGATAAGCTTTAAGTGAAGATCAATTCCTATTACTCACATTGTTCCTTGGATTAAAGACTCACTACCTATAATGTCTGTATTGCAGTCCTGGTGTAAAGCAGAGCCTAGGCCACCTAAAGCAGGTGGTGGCGCCCTCGTTGGTACGGACATGTGTGAGTCTGAGGTGATCATAAGAGAAGGAGAGCTGCTGAGTGGTGTGTTAGACAAGGGCAACTATGGACCTACACCCTATGGATTAGTGCACTGTATTTATGAGGTAGGTCACTAATCAGGCTAGCACCTGAGATTTGTTTTACATTTTAAAACTGATTATTCCTCTCCACCTTGGCATTGTTCTTGGTTTCATTCCTTCTCGCGCCACCAAGTTTTCACATATATAATACAAATAAGATATGATGAAAGATATTTTTAACCACTGTCTCATTTTTCTATAACTTCATTGTGATATAAGGACTTGTTTTATGATATCCAACTGCACGCATTTTGGTTTAAAGGAAACACAAGCATTTCTTTCTCAAAATATTGTGATTATTAACAAAATTGGGGAGGGGGAGTAAATGTCATATGGTACTGAAAAAAGAAGTGGCAACAAAGATACTTCCAGTTCCAAAACCTCTACCCTATCAGCATCATGCTTCTCCACAGGGTAAACTAGGTTTCAAAAGGTATGATAAAAATTTACTCTAGTCTTTTTCTCTAGCTATGATTGCTCTGGGCTTTATTCCGTCAAACATGTAGGGTTAGGGTTAGAGTTGGGTTTTATGTTGGGTTTTGGTTAAGGTCTAGGGTTGTGTTAAGTATTTGGTCTAGGGGTGAAGATCAGGGTTAGGGGTAAGGCTAGGGTCGAGTTGAGAATTATGTTTGTGTGGAATGCTGACCACAGAACACATGTTATACAACCATTGTTAAGTTGGGAGTATTAATGCCATGGTATTGTTGTGTCGTGTACAGCTGTACGGTGGTCATATAGCTGGTAAACTGCTGAGCCATTTTGGACGTCTCTTCACCACCTTCCTGCAGCAGCACACTGGCTTCACGCTGGGACCTGAAGACATCATTGTCCTGGACAAGGTACCGCCTTTCGCCTCGCTGAAATATGAACATCCAAAATAATGATTTTATTATACTATAATAGGAGTAATATAAAGTAATGTTGAGGTGTCGTCTAGTGGATACGTGACCCGACCGTGAATCACATGGTTCATGGTTCGAGTCCTGCTTTAGCGACCACCTGTTTACAAATACCACCTGTCTATGAAACTATAAATTCTGTTTCGCTCGAATAACGTTTCTGTTTGCAATATCTACTGAGAGAACCTGTGCATATTTAGATCACCTGCATGAGAAGAAGTGTTTTCTTGTCATCTTTGAGTTGTCTTTTATAAACAGGTTTCATTGAATGTGATATATATACATTGCAGACCATGATCCTAGAGATCTTTAATTAATAGACTCTGTCATCATTTCAAACCTACAGGTCACAGATCAATAATAATGATTATGATAATGAGTATTTATCAAGAGCTGTATCCATTCCACACAATGTTTGTTGCTTAGAGATCTTTGCGTCATCTTATTACCTTATAACAGGCCGATGAGAAACGTCTTGATATCTTGGAGGAGTCTAAGGACTGTGGATCAGAGGCTGTTGCTCAGGCGTTGGGTGTAGAGGAGTTCACTGGTTTCCATGCCAACACCCTCACAAAGAGATATGAAGATGCCCATAGGTATTTCCATCTTTCTCATTGTAATCATCAGTAGTGTATTTCTACATCAAGCATCTTTTATGTTCTCTTTGTTTAAATGTATGGCCAGTCCTCTTAAAGTGAGTATTGAGGCAAAAGTCAGAAATCTAAACGAATTCATTCATGTATGATGACTTTGAAAATTTAATTTAAAATTGGTCTATATTTTGTGCCTTTGATGCATAAAGGTACTCTATTTGTATTTTGTCTATTTATATTGAGATTGAAATTATTGTTATTTGCATGTATGAGTAATTTATATGATTATAAGGCTTTTACATCATTTCATTTCTGCTAATGATTTTGCAGGAATATCATATCAGATATCCAGAAATTAGACTGTGATGTAATAGAAAATTGTTTTCTCTATATCTAACTGGAAAATTCATGTTGGAGTTTGTTTTGTCATATTCCAGAAAGCCTGATGGGAGTGATATGAAGGAGATTGATCTACAGATGAAGACTAAGACGGATCTTTACAGTAACCAAGTTAGCTCTACCTGTCTGGGCTCTGGACTACTTAAACAGTTCCCTGAGAACAACCTACAGCTCGTTGTCTTATCTGGTGCTAAGGGATCTATGGTAAGTAGATGGGCTTGACTCTCTTTGTAATAGACTAAATCTGACCAGTCCTAAGTCAGCTCTACATAGCTTGGGTCTGGACTACTTAAACAGTTCCCTGAGAACAACCTACACCTAGTTGTCCTGTCTCGTGCTAAGGGATCTATGGTAAGTACATCTAAGAAGTAATCTATACGTTATAACCAGTCCTGAGGAGAATGTGTGCTATTGATTAATCATGATTCCATCTTATCCTTTCAGGTGAACTGTCTTCAGATCTCCTGTCTGCTTGGTCAGATAGAGTTGGAAGGACGTCGTCCACCCCTGATGGTCAGCGGTCGGTCACTCCCGTCCTTCCCACCCTATGAGACTAGTCCAAGGTCTGGGGGATACGTGGCTGGACGGTTCCTGACTGGAATCAAACCTCAGGAATACTTCTTTCATTGTATGGCTGGTAGAGAAGTGAGTTTTTATCTTCCCTTTTCTTTTTTGTGTAGATAACAGTGTTTTGAATCAAAACACTGTGTAAGGGAAAGGTAGAATTAAGCCAGAATTTTGCTGAGCTTCCTGTATTTGTCTGTTTGGAGCCAGAAGGGCATTAAATCATATCATTTTTACATAGAGTTACTACCTTTCTGGCTTCAAAAACACATTGTTTTTGCTTTTAAACTCTGTCCTATAAGCTTGCTGGCATTGTCAGGATGCAGCTTATTCTTTAGTCATTCTTTGTTTTGGCTTTTATTAAAATAAGTTATGGAGTCTGTTTTTGTTCTTTTTCAGGACTGTTACAAAAGAGGTCAAAACATGAACCCCCCTCCCCCCCCCCCCCCCAAAAAAAAAGTGACGTATGAAGGAGTTAAATGTTTATATTAATCTCAGTATCAATCGTCAGTAGCCTTTTCATTCATTTCACATGACATACAAAAAAATTAAGTTTCTGGCCTTATGCTCGTGGATGCTGAAAACTGTAAGGCTTGGATAAGGTCTGTTAACGAACTGAAAGGTCCAACCCCATGGCATGGGAATATAACATTAGACGATGATGATTATGATGACTGTGATGATGATCATCATCATGATTATGGTGATTATGATGATATAATGTCTCATTTTTATTTTGTAGGGTCTGGTGGACACAGCAGTGAAGACAAGTCGCAGTGGTTACCTCCAGAGATGTATCATCAAACATCTAGAGGGATTGGTAGTCAACTACGATCAAACAGTAAGTTACATCTAGAGGAATTGGTAGTCAACTATGATCAAACAGTAAGTTACATCTAGAGGGATTGGTAGTCAACTACGATCAAACAGTAAGTTACATCTAGAGGGATTGGTAGTCAACTATGATCAAACAGTAAGTTACATCTAGAGGGATTGGTAGTCAACTATGATCAAACAGTAAGTCACATCTAGAGGGATTGGTAGTCAACTATGATCAAACAGTAAGTTACATCTAGAGGGATTGGTAGTCAACTACGATCAAACAGTAAGTTACATCCTATAATCTCAAAATAATAGACACATTTAGCTATCAGTTAGCTTTAACAAAATAATTGCAAATTCTTTCAAAATGTTATGATTTGGAAAGATTTCATCCAGACTTTACTGCCATGGTTATCTTTCAAGATGTGCCATTTTGTCACATCTTTGTTCGTTGTCCTTTTCATACCTTTGCATTTTTTGTACTTTTCAATCAAAAGTAACATCTCATGAATATTTACTACCCTGTTATGCATTAGGGCAATTCCACGGTAACGGAAGGACACTCAGACAAGATTTTTGAACTTCAGGTTCATACTAAAAGAACTGTTTTATTAGTATAAGATGTGAAACAGTACAGATATAATACCTATATAAGTGCCTTTAATTCTCCCAAAAAAAATTGTCATTATAGTTAAGTAGTTTAAGAATGTGCATATTAATTATCTCGGTAACGGAAGGACATAAAAATGGACATGGTTTTTCCAGTTAATTAGTGTTTATCCAAACTTTGTGAAGTTCATGAAGCTTTCCACTTGACTGAAACACATTTTGTTCCCCATAGTTTAATACATACTAATAAAACATTTCTTTTAGTATGAACCTGAAGTTCAAAAATCTTGTCTGAGTGTCCTTCCGTTACCGTGGAATTGCCCATTAGCTTGTTATTTCTATTGCCTATTTCATTCTATATTTTCTCCTTTCATTTTACCTTGTACAGGTCAGGGATAGTGATGGCAGTATAGTGCAGTTCCAGTATGGTGAAGATGGTCTAGATATCCTCAGGACTCCGTTCCTACACAAAGAACAGTTCCAATTCCTGATAGAGAATGCCAATGCTCATTTGCCATCACAGTCCAAGTATCGTGGACCGGCCAATGACCCCAGTCAGGCAGAGAAACTATTCAGGAAGGTATGTGTGCTTCCTATCCACTTTACATTAAGTTCATGTAAAGCCTCTGCTCTGCATGGACCATTAATCAGGTCAGGTCCAGGGCTTTTCGTAGTATACTCTCCTTTTCTTTGTATGCCTTTGTCATAATGTATCTGTTTCTTTAGTATCAATAAAGTGATGTACCAACAATTTAACAATTCATATTTATTCTAAAGTGACTACTTAATTGCTTCGCTGTCATTTCATCTGTTTATTTAAGGTATCAAATAATTACTCAAGTGTTGACACAGAAATTGGAAATAATTCCTTGGTGTTTAGGACTGAATCAAATGCTCTTGTTGTAGTAAAGTGGGTAGATTCATTCATTGAATATAAAGAAAATGCAAGTGTTTAAATATTGAACATTTCCCCGATGATGTTGGGATGTTGCTTATGATGCAAGTGAATGTGCAATGATTATATGTATTCTCTGCCCACTCACCACTGAATGGCTTCACTATGTTTTGATTTCTCTATTGTTTGATCAGATCAAGAGATGGAAAGAGAAGCATTCTGATAGCTCCAGATCAGAACGAAGGTCTCCATTCCTAGAGTTCTGTCATAAAGAGTATCCATCCATCTTAGAGAATGCTCAATCTGATGAAGATAACGTAAGGAAGGCTTATAACAAGGCTAAGAAGAGGATCATTAGGAGATGGAGAGAAGTCACAGATAGGCATAGGTAAGTCAGTCATGGGTTATATGGTTGAAACAAATTATCATCAGTAGACTTGTTTAAAACTTACAATCCCACCAAATTTATGTGCCTTTTTCACTGTTGTTGTGATTGAAACGTGTATGAAATGATGTCCCTGACTTAACAATTCATATATATATATATTCACAGGCATTTAGGTTCAGGAGAGCAACTTCTGTCTAAGAAATATATCTAAACTTTGAATTCATAATAGTGTTATAAAAGTGTTTGAGGAAACAGTCTAGACATGTGTCTCTCATTTTGTTTGATTTTCAAGGCTTTAATTCAGTTCTGATGTAGACTTTGATGACTGCGGATATAGGTGGAAAAGTCTGCAATGAAATTCAACAAATGATGCAAATGCTTGCCCTCCGACTCCAATATGTGGTTTGTATGTAAGAGTAAATCTCTCTTGACTTATGGCTTTGTGTTGATTGTCAGGTATGAGAAGAAGACGGCTCCCTGTCCAGACCCTGTCAGCTGCCAGATGAGACCTGATAGACATCTTGGAGCTATCTCAGAGAAACTAGAATCTCTCCTACAAGACTATCTAGACTCAAGATTACCAACATCAGATGATGCAGATGGGACTAAGAGAGAAGATGAAGAGACTAAACTGAAGAATATGATGTATAGCAAGTATCAGAGAGCTTTGTGTGATCCGGGAGAAGCTGTAGGTCTTCTTGCAGCTCAGGTCAGTAGTTTTAAGAAGTAGAGGGTCCTTAGAATCCCAGCATGAAATGATTAGAGTGGGACTATGAGAGAAGATGAAGAGACTAAACTGAAGAATATGATGTATAGCAAGTATCAGAGAGCTTTGTGTGATCCGGGAGAAGCTGTAGGTCTTCTTGCAGCTCAGGTCAGTAGTTTTAAGAAGTAGAGGGTCCTTAGAATCCCAGCATGAAATGATTAGAGTGGGACTATGAGAGAAGATGAAGAGACTAAACTGAATAATATGATGTATAGCAAGTATCAGAGAGCTTTGTGTGATCCAGGAGAAGCTGTAGGTCTTCTTGCAGCTCAGGTCAGTAGTATCGAGAAGTAGGGGTCTTTAGAATCCCAGCAGAGAGAGAGAGAGAGAGAAGGAGGGGATGCTAGACTGGAGAGGGGGTTCTTAAGGATACTGGAACTTTTATTGTTGATCCCAGATAATAGTGTGTGACATGTTTGGAAACATGATGATACCAATAAGTCTTTCATTTCTATATATAGGTAAAAAACCTCAAGAAAGACTTCACGTGAATGGAAAACAGTAATTTTAGTATTATACCCTTGCCAAAGTATGTTGACTATTATCTGATTTTGTTTCTTCTTGCAGTCGATTGGAGAACCTTCAACTCAGATGACATTGAATACCTTTCATTTTGCTGGGCGTGGTGACATGAACGTAACATTGGGTATCCCAAGACTCAGGTAGGCAAGGAGAAGGTCAAGAACTTGGGGGGGGGCGGAGTTGGTCGGGTATCAAAAGCCATGTCTGGTGACTTTAGTTAATAACCTTGTGGTGTCTACTGTAAGTTTACTGTAAGTTTAATGGTAAGCAGTTTTATGATTGGAATCACTTTTAATTTTTTTTATAACAGGGAGATTCTTATAATAATAATAATAATAATAATAATAATCTTTTGGTAGCCAATGCCAATATAAAGATTGTTATCCCATCTCTTGCTTTACAGGGAGATTCTTATGGTAGCCAGTGCTATTATAAAGATTGTTATCCCATCTCTTGCTTTACAGGGAGATTCTTATGGTAGCCAGTGCCAATATAAAGATTGTTATCCCATCTCTTGCTTTACAGGGAGATTCTTATGGTAGCCAGTGCCAATATAAAGATTGTTATCCCATCTCTTGCTTTACAGGGAGATTCTTATGGTAGCCAGTGCCAATATAAAGATTGTTATCCCATCTCTTGCTTTACAGGGAGATTCTTATGGTAGCCAGTGCCAATACAAAGATTGTTATCCCATCTCTTGCTTTACAGGGAGATTCTTATGGTAGCCAGTGCCAATATAAAGATTGTTATCCCATCTCTTGCTTTACAGGGAGATTCTTATGGTAGCCAGTGCCAATATAAAGATTGTTATCCCATCTCTTGTTTTACAGGGAGATTCTGATGGTAGCCAGTGCCAATATAAAGATTGTTATCCCATCTCTTGCTTTACAGGGAGGTTCTTATGGTAGCCAGTGCCAATATAAAGATTGTTATCCCGTCTCTTGTTTTACAGGGAGATTCTGATGGTAGCCAGTGCCAATATAAAGACCCCTAGTATGACGATACCATTCCTCAATCCTGATATCTCGACTAAGAAGATTGGTAGGATATGCAGACAGCTCAGTAGAGTACACCTGTCACAGGTATGATGTCTATACCGCATATTTCTTTCTTTATTTCTCATGGTAATTAGTTTGCTGATATCGGTGCTTTATAAGGCAAATTGCATTGGTTAAATTGAATTGGTTAAATTAGTTAAATTGAAACCATATAGCTATCATTTGAGGTACAGATTTGTCATCATTCTGTTACATAATACATCAACATAATTTACATTTTCACTCATGTATGCATGCTGAGTCTGTATGCTATTTGGTTTTTGTGTGCTGAGCACAAGGTACATTTTTGGATTAAACTTATTGGAAATAGTAAAATTGTAAAGAAAAAATGTCCAATGATTGAAGTAGTGCTGGGTGTATGAGGGTATAACACTGGTATTTGATGGTGTGCCCAAACGTAAGCATATAAAATGTCAATCAATTGATAGTTTTATTTGAGTTTTGATTTATTTTCTCACCATCCTTTTTTTCGCCCCCTTGCTTTCATTCATATACAGGTAATTGAAGATATAGACATCTGGGAATCCTATGACTTTCCTACCACACAGTGAGTAAACTATCATTTAATTTAACTCTCATAGAATACAAAGCTATCTACTCTTAAATCTCCTCTTCTTGAAGATGTTATTTAAGATGGAATATACTTGTTTGCAAAAATATTTGAATGACAAATTGATTTACAAAGATGGAAAGCAATGCATGGATCTGCTTTTGTGCCCTCTCTGGACAGTACAATATGATCCCTAAACAGGAGACTTTCCTCATTAAACAGACATGAATGTCAGCTATACCGGTATAAATATTTGGGTATTTGTTGTTTCTGTAAACAACATGGTATGTAATAGAAATATGTATCGTGATGATGATCCACCCTACTTGTATGGAGCCATTTATCTGTTTCAAACATCTGTTTCAAGGTGCACGCTCCTCCATTAATCATGGACTAAACATTTGCTTGAATAGATTGGTTTTGAGGCCTGCCTTAATGCTCTATGATACAGAGATAACTCTATTGTCCTGTTTTCCTCATGCAGTGATCACTATCGTGTATACAAGATCAGACTCAACTTCTTGCCTCATGAAGAATACAAGGTAGGTTGAATGGAGTAAAGCTTTTTTTATTAATAATTATAACAGCATCAATGTATAGCACTCATCTATGGTACAGATCAAGGTACAATTCATGAGGTTTTTTAATGTTATACCTTTCTGTTTCAAGTTAGAAATTCTGAAACTCAGTGCAATTATGGTCCTGATTCTAATCTGATCTTCTTGCATTTTCACTATAACTTACAATTTGTTCAACCTCTGTGAGATTTCTCCTTACACAGTTGTAACGTTACAAGTTTTCAGTCTGTTTTCTGCATTTTTACCACCTTGTACAGGTATTATCTATTCAGGTTATGATGTATAATTTATTAACTGTCTAACATAATTGATTTAATTTGTAACTGGTCATTTCAATTTGGACATAGTGATGGATACATGTAAAACTTCTGAATTTGTATGCTGATATTTATGCATTTCATGATGTAAATTAGACAATTTTGGCACGGCGGGTGCATGCTCAGTGTATATTTCTTGTACAAGAAAATAATATGATTTGCAATTTCAATATTTTTATATTTGTTTAGGATGAGCTAAATGCCACTCCAGCTAGTATCCTGTCTTACATTGAAGTGACTTTCCTCAAGCAATTCCTAGAGATTGTCAAGAGAAAGATGAAAGATCTCAAGAAAGCAAAGTAAGTATTAAAGGTAATACCACAAAATTTTGAAAATTGGGTGGATAGTGATTCTTTACAATTTGGATATATTTGGATGCCCTGTGGATGTATTATAAGCACTAGAAAATTTAGCCTCTAAAACTCTTCTGCTTTCGAGAAAAATTTAATATAACAATTGACCGGTGCTCCCGGTAGATTTTGATAAATTTCAAATAGCGCCTAGGGTCGTAAAATGGTAGCTGCGACCATAAAAATCTATGATATATAGTTGTGATATATAATTTCCAAATGGGAATAGCTAATCAGTCGATTTTAGTCAAGAAACCTTGTTTTATAGCTAATTAATATCTTGACCTTGAGAGGGAACTATACAACATAGAGAGTTTATTATTTACAATTTCATAACTTTAGACTCGATTTCAACCGCGACAACGATCACTGAATATTGTAGGATCGCATATGCTTCGAATATGTTCATTTGAACCAAATTCATGACCCCATACCAGAACTTTGTATTACCTTTAAGCAAGGAATCTCATTGCCATACATTACCTATTGCACTGTGACAAAGGGAACAAATATTATAGATGTTCCTTTACAGAACTTTGTATATGTCTTGGGAGCAAGTGTTAATGAGTGAATTGAAGCTCTGAACAGGCTGTAAATGGAAAGGACGTTACATTGAATGTATTGTCTGTTGAGAGCCAAAAGGGCATTGAGTCTGTGTTAAAGCATGTGAGTAACACCTTTGTGCTGGAAACAGGTGATATCATTTGACATCATTAGATAATTCATCAGTTTGAATTGAAGATGGCATCACTCCCATCATGTGTAAAACATTTAAAACATACAAATACAGGATGGAATGATTAAAGAACAAGATAGTGATAACAATTACAATTTATTTGTACTTTTTAGCTTTGCATCATCCAGAAAATCCAAGTTGGACTTGATTGGTGATGGTGGCAATGCTGCCCCTACCCAAGATAAGAATGGAACAGACCCAGCCATGCAAGAAGATGAACCAGCCTCTGTGTCAAGAAACAGAGATTCCATTTCATCAGAGGGGAGTGGTGATGAGGAGGGTGATGGTACAGCATCTAAATACAAGAAGAAACATGATGAAGAGAAGGAGTATGAGGATGATGGAGGAGAGGAAGCAGAGGAGGAGATGGAAGGAGAATGGGAAGAAATCATTGATACAGGTTGGTAGAAGACTCTGAACTAAACCATTGCTGAATGTAATACCTCATAGAACCTCTAACCTCATCATCCTCAGTCAATTGACCGAACCACTGGATTACTCAACTGATGCACATCTGTTGACCAGCTCAGAGAAACTTTTGTAGGCCCACTTATTTGCTACATGATCAAATTTTTCTGATCGATTCCACACTGTTTCATTCACAATACAATCGCATGACCAGAGCTCAACTTTATCTTTAAGCAGCCCTTCTACTACATTGTGGAGCAAATTGTGTAAATGTAATGAAAAAAATGCTGAACCAAATGCTCTGTAGATTGAATTGGTCTACAATAACCACTTTGTCTTTATGTTTTGGTAATGTACATGTAGGCGGGTTTTTTGTCTAACTCAAATTTCCCTTTTTTGTTTGTGTGTATAAGGTGGTGATGGAGGTAGTGGAAAAGCAGATAGCCCTGGTACTCCTGATGAAGATGATGGTGGTGATGCGGATGATGAAGCAATGGAAGAAGACTTACTCTCATCTCAGCTGGACGAGAGTCAATCATCATCTAGGAAGAAGAAGAAGAGACAGGTGGCCATCAGTGATAAGGAGAAGGATCAGAGAATACTGGTCAGTCAAATCACCTTGAATCACTCAAAACTAAGCTTTGAGATCAACTTGGAATTAAATGCATGGTGAATGAAAATCAGATAGTTATCAAAAGCTTGACCTCTTGAATACACGTTGCCCAAGATACTCAGGCTGGAGTCAAATTGAAATGTGTGGTATATCAAAATCAATCGTAATCCAACCAACTATTTCGTTTATGAAGCATCATACTGAAGGATTAGAAATGCTCATGTAGGGAAAGGCTTTCACCTCTACTGTAGCAAAGCGAATATCCTGGCACTTCAAGATGCTTTGAGAATGCAAGTGAATCAAACATTGTAATCTGAACTACTATGACAATATTTTTGTTATGATCTGACTTGCCTTGTATAAACGATTCCTCTCATTGAATCCCTTGTTCACAGGCTACAGTGAATCTGAGTCCATTGATGGTGACGTATGACTTTGATGCTGAAGATCAGCTATGGTGTGAGTTCAAATTCAAGGTAAGAGAAGAGGCCACACAGAAACACATAAAGACAAGTAGTTCATTTTTGTACTGCAAATAAGGTATAATATCATTATTAAAAAGGAAATTTACTTCTTTACAGGGTTCAGGAGTAGGATGTATCTTAGTTTATCCTTGTACACAATCTACTAGAAGTGTTTGTAAGCGTAAATATTCATAAATGAATGATACACGCCATAAAAACTAAAACAACAGCAACAGAGTTATAAAGCTTATATGATGTAATCCCACTTTGTGCCTTTGCAGTTGTGCTGCATGGATATTATATCATCCCTATTTTCACGAAGTGACGGTAGTGAGGAAATTTGCATACAATTACAGATTTTCCTCACTACCGTCACTTCGTGAAAACAGGAACGATATGAAGCATATAACATATTTTATTTGACAATTAACATCCCATTATCATGTTGCATACCTAGGTTGATTTGACTGATAATAAGCTGGACATGGCTTCACTGGTAGAGCTAGTCTCTAAACAAGCCACCGTTCATCATGTACCAGGAATCTCTCGCTGTCTGGTGTCTGGTCAAGGGTCTGGTGAGACTAAACTACTCACTGAAGGAGTCAATCTACATGTGAGTATCTATGTCTTTGAATATCTTTGAATATAGGCGCAATAGCTCAGTCGGTAGAGCAGTGGTCTCGTAATCCCTGTAATGCCCTTTGGTAAGGCATTAATCCTCATTACCAGGTCTCTCAGAGAGGACCTAAATCCGTTGGTCCTCTGGCTGCTTACTTACAAGCATTTATGCTTTCTTAGCAGTCAGGTAAAATAAACACTACTACTAATTTATGTTTGATAATTTGTTGCAAATGAAAATCAATAAAATCCCTGTGGAGAAAAAAAGTATGAAAAAAAATATATCTTTGTATTCTAGGACAGTCAGAATCAGTAGAAATAAGGCAATGATGAAGGCACATCCTGATACTGTATCTGGTAAACATAGTATAAATTGACTGAGAGATCTAATCAGAAAATTAATACAAATTTGTTTCATAGTTGAGTAAACAAAGAAGTCTTCAAATATGACAGATATTGTATAAGAAACATATACTCCAGGGCCCCCTTTCACAAAACTTGTCATCAGTGACAAATGACAGTTGTTGTTATAAGCTACTGAAATACTTGCTTCTGATCGGTTATCTGCAGATTTGGCACTGATTTTTTTTCATTTGTCATTGTAAAAATGGTTTGTGAAATGGGTCCCAGGTAGAGATTCCATCCTCATACCTCAGTCATACCAAGGAGACTAACACCAGACCGACAACAGACCTAACATTACAATACATTGACCCCTACAGCCAAGCATCGGGGGGATTTGGGTTGAATTGGATTCGGTTTGCCTGTGTGACTGAGGTGTCATCTATTGGATTGAGAGTCAAGAGAATGAACCACTATACGATGTTGCTCCCGTTTAATGACATATCAACTTTCATTACTTTCTTATTTCTACAGGAGCTGTATAAGCATGACAAGCTACTAGACCTGAACAAGGCATACACCAATGATATTCATTCCATGGCCAATGCCTATGGTATAGAGGCAGCATCCAAAGCTATCATCAAGGTAACATCTTATTCATTTTACATAGAGAGAGAAATGTGTAAATATTCAAAGGTACTTTTAATTATTGTTATGCCTACGCCCACTGAAGGTGGTGCTGGAGGCATTATGTCCATCTGTCCTTCCCTCCCTCTCTCTTTCTCGTTAACGCGATATCTCAATAAACACTAGAGATAATATAGAGATAATAAGCAAAATACTGGTAGGCAATAGATCAATATATGTGTAGAAAGTATGTGATGTGGTTTGGGGCAAGTCTAAGTTATTTGGTAATTTGCTGTCCAGTACATCACAAAGTATTGTAGAGTTCTGATCATTATATTGACATCAAATCTGTCTTTTCTTTTCATAAAAGCTCTAGTATGGCTTAAAACCGGACACAATCTTAGATGTGGTTTGTGACGTATGGAACAATAGCCTAGACTTGCTCTTTTAGGCCCGAATGCACAAAGGAGGTTTGTCAACAAACTTGGGTTTATGTACGTCATATGACGCACATAAACCTAGGTTTGTCGACAAACCTCCTTTGTGAATTCTGGCCTTAGTGTTCACTAATCACTTCCAACCCTTGTATTCTAATCGTCTTTGTAGGAGGTACGTGATGTGTTCTCAGTGTACGGCATCACGGTAGACCCTCGTCATCTCTCATTGGTTTCTGACTATATGACCTTTGAGGGTGTGTATCGACCTTTCAACCGGATCGGTCTGGAGTCCAATGCCTCTCCGATACAGAAGATGACGTTTGAGAGCTGCATGAGGTTCCTTAGAGAAGCTACTATACAAGGTGGGTACAGGTTCGGCGGTGGAAGAAATACAAAGCTCAAAAAGAGCAATTAAGCTATAAAGAAAAAGAAGGGTACGTTAAAAAAGAAAATAGAGAATTGAAAGAGGAATGCAGTGTTCATGAAGGTGGTCTTTGCTGTGAAATTTGTTTATTATTGCAGATATTGAGGAAAAACTTAAAAGCTGGGAAATGTTAATTTCTTGCTATTTATTTCTTGCTATTTATAAAAGGAAATCAAAGAAAATCTAATGAAAAGTTATTGGGCTTTATCAAAACTAGGTGTTAATTTAAAAGTTGTACTGGAAAGAACATGTCCAAATATTTATGTTGTAATTATTATTTCAATTTTTTGGTCTTGATGTTTTTTCACATAAGTTTTTTCTGGTATTTCCAGACCATTGATTTAAAGACACATCGTCGTGAGCTCTCATGGGGAACTCGACATCATTCGATTGTTTACCCAATAAGAGTTGTTGTCAGTCACTAAGATTAGCCTTCAGTTTTATGACCAATAGTCCTTATGTAATGCTCTGCATTTTCCACCAATCGCCCTGTATGGAAAAGGTATCTTACATTTCCCTCAACCAAGGACTCTCCGAGAGACTCGTGGTATTTCTTGATGGAACTACAGGTTTTGCTGTGTGCAAGACTTGTACACCCATTAATATTATTTCCACCAAGTCTGGTGTCAGTAAATTATGGCCACCTGCACATGGAAACTGATGACCATTGGTTTATGATATATTTTGTGTTATTATCTTTTTTCAGGTGCTAAAGACAACCTGCAGTCTCCCTCTGCACGGCTTGTAGTAGGCAGAGTAGTCAATGGTGGAACAGGATGCTTTGATCTCATACAACCTCTCAAGTAGTACTCTCTCATCTTCCAAACATCAACTGAAACAAGTCAACATTCAAATCTGGACAATTCTGATCACGCAGCTTCTTCTTCTATTGCATAGCTGCCACCATTTGAATTGTCAATTAGTCATGAGAGTAACATGGCAGTTACGGGTTGTACGAACATCAAACCGGGACCATTCGAGTATGCTATCCCGCAACGTGACCATTCGAGTACGTTATCCCGCAACGTATTGTGTGTACATTACTCAATGCGCTTGGTGTGGATAGCCACAGCATGAGGCGATCTTTGCATGCAAGACTGTGTGTTCTTACTGACATACACATTCCTGTTCTGCAAATAGCCAACCCCCTTTATACGAGTTAGCCATTGCGGCATGTATTCTATGCACGTTATTCAGTGCCTGCATGCTCTATTTGCGCCCATATTCATATTTTTTAAAGGTGAATTTGTAATTTCGCACAGAAGGTCTGAAATTCGTAATAATTACACATTTTCCTAATTGTTGGCAACTGTGCTATTATGTGTTCTTCAGTTCAATGAATGACAGACTTTCTGAAGTTTTTCACAGTATTTGGGCTTTTTTTGTGCTCGTTCATGTATGAAGGTTTTTTTTTTAAATGTTAGCGTAAATGTTATACACTTCACATATCTTTATTTTATAACAGAGAGAGAGAGCTCAGGATCTTTACACATACAAAAATCTGCTGCATGTTTTTTTTTCTTCGGCATTTTACCGTATATATCTGAGACTTTAGACTTTCGCTGTCTTTTATTTATACTGTTTCACTATACAGTTTGAATTATTTTACCATGAATTGATCAATTTTGTTTTCTTTCAGTAGATGTCCTTAAAGTGTTCCTTCTTGATCAGTGGTCATGTCAATGCCTACCTTTACATGAATCAAATGATTTCAATATGAATATAACCTTGTGCTATGGCCAATATGGTATCTTCTTGGTCAAACATAGGAGATAAAGGAGAGATTGTTCATTTTATTAGTAGATACAACTGTAGTTAAAATGTGTAAAGTAAAACTACACATCCGATATATACCATGGTTAATTGTACATCTGTATCATGCATTTAATCATTTGTTTTAATTTGTTATTCTTCTAAACATTGACTAAAAGAATAGATTTTGTGTTTCCTTTATGAATATTAAAAATTAATAAGAATTTGACACACAAATGTTTTCTTTACTGCATTTCATTAATTCATTCAGTATTTAATAATGCAGAGAGTATGTCATCTGATTGGAGTCAGAAGGGCGTTAACTCATATACTTTCACACAGAGTTAATGACCTTCTAGCTCCAAATGATGTGGTGTTAGATGCAAAATGTCATCCAAATACGAGATGTAGATGGCCCTTAAACCCATTAGTTAGGCCTTTAAAAAAAAAATGTTGTATTTTCTTTTGCGGCCAGCCCGGAAATCTTAAAATCTATGGTCGGCTTTTTATTTCATTTTATTTTTTTGACCGTTTTTTTAGAAAAAAATATGTATTAAAGCATTCAAAACTGAAAATTATCAGCCCAAAGAGGGAAAAAGAGAAAGAAAAGAAGAAAAAAACAATAAGGACCGACCAACCCAGGGTAATACAACATCTTTTTTTTAGGCCTTATTCACGTTACAGGGAAAACCCAATCATGAACTTAAATATGTTTCTATAAGTAGATATTTTATCCTTAACGTAGAAAGCATAATAATTTCTTCATGTACTGCATCCATTTTTGTTTCATGAATAAATTGCATTTGATACCAGGAATTTTATAAAGGAAAATAAGCTGTGAAATCCTTAAATTGGCAACACCTTACAAGATTTGAAATCATTGATGAAAATTGACAAATTTTTAAACAACATTCTTGCACATATATGATGTTTTTCAGAGACATTATTTTCTATCAATAATGAATAGTATAAGGGAAAAAATATAAGAAAAATATTTTGTTGCTAATATGAAGCTAAAGCTAGGGTAATGATTTCCAAAGCTCTTTGGAAGCGCATAAAGAGATGTTATTTCATAACATATTATGCGCCATGTACAAGAACTGAATATTATTATTATTTGATTAATTTAGCCCTAAAAGATATATCCTGTAATGGCCCTATATGACCTTTCAATGAACTTGTGTCCCATACACTCTGTATTAGTGCCCTGTATCTTTTACGAGTTCATCTCATTAACACCAATCACTTTGAGAGGTTATTGTGAGGTGAAGGTCATATCAACATCAAACACTAATCATGGATTACAAACAAATACCAGGTTTGTTGACAACTAGGGTGACGGACCTATGGACATGCAGGTCATTTAATACAAAGTACTCTCATTATTGATATTTCCAGTGAGTCTATAATGGTCTTAAAATTAGGTTAAATGAACATATTTTGGCCCATATGTATGCAGTTACATGCACGATCTGGGTCATGTTTTGAATGAGTTAAATGTGGACCTTAATCCATTCTTTTGTTTAATCTGATTTTAGAGCAGTTTTGTATTTTAATTTAACTGATGTATCCCATTTAATGTTTCCCACTTGCAATCCCTGAGTAGTAAGCGTTTCATGTGTGACAAAGACTTCCTTTCCTTTAGCATGTGTAATGTTGATGGGATGTCATCTGTATTTAATCAAAGCGGTGTAAATGTTTGAGTGGGCAAATTAGTCAAATATTACTAATAGTAAGCGAATAACTACCGTTGGTGAAGGTGATGGGACAAACTATTACTTCCGAGGCGATCTGGATGTTAGCTATCTTTCCGAAGCAAAGCTGAGGAAAGATAGCGTATACATTCTGATCGACGAGGAAGTGATAGTTTGCCATCGCCTGAAACCAAAAGGTGATTATATTTTGCTTTATATTCCACATCTAAAACAATTTAACTACAAAAAGAAAAGGACGTGTATGCATCTACATGAAAGACACCAGGCCCGAATTCACACCAAAAGAGTTAAAAGTTTAACCCAACCCCTTGAGGGTACGGTGCGCGCATGTGTTTGCTTTAATTGCGCTCATTGGTAATGCGCGCTTAATTACGCCTGTTTTAGTGCGCTTTTGGATAACCTTCAGTGAAAGTGTGTTGCCCTGTGTAGATAGTACCTCTATCTTCAGTGAAAGTGTGTTGCACTGTGTAGAAACACAGTGTAATGAACTTTTTGCTTCTCCCATAAATAATGGGCGAACTATCTTTTATCACGTGATTTACTTTTGACCAATCGTAGAGCAAGATTCTTGTGGAATATAATGCCTTATATCATGTAAGATAGATTTTTCTGTAAGTTCTCCGCTTCATTCAGATTTCTCTGGACAGGCTTTATACTTGTGTTTACTTCAAGGAATTTGAGGTAGGCCTACTTGTATTTGAGAAACACAGATTTGGTTTGTTCACATTTTTCCGTAGTAATCTGAGATATTGATGAAACGTATTGCATGTTCTTACAGTGAAAGATATATATATGGAATATTATTCTATTAATAGATACACACAGTATAGAGCATCAATCAGGGTGACTTTACCAAGACTAATTGCCAAGATTAGGAAAGCCAATACTTTAATTCCATTCAAGATGTCTTTGAAATGATCCATTAGACATGATGCATGCCTTTCCTGTGGCATTTTGATGGAAATCATTTTAGTGGAGCTCATCTAATTCATCATAGGGGATTAGTGTACAATTGGTGCACCCTATAATAGCACAGAATAGCAAGCCTGTGCCTAATTAGTCGTACAAAGCAAGTCTGGGATTTCCAGCAAATGTCTTCCAAGAAAATATGGATCAGAAATCAATTAGTTGTGTAGAAATGTAAAGGATTATAATTTCCTTTTGAGTAAGCTTTAAGTGAATACATGAAGTATTTGTATTGTCAGTTTTGTTTTAATATCATTTATAATGACAACAAATGACAGATGGATGTGATTTATTCAATTTTATTGACAGAATTATGTTCAAAATGAAAATAAATATTTCTGTATTTATAATACAAAGCAGCCCATATCTTATTAACACATTAGATTAGCTTTGGTTTTATATATATACAAGGTGCCTTCAATAAAAGGATTTACATAGTAGTGTGTGAGTTACTCGAGAAACGGGAGTGAGAAAAGCAGAATAAAGTAACTACCTTTAACCTATGTCATTGCGGTTCATACAAGACTTTTGTCAGAATTCATAAAGGTGGTTTAGCCATATATTACCAAATTACTATGGGTGGCCAAAAGAAAGAGAGAAAAAATATAACAAATGAGATCGTTTATGAAAAATAAATGCAAAAAAAAATGTGTTTATTTTTGTTGCCTGAATTATGATCATTTCTTTTTGCGGTTATTTTGGAAATCCAAAATAAATTTGTGGTTCAGACCAAGGTTTATATTCAAACTATTTTTGTGAATTTGCAAATTATGGCACATATCAATTTCAGTCTCTTCTAGAAGTTTAAGATACACTATCAAAATCAATTTACAAAACTCAAGGCAGTCTTACATGTACAGCATAACGGTGACATTTTGACCATAGAAAGTATAAATGACACACGGTCTATCCAAACTTTTCTCCAAAGTAATACTGGCTGCAAGATGATGAAACAGGTACTGCATCTCGTGCGATTCAGAGTTGAAAATGGCACATCTTACAATAAGTTTCTATACACATATATTTACCAAAGTCATGTTCATATTCCTACTTCAAACACCACAGACAAAATATGACCTGGCACAAACCTTTTTCCTATCTCACCAATGAATGTTTTGAAATACACTCTGCACTATTCAAACACACATGTTAGTGTTGTGAATGAGATGTTCAGTGTCATATAATCCAAGTTTCAACACTAATTTAATGTTTTAAGAATAGTATAATTTTACTAAAGGTGTTTCAAAACATCAACCTGTTTACCTATATCCACGTGAATACAGATACAAGACATAGGATATGCAATGTATCAGTGCTCCATGTTTGGAATGAACAGGTGGAATTGGAGTGAATCTTTACTCATACACTGATCATTTGAAATCCTCTTACAATTAACCCACAGAAAATGATCCGCTAACATTCAGACTGTCCCTATTTTAAAAGTTTCATCTTCACTATTCAAATGAGTCTCTTCATCTTCTCTCTGTCATCATCTCCTTGCTTCCCTCTGGTTGAATTTCAGCTGTACGGTTGGACCTCCGTTGACAGTGGGGGCGCTATGACTATCCACATTGTTCCTCTGTGTGTAGTACTTGCTCATCTCTGAGCTAGCTCGTCTTTCACCTTTACCGCTCTCTCCTTTGCTTCCTTTAGCTGACTTCTCTCTTCTCTGAAATCATACAAAAATGATTTATTGAAATGATTATGTCACTTTTTTACTTGAAGGCAGTGTATACCATTTGTTCTTCATCAAAGACCCAAAATACAAAGCTCAGCAATTCAGTTTAGGATTGATTGATTGATCATATAATCAACTGTACGTGTCGTAACTCTGTGTTAAAGGATATGAGTTAGCACCCTTTCGGCTCCAAACTGACGATATGATCTACCGGTATTGCAAATTAACAATCAATCACCAACTCATCTTTATGTCACAAAGCCCTGTTTATACACATCAAAATTATTTTGAGTAATTGATCTCCTTTAACACATTGAGTCTGACATTTTATACCAGCAGGCTTTAATACAGGACAAACCCAGCTCCAGTAGGCAATGGGTTAAGATATAACATTAGTGTCTGTGAAATTTTGCTGATGACAGGAGCAAAACTATTTCTGTGAGATATCGTTTATGCAATGATTTACTCATGCTCCTTGCATTTTACATGTTCATTTGTGCATTACCAGCTCAATTTGTTCATGCTGGTATATTCATAACCCAACAACAATTTGCAAACTTTGTTACAATAAAACCCTTATGAAAATGGCAGCTGATACAATGAATGGGAAATGTAGCTTAGTTTTCATACCCTGAATTGGTTGAGTGTTGATATATTAGCTGCTGGTTTAGGTGTGATCAAAGACGAGAGTTTGTAGTAATCTAGAAACGTCTTGACCAGGTTCCTTCCTAGCTTCATGTCTGAATCATATCGTCAAGGAAACAATGCACATTAATAGAAAACAATGTGAACAACATAATGTGAAAACCTTAATGTCAGAAACACAGCTGTAATTAACAGCATCGCCAACAGCAATGTTATTCTGATCATCTTTCCCAACTTTTTTCTATTGTGAAGAAATCTCTTCAAATGAGGGGAACCCCCAAAAAGAGCGAATAAAAATAATTAGAACAACAACTGCCACGATAACAATTTGCTCAAATTCAATCACATTCAATCACATTCAATTCAGCAGCTCACATCAATTATTGTCATTTGTTATCGACAACATCTTTGTTGGGTAATAATATGATTGCAGGGTCCTCAGGGAGAACAATATAAATACTAATAAGGCTACCCTGGGTTAACAACACACATTGTTGTTGGTGGTGGTGGTGTTGTTGTTATCATTCTTAATAAAGATGTTAAACAAACGCTCATAGAAAAAATAAATAAACTGAAACTTGCAGTATAGTGTATCTAAACAATTCAGTATTTTCCATAGGGGAAAATGTTGCACACAGTGTTTGGTGTCTCAGTTTTTTTGCTATATGCCACACGTTGAAATAGTTATATGTCATGGCGATATCTATATACATATAAATTTGTAATTGAATTACATACCATATCAATAGATAACACACAGTAAAGGCTGCCTTTCCAAATACAAATATATGATCTATCCAAGTCCAATCTACTTTCTTTTTTCTACATTTTCCATTTCTCTACTGTCTCCCACTAAACACAAAAAGAGTAGAAACACTTATATATGCTGCTTATATATATTGCTATTATTACTGGCTTGGTTGTATCATAATAGGATATTGATTGCATTTGTATTTACATAGCATGTAATTATGAGTGATAATTCATTGTGAAATTGACCAAGGGATTAAAACTGTATTCCATCTCTGAAATGGATTACAGTAATTACAGATGAATAATTAATTTTCATTTAAAATTGACTAGACACATGGGTATTGTATATCTTATCTTTTCTCTTTATTTCAACCTATCTTTCCAACTTTCTTTCTCCCCCTATCATTATCCATCTATCTGTTTGCTATCTCTCCATCTCTCTCTCTCTCTCTCTCTCTCTCTCTCTTTTCTCTCTCTCTCTTTCTCACAATCCTGATCCGTATCTCTTTCAAACTACCGGTACCTGTTTCCTTATCTCTCTGTTACTATCTTTCTCTCATTCATTGTCTCCCTCTCTATTTCTTTCTCTCTCTCTATCTCTCTTTCTCCCTCTCTATTTCTTTCTCTCTCTCTCTCTCTCTCTCTATCTATCTCTCTCTTGCCCTCTCTATTTCTTTGTCTCTCTCATACACTGAGATACACACAAACCACACATGCTCAAAAAATGCAAGAATAACTGACAAGTATCAATTACCTAATTGGACTTGCAAAAAACAATAGAGCTTGCTCAATATTGCATGTCCAGTTGTATGGAGCTACTTTATGAGTAATTTCATTGGGTAAATGATTCCTGAGTAATTGTTGTGTCTCATCATCATCATCATCTCTCGCTGTGGGTCGTCATCAAGGACACACTGCTATCTGTTAATACTTCTACCTATATAATAATGGCAGCATGACTGACGAGACAGCTAGCTCATTGGGAAAACTCTTTGTTTACATTATGTCTGGGTGAACGCACTTTTCACACCAGCCATGTATCTGTTTGTTTTGTTTTGCACAGATGGAGATGATATATACTGTAAAGTACAAGCATCATTGGTAGCCTGGGGGTTAATTCTCCTAAAAGACAAATTTTATAAAGAAAAAGATTATCTATTTTTCTTTCTGGAACTGGCAAGCAACACTGTTGTAATGGAGAAACAATTTGATTTTACATCTTCACAAATTTGATTTATTTTTACACATTTTTTCTATATATCTGTAAAGCGCTTAGGCACATCGTCGGATGGATGTATTGAGCGCTATATAAACACGGAATATTATTATTATTATTATTATTATCTCATAAATGATCAGTTGAGAGCCACAAAGGTTAACCCCCTTCTGCATGGAGCTCTCAACTTACAAATAACAGTGTAAATTAATCTGAACTGATCCCCATTTTTCCAATCCTATTGTTAACTAAATTCTCTTATGTATAATGCTCCGGTTGATATTAATCATGAATTAAGTTATGATTCATCCAAATCGTAACTTGATTTACTTAATCTATCATAAACTACATCCACATATCCACACTTTCGACAGCATTTGCAATGATATTAATGTACATAAGTTAAGTTGGAACCGACTTGAATCAATTGAAACTATTTAAAAGATAAAGCCCAGATCATAAAACAAAGTGAGAGACATAGTAAAAGGATACAACCATCTTCATCATATGGGACTACAGTAGATGATGAGTTGGGTGTGTAGCAGAAGAAGGAGACTTCTAGAGTGTAGCACAGAGAATTCTCATCCAGGATTCCACCAAGGAAACGACGTCCGGTTCCTGCCTTCACGGAATCACGGTTGAATGATGTATTCATCTGAGAAAAAAAAGGATTTTTAATGAAACAAGAAAGTGATTTAACAATTTTTAATGTTAGGTATTCATAAAAGTGTGAATAAAGTCACGTCTATCTCAATAAAATATGCATGGATGCTGTTCTCAATCTCATCAAAGGTCTAAAAGAATTTAAAAAATGATAGAATCATACAAAACATCAATATGAATTGAGGAAGTTATATTGGATCAAATATGAAATGAGGAAGTTATATTGGATCAAGAAAAACAAGTTAATAATTAGGAAAATGTAAACAAAGAATGAAAGAAACAGGGATGAAATATAGAGAGGGAAAGTCTAACAGACTTGCAAAGTAGATCAACGTTCTGGAGCTTTGGGAAGAAGATAACATGCTATACTGTAATGTAGACTGAAAAAGTGTACTTAAATAGCCGAGTATACAGGGTGAGGTGAAACGATTCGAGATTGATATGATATATTTAAATATTACAGGACCTGGAAAACATAAAGAAAGTTTCAAATATTGATTTTAAAAAAGGTAGAGGAAGAAACTCCATTACTCCATTAATGTCAAAGGGAACATAAAGGAGTTTCATCAAATCAATAGAGCATTCTAAGATGGTGAAAAGAAAAGACACAGGGGGAGGGGTGGATGGCAGGGTGAGAAAGGGAGGGAGGGAGGGAGGGAGAGAGAGAGAGAGAGAGAGGGAGAGAGAGAGAGAGAGAGAGGGAGGGAGAGAGAGAGAGAGAGAGAGAGAGAGAGAGAGAGAGAAAGAGAGAGATTGAGAAGAGGAGATAGGGTAGGGAAGTGAAGATCAGAGTGGAAGGGAGAGATAGGGGTAGGGAAGGTAGGAGAAGTAGGAAAGAGGAAAGATAGAAGAGAGGAAGAAGTAGAGAAAGAGAGAGATAGAGATACAGAGGGAAAGATACAGGAGAGAGAGAGAGAGAGAGAGAGAGAGAGAGAGAGATATTGAGGGTAGAGATCATAGAAGCAATGCCAGAATAAGGCAAGTAAAGGAGTGTTCCTCTGACCATGCATAGACAAGATGGACACAGAATCAGAACCTACGGCAGGTGAGACAAAACATCAACAGTTCCGACACACGCAAAATCAATGTTTGCCGGCAACCTGATAGCCCAGCCCACACTAAAATTGGGGCGCGTGAGGCCGGGAGGTGAATCCAAATTGGCATCACCTTACCGGCAATTAGCCCGCTACGCCTCCCAAAATACGACCAGGGAAGATGCGCTACCCTAGGCCAGGTTACTAGACATGAGTTTATGGTGGAAAGGAATTGAAGGAGTGTATCCCTACCAAAATAGGTATCATCCATCCATAGCGGTATCTATGATGCCTCGGTTTGATCTCATTTGGGTCCGTTAACCCTGTTAACCTAGAGCCATACCAGGGAGGAGGGGGGGGGGGGGGGCAGAGAGGGCACATATAGACAAATATGTTGAGTGAGGGTGTATGTTTCACACCCCAGGGCTGGTAGAAGGGGTGCGTAGTATGATGAAGTAAGAGGGCTTGGATGCAAGTAGAGTGGGAGGCATAGTACTTTGACTAGGTCTCAATCGATGACCAACCATATTTGGTTTGAGATTCATGTTTCAATGAAAGTGAGGAATAATAGCAAGATATCAGCCTTTGGCATGAAAGATCCAGCTCTATACGTAATGCAGAAACGATATTGGACAATTTGAGACACAATGCTACTGCACTCTCCTCCTCTACCACATTAAATGCCATGAGATATTCAGCGAGATTTAACACACTCGCTCATTCCCTCTTTCAAAGCTTTAATCTGGTTTTTATTTCATTTCATTTCATTCTACTGATCAGAGAAATCTGGTTCAAAGGCTTAAAGAAATCCATTAATTAGTTTTGTTTAATTATTCTAGAGTTAATCATAGTTCAATCCGAGATCCATCTCAGATTAAGCTACATGTAAGAAAATCTCTCATATAATCTTAACATGCCCTCATTTGGATACCTAACATGCATTTTGAATGGAAGCCTTGATATGACACCACTGCATAAATTTGTTTTAACAATCAAGAAATACATGTAATTACATGAATGCATTTACTTCACATGACCTGTACACTAACTATTTAAATACAAAATACAAGAATGTATGACTGTAACATTCATTACAAGGCAAACAATTATTTGAATTCATAATTAAGAGCTTTCAGTATAATGATAATGATAATGATAATGATAATGATAATAGCCTAATAGTCCACTCCAAATTTTATTAAACCGAAACGGAAATTCTTTTTGCCCAATTGATCGTGAGCCCGGCAGCCACTGAGCAGCGCCAGATCGACGTTGCTCTATCCTTTATTGTTGAACGCCAAACAAGGTAGCAACAACTCCCATCTTTTAACGTCTTTTGGTATGACGCGGCCGGGGTTCGAACCCACGACCTCCCGGTTGTGAGGCGGACGCTCTACTGACTGAGCCAACACTCCGGTACGAGCATGAGGTAGCAATTTGGAAAAAATCTGTAAGAACTGGTAAAATGTTGCACAGTACTTGGAAGTAGTTCCAGTATAAACTGGTTTAAAACATCGCTAATAATCGCTATCGATACATTTTCAAATGGAATTTGTTTTTAAAGAGTTTACGGTGGATTACAAAAACTGTAATAAGATCACAGTCAGAATCATTCAGCCCTTTCTCCCTCTCTTTCATCTGAAACAAATGGATAGATGTGAACCAATTTCAAGGCCTCTGCGTACTATTCTATCTTGCTGGAAATCACCCACACAACATGAAGCACTACAAAAGCAACAGGATTTCAGAAAGTCACCTCAAGAAAAGAAGAGATGAAAAGAGAAAGTTTGTTGAGAAAGAATGAGTCATGAAAGTAATGTGACGTTAATGAGTTTACTTCCATGCAACAGGGGGGTCTGGTGATTAATCCATGCGAGCCATCTCACCACTACGTTTTAATCAACAACATACGCACCAACTTTTCTTCTAAGACAAACAAAAAGGAGAAGGAGAAAAAAATGTGAGAATCTAGATGAGATGGAGAGGTAGATTCTAGCATCGACACTCACTTTAGGAAATTTACACCTCAGCGAACAAACCACCTTCTACTTGAATCTTATGAGTCATCATAAGGAAAGGTAAACTTTTCATGAATTATGCAATAAGATGGAAAAGCTTTGAAATGAGTGAGCACCATAGCTATCTGTCATCATCGTCATCTGAAGGGGGTACTTTGAAGGTAAGATCTTCACCTACCATCAATGCTATGTAATACTTGGAATGCATCAAGGATTGCTAGACTCGCATGAGGTGTACATTTATGCTCGAATAGACACGACCTTAAACTTTTGGCTATGACTGTAAGAGGGACGGGAGCTATGACTGTGAGGGGGACGGGAGCTAACGCAACCAGACGTACAAATCACATCCAATGAGTCAAACTGATCTCAGCCGTGACGTCGATCAGTATGCCTCTCATGCATATTCATAAGGATCGACCGGTGGCGGCGGCCGGTGTGCCAGGCCGAGGATAGCCCTCAGGATGCATAGTGAAGGAAGCACTGAATCCTAATTAGCCATTGCTAAATGTGGCCCACGCAAGACCCCTCCATAACCTTGGACCCATCTCTTCATCCATACTCAAATCAAACTTCTATATCTCCATAAAGACCCTTTTTCTACTTTCTTCAATTTTTTTTCTCTACAATGGTTTTTAATTCTTGGTGTTGAAGTCTATATGTCTCATGACATCACTTTTCTCTCTTTCGTAGTCACTAGATTCACATAAGTATATTCTTTAAAGTAAACTGAATATTCTTCATTTCTTTTCCTCTTTACCTGTCTGTTAAATACCTTCTATTCATGTGAGATGCTTTCTCCTGCATCAGACTGGCTCAAAGTATGTACTATTCAATCAAACTCTAAAATCAAACTTTTTCTTCATCACAATGTTTTTTGTTGTTACCTTGTTTTTTTCTTCCCTCTCTCTCTCTATATTTTCTTTTCCAGAATAGTACAAGCCCCTTCTTTCTCCCCCTCTCCTCGCTGTGTCTCCTCTCTCTAACTCTCTAACTCTCTAACTCTCTCTCTCTCTATCTCTTTCTCTCTCTCTCTCTCTCTCTCTCTCTCTCTCTCTCTCTCTCTCTCCTCCCTCCCTCCCTCCCCCTCCCTCTCCCCTTGCTGTCTCCTCTCTCTTTCTCTCTCCCTCTCTCTCTCTCTCTCCCTCCATCCCTCCCCCTCCCCTCGCTATCTCCTCTCTCTCTCTCTCTCTCTCTCCCTCTCTCTCCCTCCATCCCTCTCCCTCCTTCTCTCCCTCTCCCTACCCCCAATGATTCTATTCTCCCAATCTCCAATCTCTGTTGATTGTATCCACCTGACTGGTTCTTGTTCTATTCCTGTAATCTGATTTGTTTCTCTTAATCAACTCATGCCTTCATCATGCTCCCCACCGCCCCGCCGCCCAGCCAGCGCTGAGCGTACAAATGTCAAGGTCATATACTCACAAACTCTACAGGTGATTATTCCTTCACTACATCTTGAAATAAAACTTTCAAATCTCTTATTCTTATCTCAAAGCTTAAGCATCCTTCTTCAACCCTTCCTGAGCTTAGAAAGTACATCATACTATAACACCACAGATTATCTTTGTAAGAATAGAAAATATATCAGAGGCATGCATGGCCACAATGGCAAAGGACTTTCAAAGAAACTTGATTCTTAGAGTGTTGCAAGGTTAGAAAAACCTTTCATAAAAATTTGCCTTAAAAATCTTGTTATAAGACTTTGAAATGTTTATAATAAAATAATTGTTTCAGGTATGCAAATCTGTACTCACCTCACCGAACATACAACATGATTGAAACAATATCTGTTTTCAACAAGGTGTGTGGTTTTGTGTCATTTTGAAGCACACACAATTATGATGGAAAACTTCCATGAACATTTGAATATGCTCCCTTCACCTCCCCCTCTTCCCCCTTCCTCCTCTTCCCTCCCTAACTACAGACTAAAAAGAAAGAAAAAATGCCTCAAATGCAAAAAAATATTATTGGTTTAGCATCATTATATCATCATTATGAATTATAAGACAGGACGCATTTTTTAAATCTGCTTTGTGCTTAAAAACATTCAAAACTGTGTGTGTTAATGGTGAAATAATGAGAAAAATTGAGAAAAACCCATAGGAAATGTACATAAAAGGAAAACATAATCATCTCCATCGAGTAAAGGGACCATTGCAAATGACTAAAATTTCAAATCAAGCATACATTTGTATAGAGCTTACCATTGAAAAGTCGTCAGCGTTGGAGCACATTAGTTTAGGAAAGACGGCCTGTTTCTCGTATCTTACTGGATCATCATATACATTGCCATACATAAAACCATTCATCAACGTAGAGTGAGCATGGATGTCAACGTAGAAATCAACCACTATATTCTGTATTAAAAGATAAAAACAGAGTACAAACGTCAGTACTATATATCCATTAAAAGAAAACATTTAATTGATCTTTGGATTAAGAATAGCATTGACTGCTATCTTTCTAGGCAATATACATGTACATTAGATGCATTATCATAACACCTTTTCAGAATTAAAACTTGTCTTGATTTTTCACTTTAATCTGATGACTGTTGAATTCTCGAATTCATATAGGCTTAATACAGGAACTATCTGGCTCCCATAGGCAATGTGTTCAGATTGTTAGTGACGCTATTATGACTTCATCATAAGTCATCATTTGGGTTGACTAGAAGTCTAAGAGAAGATTTTAAAATTATTAATTCTCCCAGAAGCCACGATATCAATGTACCAGAAAGCATACAAATAGCCGGAAGCATGAATGTTTATGCTGATAAATGGGTGACATTCATGCAAGATTTTTTGCAGATTATATTGGATAGCTTTGTACTGGAATGTCCATGTAGAGAGCTGAAATGGAAAAGGCTATTAAACCTAAACAATTTTTCAGTAAGCAAGTGATAAGAATGCAAGATTTTTGGAAGTTTAATATTTGATGGTTCTGTAAAGAATGTATATTTAGATGGCTAAACCATAACAAGCTAGTTAACATACCGGGTTAGCACTCATATCAACTAGTAGTTGTTAACATACCGGGTTAGCATTCATATTAACTAGGAGTTGTTAACATACCGGGTTAGCATTCATATCAACTAGGAGTTGTTAACATACTGGGTTAGCATTCATATCAACTAGGAGTTGTTAACATACCGGGTTAGCATTCATATCAACTAGGAGTTGTTAACATACCGGGTTAGCATTCATATCAACTAGGAGTTGTTAACATACCGGATTAGCATTCATATCAACTAGGAGTTGTTAACATACCGGGTTAGCATTCATATCAACTAGGAGTTGTTAACATACCGGGTTAGCATTCATATCAACTAGGAGTTGTTTGGTAGCATGTAGAGTAGGATGAGCCCATGGAGATGGCTCATTCCAATGTCTGTTCAGATCAAAGCCCATCAATGAACATCTACAAAATAAACACAGAAATAACAAATCTAGCAATTTTTATGCAATAAAAATATTACAGTAAAAAAGCCTAAGCTAAGCTCAATCCAAAACAAACAAAAACAAAACATACAATTAAACTTATTGTAAGTGTAAAAGTGGCTTCTTACAAAGCCTTTTTTCAATGACAAATGACAAAAATCATTTACAAATCTGCTGATAACCAATCAGAAGCAAGGATTTCAGTAGCTTATAACAAAAGCTGTCATTTGTCATTGATGACAAGTTTTGTGAAACACCCCCCAGGTCCGTCAGGCATGATGCTCATGGTGCTATACATACAAATAAATGCAAATGCAATTTTTGTGACAAAAATTTATCTATACAACATTTACATATTGAACCTAAAGCATTAAACTAAGAGCATATAATTATAGATGTACCGTACATGTGTAGTCTGCAGGCACAGACTATCATTTGACACTTTATCACAATTCCCAAAACATAGAGCAGAGCCTAGCTCTGTCAGTCTCTGTCTGGAGCAGCTTAAGTACAGAGCCTATGCATTTAACCATCAGCCTCATCTCAAAGTGCAGACACTGTTATGCACAGCGACTACCAAGGGTATGTGGCATATTACATCATTAATAAAGAGAATGTATAGAATCAGACTACAGAGGTACAAGATGAACTAAATTAATAATTTTAATGGCATTTAATTAGTCTAAAGGGGAAGGAATGTTGAAAATGCAACATCAAAAGCGTTTAATATTCAAGATGATTTCTGCACTTCTTAGAAGTTCATCACAATTTATGCCTTATGTAGTCATCCCAAGTGCTTCATAAAAGTAATTGATTGTACTGGCTGAATGTGTCTGTACTTTTCAAACATTCTTTTTCTTACTTCCAGTCTATCTAATACCAAACCAATTGATGAGTTTTTGTTGGCATCCAACCATGTTTTAAGTACACAGATCACATTCGGTTCTCTACATACATCACAGGGTGTGGGGATAGACTTACACACCTCAACAAACTCATCTCATGAATATTTCAACAAGTTTGTCTAGTCTATAGAATACTGTAAAAAGTACAACTCCTCTCATGACTAATGTTACATGAATGAGAAGAAAAAGATGTCTGCAAGAACTACAAATGGAAAGAGTTTTCACATTGTAAGAAACTGGTCTGGAAGAGGAGTGGGATTGTGTACCATTCTCATACAATAATGATGATGATGATGATGATGATGATGATGATGATGATGATGATAATAATAATAATAATAATTTGTTCTTATATAGCGCTTCTCAGGACCGCAGGCCCTCTCAAAGTGCTTTACAGAAAGAAGAAAAAAACTCACATGAGTAGACACTTCTGTTTCATTACAAGTTTCATTAAAATTGTTTTTCATCAAATCAATTTGCTATAGTACATTCAGCTAAAGAAGTTTTAAAAACATCATGCAAATTTACATTTAACAAAAGCAACGAATACAGACAGCTTTTCAACCTGCACTCATCAGACTAAATTGCAAGAACAAAAGCCAAAATCAGACAGTATAAACAGAACCTAAACGAACAAAGCATGAACAACATAATGGGCTGTGACTCGCTGCCAGAAAGTAGACGTTATGCCAGCCAAGTAATGATAAGGGGTTATAGCAATGCTAGCCAGAATAACAGGCGAGTCAGCACAAACTCTTTCTGTCGGCTTAGAAGAGGGTCAGTGAGCTGAAAGTTACATTTACATTTATAGTTCTTGCTGCTATCTTCTTCTTCGCATTCACGTAATTTGACTTTATATATATCAGAGGGGGAGGGGGAGGGGGAGTGGGAGGGGGGAGGGGGGAGTGGGAGGGGGAGGGGGAATGGGGGGGGGGGGGGGGGGGGGGGGGGAGAGGGAGAGGGAGGGGTCATACTAACCTGTAGTTCCCTAGGTAGACACCATCTGGATTGAGCATAGGAACCACTTTGAACACAATGTGATCACGCAATACCTTGGCTACAGGGTGCTGGCTTAACAAGAAATCTAGCAAACCTGAAAGAAAAATCACAATTATGAGGTAAATATATGGCATGATGACCACTCTACTGATATTTCTCAGACCAACTTTGAAACAATACTTGTAGTACATTCCACAATAACAGATATTCCATTCAATTTAATTCCTTCACTTTTCATTTTAAAACAAAGTGAACGCAATAAGTATATATGTAACATAATGACAGCATGGCAAAATACTTGAGGGCAGGATCCCCCTGTCTTTCAAAAATCTGACTGCTTTCATAATTTAGTTTTTGTCTTTGAAGTTATTTAAAAGCTATAACAGATAGTAAAACAATAAACAGAAAGAACCCATACAATATTTACAGGTTTGTTTATGTGTGTTTGAGATTTGTCATGTAGAGCAGTGAAAGTATTAAATCTTTCATTTCTCATTGTCTTATGATTGATAGCTTAACTCCATACTTGATGACTAAGTCTAATTGCTCAGACTTCCAATCACATCCGGTATCATAAAACAATCACACCAGCACAATATTCACACGTCATGTACTTTTTTTTATTATGAACTTCATAAAAAGTTCCTAAAGTCATCTAGCTATTAAAATGACTATTGAAGGTCTTATGAGGTGACTCATCATATTTTTGTATCCTATAATATAAATAGATAGTAGCTAATTAGAACAGATGATATGAGTCAGAGAATTGATACATTGGAATAGCCCATCACCAGTGAAACGTTACACTAATGTTACTCCTAAAGCAGAAGGTCAAATGGCAATTAGATTTATGGATGAAACGCTCAACTTCCCTTGTTTCATGTGGTCTTTCTAATTGATTTCTAACCCATGCCAATCACAATATGACCCCTCTATATCTACATCATTTCCTCTCACATCTACTATCCTCATCATTATGTATCCTCATCTCTTTCTCACTTACATGCACACATATATCCATCCTTGCCTCATAAAGATAATCTATTAAATAAAACTATCAACCAAGCACATATTTCTAGTGGTGAAAGTTAATGAGAAATTAATACAATTCTTTATATTTCACAGATTGTGTTTCATATGCATGTACAAATTTGCAAAAGAGGAAGATATAGAGATTTGTTAATAGATTTGACGTATGAAGAGGAAATGAAAACAGAAATAGAATGTTGAATCAATTAATACCAATGTCAACAATCTCTTTCATTGTTCCCTTTTCTCTTTCTCTCTCGATCCCCTCATCTCCCTCTATCTTCCTTCCATTACTCCCCATTGTCTCACCTCATATACCGGTATCTCCCCACTTGTTGGTTCATGCATCTTTCTTTTTTCTCTCTCTCTCTTTCTCTCTCTCTCTCTCTCTCTCTCTGTCTCTCCATCTCTCTCTCTCTCTCTCTCTCCTCTCTCTCTCTCTCTCTCTCTCTCTCTCCCTCCCTCTCTCTCCCTCTCCTCTCTCTCTCTGTCTCTCTATCTATCTATCTCTCACCCCCTCTCTGTATCATATATTGTCTTTGTCCCTTTTGTCTATTGACACAGTGAATGATTTTCTTTATTAAACTTCTTTCCCTTTCTCTTTTTTTTCTAACAATGTACTATTTGCCTTATTATGATTGACATGTGTAAAGCCCTAGCATGCGCTGGAAAGATGAAGAGTTTCCCGCCTATGAGCATTCTCTCCACCACAGACAGCAATGAATAATTGATTAGAAGACAATACAAGTATTAATCCTCTCACACTCTCTAGTCATATCAGCTATGTTTGCCAGATCAAGGCCATTTATACTCATCAAGAATTAACAGAAAGTGACTGCAATATTTTCCACAAAGCTTCCATCCTGTTTTTTAACTGCATGCAAGCTTTGTGTTCACCCATAATAGTCTGATAACTAACTAATTTAACCTTCACATAGAGTCGGGATACATTCACAATGTTAATACATTCAAAAGGATAATACTAGAATTTCTTTATTTATTTTTGTGTTTTGATGTTATCTGAGCACATTATTCCTCTACAAACAACCCTAACCATGCCCTAACATAGACTTTCCCACAAGTGCATGATACAAGGGAGGGGGGAGGGGGGTCTTTGTTTTATTATGATATGTGGGCACATAAAGTCTATCAAATATTGTTACTATGCACAGATTCTCAAAATGAAAGAAGTTACTTTTATGATTATATGATACATTTTCAAATCAATTGACCTCTTGAAAATCAAAACTACATCATTATTCATCTTACATGAAACTTTCCAATGTATGTATCACTACTTAAAAGCAAATTACAAGTGCAGCCAATGCTTTTTAAGCATACTTTTCAAGTATATAACATTTAAAAAAAGCTATTTAATGAATACCTTGACAGACGTATGAAGCTGGTGTTTCTCCTGGATGTACTCTAGCTGTGATAACCACTACTCTCTGCTTTACATCAGGGTCTAGATTCTCTGTAATGATAAAACACAAAGAGAGGAAACAATACTTGTTAAAGGTCTGTGTTCGCTGAAATACCAGAACTTGTTCATCTGCTGAGAGTCTGATTGGGTAAAATATTACCTCTTTGGAAACTGATACAATAAATGATCAGTAAATGCCTAACCATCTAACAGCAGACAATGTGGAGTAGAAGAATACAAGTTAATGTGTTTCTTGATATACAAGAGAAGGATATGAAAAGAAAGTCAGATTAAGTGATAATGATCAGATAATTCATGAGAGGATATCTAATCAAAGGTTGATTTTTTTTTATTTTTTAAAATTTATTTTCCACTCAAATATCCACAAATTAAAATGACATATATAAACCATACAGTATTACAATATATAATAGAACAAATGAATTATACAAGTAACCAAATACTGATAAGTGTGTACGTAGTAAAATAAGTTTACAGAGTTTACAAAGTTTACATTTAGGTTTGAGAATAAGACAAACTATTTTATATTGCTTGATTTAAATGAGGGGAGGAAATTTGAGTGTCTATTCTCCAAATTAAAGAAAATGTAAAAGCAGTTCACTGATATGAAGACTGAAGAATGATTTGGAAAAAAACTGTAGCCAACTTTATATTCATATTCGTCTACCAATAAAAGAAAACGTTAGCAATAATCTTATGAAACTGGGGTAATAATTTCCAAAGTCCTTTAAAAGTGCACAGAGACGTTACAACATAATGTGATATACGCTATATAAGAACAGAATATTATTAGGTCATGGAGGAGAAAACATTAGGAAAATATGTGGGAGGGCCTGTACATGAATCATCAGATCAATAGAATAGAAATCATTAAAACTAATCTTGCTACTTCAACCTCAATAAATCTCTCTAGTGTCCAAAGAATAAGATGAACTTGAGTCAGCTTGTGTGTGTGTTTTACTTTTTACAAATGTATTCTGTCCATTGTTTATATTCCCAATTCAAACTCTTATATGACCCAGTATATGCTTGGTGTACATGGTAAGAAGTGCTTTGGCTCAAGTCTGTCTCCTCTTCTCATCCAGACATAATGTTTCTTATTCTTCAATGCACAATCACCGTTTCTATTACCAGTGATGGGCAGACATATATGACAAGAGATTCGGTCCGGTTAGGTATACAACCAGCTAATAAGATATGTTTTGGCACCCCAAACAAGAGATAAAATCTACCCTACTGATAATAATAATTTGTTTGAAGTTCTCTCTTGAGAAAGCACTGCTATTCCATAAGTGTTGAACCAAGGTCGAAGGAGAGAAGGGTTTCAACCCGATCGAGGGTGTTCATCACTTCCTATGGTCCCATGTATAGGTAAAGGTGATGGTATACAGGAAGAGGTGCTAATGAGAAAGAAGACCAGGCAAGCGAGATGATTGAATAAGCAGCCTGAACTTGGAACTACCTGCAACTTATTTGGAGGAGTAGCCAAGTGGAAAATACGAAGCAGCTTCCCAAATTGTTGGGCTCACGCGTCAGTGGAGTGCACTTTCTTCTTGGGTGATGAGCCGTGAAGAATAGTTTGATATATCTCTCTCTCTCTCCTACCCCAACCAAGCTAGGATGAGAGTGCTGGATGGGATTGCTCGACAGAGTGAAAGGAGGAGGAGGAGGGAGAGAGATGGATGCGAGGAAGATGTGAAAAAAGAATGAGGAAGGAAAGGAAAAACAGAAAATGGAGGATGGAGAATGCATGATAAGTAGAACAGAGAGGAAGAGGAGAGGAAGAGGAGAAAGAAGAGGAGAAAGAACAGAGAAGATAAAGCATGAAAATAGTAAAATTAAAAGAAAAATGTGAAGAACAGAGAAGTCAAATGAAGATGGATGAGTTGAAAGGATATAAAGAAAGTATCTGATGATGTTTAGAAAAGTACAGAAAGAATAGATGAATGTGTAGAGACAGAAAAGATATTTTGGGAGCTTGGTTGAAGAATATAAAACAGACGAGGAGAACCAGATATTGAAAAAGATACAAAAGTTTATAAAGATATAAAAGAAGGAAGAAGCACCCATGTTTAAAAAACAGTGACAGAATAATGCAATGGACCATAATTAGTGGCATGACATGAACCTTTTTGTTTTTGTTAAAGAATATGCTTTTGAAGATTTAAGTGAGAAAGAAAATTATGTGAAGAATAAGACTAAATTATCTTTGCAGTGTAGTGATAATACAGGAAATGATAGTGATTTATCATGAAACATGATGAAGATAATAGGCATATTTCACTTCTTTCATGCAAGGTACTGCTTTAGACACTAAAATCCTGTTGTTCACACTGGAAGTTGTAAATTTCCTTTAATATAAACACCATTCAACATGACAATAAATAGCAGATAGGGTCAAAAACAGTAGCAGCACACAATAAGCTAGGGTCCCTATTAAGCATACTGTTCTATGTGCTATCATGAGATACCAAAATAGGAAGTGCATTACATTATGTTGTTTCATTTTAGCATGAAAGGTTTGTTTTCATAGACATTTTAGCCAGTGGTGTGTGAACAGGGTTTATGAAGTGCAATGAGGATGCAAGCAGAGTGTAGAGGTATGGAGAAGAATAAGATCATGTGCAAGACACCATCATGAAGAGAAGCCTGCCTGTATGGCTTTATATCAATCTTAACACCAGGTATACCCAAGGGTAACATTAGGCTGAAAAACAACACACTCCATGTCTCTCTAGCACATACCAGCATTCAACCTAGCTAGAGAGAGCTAGCTAGTCCAACGGGTCATGCACCAATTCAACTTGAAGGAGATGAATTATCAAACTTGTAACGGTAGTCATGCGTGGCATGCCTGTCTACATTACATGGCAGGGCAGTAGAGCTCCCTCTAGGGACCAAGCCCGGGACCTTCCGCATCGCATCCTCAAGTAGTGAGCAAACTTGGTGAGGAGTTAGAAGCCTCGTAGGTCACAATACAAGACTTATTTTATGTCCCTTTATGGTTTGACTTTATGTTTATTACATGAGAGACAAAAACAGCGAGCTTCTGAAGGTGTGTTTAGCATTCTACTGTGGAGCCTACAGGGAGACTCACCTGTGCAGAGAGTACTCTCAGAGGAACCAACGGGTCATCAAGTTAACTTTCACATCCCTGACACACGAGGGGGTTGGGGAAGAGTCTTAGAGTCATGGAGGTGTCAAGAGGAACCTGGAAACACATTCTGTTTCATGAACTGGGACAGGGTTGATCATCTCAGCAATGACGTGACAAAGATTTATCAGACTAGGACATTATCAGAAAATTTTCCTTATTTTGCTTTGCTTGTCTGTATAGTATAATTTAGAGTATGAAGACAGTGCAATAAATTTATAGTTTCCAACACATGCACAACACACAACCACTGATGTGCCCTCTATGGTTATGAGGGATTATCTACAGTAGATATGAACATGGCATACATCACATACAGTTCTTTTCATAAAACTTTCAGGAAATTATTTCTGAAATTTAAGGACAACTAACCCTGGATTATATCACTCCATGTACAACAACCTTTAGATAGCTGCTCTATATAGGACAACCAAACACCCTAACCCCCCCCCCCCACCCCTCCCCCTCCCCTCTCACCCAAAACCAAAAGCTATCATATCATTTACATCGTAACGCAATGCAAGTGCAGTACCGGTAATCCTTTTTAAACAATTTAATTTTTATGTAACAAGCATTTTAGGTAGTACAGGGTTTGTCTCTCACTGAAGCAATTCAAGGAAAATGACAATTATAAATATAGCTACGTATTTTAACACACAGGAGCGAAGATTATGATGAAAAAATCATGTATCAAAGATCAATTTTCCTTTGATGTACCAGGTATGTAAAGAACTTGATGCATGTATGTAATATTCAACATTAAGCTATAATGGTCCTCAAAGAGATTAATTGTTTATAGTTATAGATTGTTGTAAAAATACCCTTGCATACTTTATAATGTTATGATCAGTCTATATTGAATAAAACTGGGTGTTGATTTGTCAATAACATTTATTTGAATTCTATTTGTATTGCATTTAAATGACTGTAAAGTGATAGATACTAGCACAATAATAACTAACAGAATAACTTCAACGGAAACCCTAACAAGTGTCATCATTCATACAACCTTGTTTCCAATAACCTTTTGGAGAAAATCATCAACATGTTTTCCCAAATTTGAATAGTGATTGAAAGTTTGTAGGTCATAAGTTCAACCTCAACTTTCATGATTGCCACGGACATCAGCTGATAATAAACTGACCAATCTTTTCTATAAATATCAAATTCAAATCCAAATTAATCTTGACGTTGCATAAACATTCAAACTAGAGGTGTCCAATGCTTTTAACTGCTGCATCACATCGCTACAATTCCTCTAAATATGAAAGATTCCGGCATGTACATTTAAAAAATCTTGACAATAAATCGCCGGTTGATTTCTATGGGAGACTACTTGACGTTACAAAAGGCTTTTTTTTTCCAGCTAAATTAGTCTGGAGTAGTAATCTGACTTGATCCTCTGCCCTTTTCACCCTTTGGTAATGTAAGCAGGTTGATGGACTGTCTGGCTGGCTCGCTACACTTCTCAAATGGTCTCACATTTGGAGAGAAAAAAATGTCCACAAAATCCCTGTTCAAACAAGCTGCATTAAACAATCTCCACAAGATTGTCACAGCAAAATTAAACCATTAACATGTAAATGAATGGCAAGTTGGGGTGAAATAAATTGGAACTATGCAAACTTTGTGATCTTTGTATATATACAGATTTTTGATGTGCACTACTCTACATTTTATTTTATTTCAACATGGCTTTGTTTGTTTGTTTTGTTTATAAAGTGTTTCCTGTTTCAAGTTGAACACAGCTGTATTCATATGAATGTTTTTAAAATATTGAAGCTCTCTCAACCAAATATCTAAAGTTTGTTAATGTGACTTGATGTGTACTTGCTCTCTCTCTCTCTCTCTCTCTCTCTCTCTCTCTCTCTCTCTCTCTCTCTCTCTCTCTTTCTCTCTCCCCCTCTCTCTCTCTCTCTCCCTCTTCTCATGAAAGGTTAGCAAATCAATGTTATTGTTCATGAGACTCGATTTGTATATATCCCCCTCCACTTTGACTTTGCATCCCCCTCTTTACACTTGCCTTCCCCCATCCTATTCCATCCCCCATGCACCTCTCTTAGTAAACTGACTACTGATATTCATCAAACATGATTCTCTCGTACCCCTGCTCTCCCTCTGCTTGCATGCCCCTCCTACACCTGTCTCCATCTCCCTTCTCCATCCCACCTTCCTCCTCTCTCTCACCCCCTCCTCCCTCCCGCCTTCATATTCTCTCTCTCTCTCTCTCTCTCTCTCTCTCTCTCTTTTCATCTCTTTTTCTTCTGAAAGGTTAAGTGATCAATGCTATTCATCAGACATGATTCTCATACCTGAACAAACAAACTAAAGACAGCATGAGATGCTCCTCATTTTTAAAGGAAAAAGAGAGACCTTGAATTTCCCTCATTCCCCCGAGAGTATGAGCGCATTCAAGCTTAGCAGCCTAGATAATTTCAAGGTCATATCATGCCTCATTCTCTCTTTAATGATTTCCTTCCTACACTTCTTCATAATGGCCAAAGTTTTCACATGATTTAAAAGTTTTCAGTACAAACTGCTAAATCTATGACATAGTTCTGATTCAAAAGCATCAAATCTAAGCAAATCATTTCATTTCTATATAAAGTAGAAGGGAAAAAAGTGGGAAAATAATTGATGAAGGGAAGAAATCTCTTTCCTATTTCCCTTAAACGTTAATAAACTTAATTAGAGCTAACTTCTATTTCTTTCATTAAGAAGAGAGTTTTTTTATACAAGTTTCGTATTAGCTTTCTGTAGTTTGACCAGGCTATATAGCGTATTCAACATTTAGAAGAGAAACAATGAGTGGGAGCAAGAAGAAGTAAACATCTTTGAATCAACAGATATCATGGCTGCTTAGAAATACAGAGATGGACCAGGGAGGACGTTGTTTAGGTGTTGAGGAAAGAGAGAGAGAGAAAGTGAAGAAGAGAAATAGCAGAGACAGAGCAAAAAAGTAAACTTTTGAATTGTCTTTCATACTGCTTCATCGCACCTAAAAAGAGAAACAAATAAATCAAGATCTGTATATGAAGGTCACTTGTCTATATTAAGGTAAAGAAATCGTCCAAGGTCACACACTTTACATTTCTTTTAGCAAGCTTTTCTTTCCCTTAATGATAATCCCTTCATCTAAAGCATACCTGGAGTTTCTTGGATGTCTTGCCCTCTCTCCCTCTCCCTCTCCCCTCTCTCTCTCTCTCTCTCTCTCTCTCTCTCTCTCTCTCTCTCTCTCTCCCTCTCAATCTGGATCCCTCTCCAGCTATCTTACGCCGGGCTGCCTCTCTCTGAAGCTCTCATGGTCTGTCTTCCCATCATTTCCCCAGTACATGGTTTTGATTTTCAGCTTGGCTGATCCCCAGACCCAGGCTGGTCAGAAAGAATCATTTCTACCTGACTAACCCCAGCGCATGAATCATTAACAGACTTCCTACAACCACCCCCTCCTCCTTTCCTCTTCTTCCGACCTTCGTCATTTTAACTCGTTTTCACTCTTTCCTCCAACAAACTTCATCAATCTTGACATTCATGGAGACATTCATACAACCCAATGCGTTATACCGGGAGGAAAGACCCAAGGATTACAGTGATTCAGTTCAGTTAGCTCTTCCCCTTTCCAGGCACCTAGGCGACGCCAATTATCAATAATAATCATAATAATGAAGAATTCAAACAATATTGAAAACCATCATTTGCAAAGTTTACATGAAAGCCATCTTTCATGTATTATACCCTATTTAACATGTATTTTATATCACTAATGAAACTACCGGTAGGCGTATTTTATTTCTGAAATTCATGATATTCTTAATAATATAACAAAATTACTACTTTCCATCAAAATAATCCCCCCCCCCCCCCTCCTTACTCAGAAGATCTTTGTAATTACTGGAAACTCTCAATTTCATACAAATTAAGGGGAGGACAGATAGAGAGAGAGAGGGGGGGGGGGGAGGGCGAGAGAAATGTGGGGGAGGAGTTCAATACAAGACTGGCAAAGGATAGAAACATGTATAGAGAGTACATTGGTATCAGAAGGGTTAACAAGACACAGAGAGTCAGGTATATACCTGCCTGCCTGCCTGCCATCCCAGACACAACGTAGAAGACAAGACGCTGCTATTTTCAGACAAGTTTTGTGGTCAATAGCGAAGCCAAGCATGCCTCAATATGATTAGACAAGGCTGGCTAACTCCTACAACCGCTTCATGTCTTCAAGTCTATGAGGGAGTATGCAAAACCTATTCAACATTGAAAATAAGGAATAAAATAAATGATTTATTCAAGGGGTAGAATTATTTACCTTTATTTGAAACTTAGTTTTTATCTTCACAGTCAGTGGGAAAATTCACCTGTTTTGGTAAGCTTCACCTTCATATTTACAAAAGTAGACCAATGTAGAAGAAGTAGTTCATTCTCTTACCTTTCAATCACACATTGTAAGCTTAAACCATGTAGCTATGTGTTTATTTCATCAGACAAGGAGAAGAAGGAAGAGGAAGAGATTTCCTGTTTAACCAGGGCAGAGGCATCAGCATAAATGCTGTTCTTCCTAAGGGCCCGGCAATAATTATTAACTCAGTGAAGGCATCTGGGTAGAGAGTGGCATATATGGATTAATGTCTTGCTTAAGGATCTCAGATTGGGAGTCAAGTCAATAAAGCACTATATACCAAGACATCTCCATAAATAAATTTCTAATATCTTAAGATTTATATATCTTACATCCTCAGCACACATCCTTAGAGTCCGGAGAATACAAGTCTAGAAGTAGATTGAGGCCCTCCGTCAAAATCCCTTTCAAGCTGAAACTTATCTATGGTTATTCATAGATCCACGTGAAATACGCTTTATCTGTCTCATTTCTACCTGACTAATTCTTGAAAGCCAATACATTACAAGGTGACTCACTCCACTTTAACTCCAATTCTTTATAAATATAGGCATTACAAATACAAGAGATCTCTGCAATTAATTTATCAACACTTTGATTTACTTTTAGGCTCTATTCTCTAAGTTCTTAGTCTTACTGCTACTCCTATACCATCTATGCCACGTCTCTCTCGTCTCTGTCTCCCTCACAAATGAACGCAAACATACACACTCTCTCTCACTCTCTCCTCCTCTCTCTCTCTCCCACTTTCTTCTTCTCTCTCTCTCTCTCTCTCTCTCTCTCTCTCTCTCTCTCTTTAAACTCCTCCCCTTTTTCTCTATTCTCTATTCTTTCTCTTTCTCTACTATGTTTGTTGCTTTCTGTTTTCTGGGTTTTCATTTTTTTTTCTCTCTCTCTCCTGTTATCTCTCTTCCTGTCCCTCTCTGTATCTCTCTCTCTATCATTTTCTTTCAATATCTATCTCTCTCTCTCTCTCTCTCTCTCTCTCCTTTTCTCTCTTTCTCTCTTCCACTACCATCCTGTCACCATGTATCATACCTACCTGTACACACTCTGATTGATACACTACCTTAATAGGTAACGTGACAGCTATCCATCATTACTTACCTGTGGGGCCTTGTTTAACAACTAAACTTTCTTTTACTTTGACTATAAGCTCCAGCCTAATTAATTCCCACCCATGTTGACAATATCGCTTTGAAACCGCATCAGTTAATCCAACCCAAATAGATGAGGGTTCTCCTTTAACCCGAATGCAATGACATTCATTTGTATGGATGCATTGAACGGCATGGGGAAGAAGAAGCGAGAGGGAAGCGACCCGGGTGCAAATGACAGACACGATCAGATAGAATAATAGCTTTAGTGTGGGGGACGGAATGAAGGATAGAATGAACTTTTGATGTGACTCCCAATGATGAATGGGTATTATTACAAGGTACTATGTATAGTGGGTCTCACTGTTTATTCAATATTCAAGAACAAAGCTAAATCTTCTTCTTTAAAACACCACACGCAGGGTTCATCTTCTGGTGAATGTATTCATAAAGAAAGGGATTTGTACTTTCATCTACAATGCCATTATTCAATGTTGAAAGCAAGAAGGACATTAGTTCTGTGCTAGAGGATATAAGTTCATTGCTTACTCCCCTTTTGGCCCAGAAAAGATTATCCCTTCCTATAGTACATTTTATGACCTTCACTGATTGGCATTTTGCACTTTCTGAAGTAAAATATATTGCTTTAAAGCCTATCTGCACTAGTTTGGCCGGGAGGGATTAGACTTCCCTGCATGGTCACTGACAGGTGGTTATCTCATCCAATCAGCTCTCAATTAACATAAGAAAAAGGGGACCACGGGGACCAATGGTTTGCTATATAGAGGGCGCAAGTAGCTATAAGTAGTGCAGTGAGGCTTTAACTGAAGATTTAGGTCCATGTCAGCTTATGATGTGATATGTTATCACTGAACATAAAGTATCTTTAACAACCCAAATGAAGTGTAGCGACCATTTCACAGTAATCATAACAAGCATTGCAACCCTGTCCAGCTTGTACAGACAACTTATAAAACGAACATTTGATTAATTCAACAGCATTTAAAAAATAAAAATAAAGGGAAATAAAAGTTAATTTACATGGTAGACAAGTGCCATTAATTTGCTATTCACAAAGGCTACATCACACACGAATGCTTGTCTCATTTTAGAGTTTGTTGTGGACCCATGTAAGCTGGCTGAATGTCACATTAATTTCGTGGGAGTGGAACACAATTACTCATGCGATGAGATTAATACACTGGCCTTGATCCAGCCACATTCACATTCAATAACTGTCCAAGGACAACGCCAGATAAATAGAAATTTAATGAACATTTCAAACACCATATTCAAAGGTTATTAAATCAAAAGACCTTCAGAAATTACAAAAGGCAATTGTTATCCAATATAGGTTTAGAATATATATATATATTCTATTGGTCTATACATTTTGATTGTAGTATCTACAACAGGTTTATTATTCTTCATATCATCTATAAATTTAATTCAGACTGCATAAATAGGAATTAATTAATTTCAAACCACTTTAAGTGATTTTTCAAACAAGTTTTAAAGACCAAAACACCAATGTTTGTTGAAATCATGGGGAAATGGTATTTGAGGGGAAGGGGTTTGAGGTGGGAGGGGTTTGAGGTGCGAGGGGTTTGAGGGGGAGGGGTTTGAGGGGGAAGGGGTTTGAGGGGGAAGGGGTTTGAGGGGGAAGGGGTTTGAGGGGGAAGGGGTTTGAGGGGAGGGGTTTGAGGGGAGGGTTTTGAGGGGAGGGTTTTGAGGGGGAAGGGGTTTGAGGGGGAAGGGGTTGGAGGGGGAGGGGTTGGAGGGGGAGGGGTTGGAGGGGAGGGGTTGGAGGGGAGGGGTTGGAGGAGCCTCTATAGACTCTCATTCACAAGGTCAAAGGTTCAAACCCTGGGCAAATGTCTATAATGTTATAACAAAGACCTTCCTTCTACACTCTCTCACTCTCTCAATCAAGGTGCAGATAATAGGCCATTTTTGTCATGTAACCAAATTTATGCATATGCCTTTGTGAAGCGCCTTATACAAATTATTTCATGCACCTGTTACAAATAAATGTATTTCAATAGAATTCAGATTGCAACATTAGTTGTTGCTAGATAGGACAAACATTATGGCTTGCCCTACCTAACAAATACAATTATTTGTAACAGGTGAATGAAAGAATTTGTATCAAGCCCTATAAAGTATAAATTTTGTTACATTACCAAAATGGCCTAGTGTTGTAGATTCTGCATATGTACACATGCAAGGAAGACAGCCGATTTTAGGCTCTTTGGAATAGAGTTAATCCTTAATCCCTTTCATTCATGCTTTATAACTCATTGTTAGCCGAGCAGTAGGGAACAAACATAGATTTTTTTCCAAAGTGTTCAGGATTAAAAAAATATTTTTTAAGTTTTATAATGAAAAGAGAATAACCTTATACTGAAATCATCCCTTGTACATGCTGAAATAGAGATGCAGTCATGGAAAAGGTGATTAACAAAAATAATCTTTAAATGTGTATTTCTATAAACATATATCCACTCACCATGCATCCATTCAAACCCTTCCTCTTGACAACTTTGTCTTTGTGGATCTTTAATCTTTTGATTCATACTGGCATGGCATTGGATGTAAGCATGTGGGAGTTCCACTATCATTAATTAACTTACATTTTACAATCATACAACTGCTATTAACATGGAAACAAATTAAGCTTGATAAATGAATAGCCAAAGTGATCGTTTATGGACTCGGCTCAATTTCTTGCAAATTAAAATTGCAGTATTTCTTGGGGAAATCTTTTAATTCGTTTTTGGTCATTAGATGTTATATTTGTTTCCATGCAGTTTATTGTGCATTAAGTTGAAATAAATGATGAATTCATAGTCATTTGTGCCTTAATCACCATCATAAATCATCAGATATAAACTTAATGACTTGCAGGTTTATTTCCTTCTAATATGTTCAGTACACAGAGTGAAATGAAGAGCAGTAAGTCATTTAGGTGATTAGCTCAAAGTCCTATTCCATTCTTCATACAATTTACACACACTTTCAATCAAAATAAAAATATAACTCAATTTCATGAGTTTTGAAGGTACTTTTGAAAACACTCATTGAGTTATAACACTGTTCTGTTTGGAGCCAGAAGGGCATTAGAGTATGTGAGTATATGCCCATGTAGCTCCAAACAGACAAAATACCCAGCTAGTTTAGAATAAGATGTAAACTGTATCTCCTGAATCTTTGAAATGTCTTCTTTTACCTCCCCTCTGTTGTTATTTCTACATTAATTGCTTTTAACACACAGTTCATATTGTACTTAGAATTGTTTCTGTTTGGGAAGGTCAATTGGTATCTTTCCAACCCCATATTTTGATTGATATTTCTTATTTTTATCTATTTTCTGGTTTATATATATATATATATATATAAATATATATATGCGTGATCCTGTTTGTGGAAATGATATTAAACTGAGCCATTTGCCAAATGTCAACTAATTAATTATGGAAAACATGCTGTCCTGGGGCTCATCACATACCAACTAAAGTATAATTCAAAACAATCTTAAGCAAAACAGGTGAACAAAATATTTGAATACATTAATTCACATGTGCAGAAAAAAAATCTAGTTATTTGAGCAATGCATCAATTCACTTAACAGCTTCACAAAGACAGAAATTTACCAGGCTAAGCTAATTGTTCACATGTATATTCACCAAATTTTGCTGAATAGCCCAGTTTACTAACGTATTCAAATTTATGGATGTTTCTCTCCTGGGATCCTAGTGACAAGTTATTTCATTAACCTGTTATACATGAATAAACTACAATACTTGGGATCCAGTCTACATATATCACTTGTTGATATGTCAGGCCAGCCTTGGAAAAGCTACTGTTGTCAAGAACAACCTTTGGTTTAAAATTATGCATACATTAGGCGGTGTCACACAGAGGACAAAAATCCGGACTTAAGTTATCCGGATTTTAGTTATCCTCTTAATTGCTGTCTGTCATCAATTATTCCATTAAAAATCCTCTAAAGAGGCAAGAAAATTCTCCCTTGAAAGGATTTTTCAAGGGATTTTTCAAGGGATTTTTCTGTGTGACACCACCTATTATGCTACACCGAGGAATGTAACTTACTGAAGAGAACTGACACAAACAACTTCATCCCTGGCCTGCAAACCATTCCTAACATTGCAAAAGGACCATGTGACAGTCATGAAGATAGAACATATGTTTCTTTCTTCAATCTAATAAAAGATGAGGGAAACCAACATGATACAAAATGAATGTACCATAAAACTTAAAGCCACGGTTTCAATGACAATGTGCTGGGTCTTTGATATATGAATTTAGAAATATTCCAACAGCCTTACATTTGGCTTCATCTGGTTTAGCTGCACTGCTTCAGCTGCAATAGAAAGGTGACCCCTTCAGGACCCCCCCCCCCCCCCCCCCTATATCCATGCTTATAGTCTGTTAAGAGCCAGAAGGGTGTTAAGTCTGTGTTTAATGATGTAAGATAATGTCTTTATGGTCCTCAGCAGATGCTATAGGTTAATGCATATTCAATGGACATGATCAAAGTAGAGTACGATTGTAGAAAAAAACTGCCAAAAAATGATCAGTTTTACAAGAATTATATATGCATTGTGTATCCTGCATTTCGGACAGCGGTACCTAAATTATTCAGGAATCATTAGTAACTGTAATTTTTGAAAGCATATTCAAGGCGAGGTGAATTACAAAATAGTATCAAAAGCATTGGCTAAATGCCAATAAAATGAAAGTAACATTGTTTCTTTGTCTGATAAGCAATCGGCGTTAGAAACAAAAGCATGACTTTATTGTTAATTTCCTTTCATAAATCACACCTCCAAATTGACATTTAATGCGTCTGGCTGAAAATGGCAGAATGATCCACTGTCAGTCTGTGATATTTTAGAACGGACTAATGGGAAAGTACGGGGGTGAAGTCCACCCGGCTTATTAACAACTCTACCAAATCCATTGATAGTCAAGCAGTGAAAGATGGAAAGGCAAATGCCTGTTGCCAAGCTGCTAATTAAGCGTAATGGAGAGGGGAGGTAGGAAGGCAGTGGGAGGAAATGTACACTGTCATCTGGCATTAACTATCAACAATCATAAAAACACAGTTAGTCAAAACTGTATTGTATAGATGATAGAGGTAGAGAGCAGCACGGTTTCAGCAGAATATTTAATTATATTCCTCTGCAGGTGATTGTCACATTAACATTAGAACATTAAAACTGCAACATAGTTAAAACAATGAGGGCACTCTTAAACAGATAATAATACAACTAGTACATGAAAGTAAATCATGAAATGATATAAAACCATCTGCTATACCTTATAAACATACAGTTATTGACACAAGGGAAACATTACTCATTGTGAATATTTAAGTTCTTTATTTTAACATTGTTAGTAAATAATTTGAATACAAAAATAAATTCTGAAATTTGTATACTATGACCAGAATGATTTCATTAAAGTGCCTAACAAAAGGGTGTTAGAACAAGATGTTCTAACAGGGTGTTTGCAAACTTGGAATACACCCTCTCAATGGCCTTCTGTCAGTCATATACAGTGTAGTTATACTTTAATAAATTAATTATCAAGAGATTTAGACAAGTTACAAGTGACTTACCAGGTGAGGTTATCGTTAGAAGATCCAGCCTTCTCTGTTGCTGTACATAAAAGAGAAAAATATTGAGAGGTAAATTACAACTTATTTATACTTATACTACTGAAACTGAAGAAAAGTTCCTGTGTAGTGCATTAGACAATGTAGACAAAGTCCAGTATATCCATAAAATTCGAACTAGCATAGTGGTAAAAATGTGTAGTAAAGATCAAACAGTGTCCACTCAATCTTTAAACGGAATCCACAAACCATCAGATATATTTTCAGTCAGCTAATAAGAAACTTCTCAATAAAAGATCAGATTCAATTCAAGCGGAAATGCTGAATTTGACTCACTCTATTGATTTACCTGAATGGGTTCATTCTAGTGAGACTATTATTCCATCCCTATACTTGGAGCTAGGAGAGCATTAATTTTATAAAAAAGACTGAATATGATGTTAATCCCTTCTGTATTTCAGCAGACTTTTTATTCCATTTTCAGGCAATACCACTGTCAAATGCTTTGGGTATCAAATGTAGCCAGCCTTTTGGTCACTTATTCTAAAAGATTATGTTTTTTAAAAACATATTTTGCACTTTGTTAAAAAAGAATCTCTTTACCAAGCCTCAATGACTTGTTTTTTTTTTTTTTCCCTATCATATTGGTGATGAGCTATCTCTTTCAGGATAAACAAATATTGCTCAGATAAATGAACTATAAATATGTTTTTATTTCAACAGTTCAACCAGAGTAGTAACTCCGGGAAAAGGGGGGAAATATTGGAAGAAAAGAAAATATAAAATTATCTGAATTTCACTTGTCAAGTTATAATTGTGAGAGAGAAAACAGCTCAAGCAGAGATCATGCAGCAACAAACTGGAAAAGACACTCAACATCCCTTCCTTCTAGCCTGATTGCTGCCCATCTCATGTTTATCAGACACAACGATGACAAGGTGTGAGATATAAGACAATTCAAGCATGAGAACAAGAAAGCTAATTGGAGTAATAGTATCCAAGTATTATGATTAAAAGTACTCTTCTTTTCTCTGACATTACACGATATGCTGCAATGCCAAGTGCTATTAACTTTCTATCATCAGGATTTTACAGAAATGTTTATGTTAATGGCCTGGCCTTCAAGGCTATCCTTTACACAGCAAATCACAATTTGGTGACCAGCTACTTAAGAAGTCCCATCTTTCCTCTGTATCTTCCGTCCGCTAGCACACGGTAGTGATAGCTACAGTGATAGGAGCTGACAGCCGTTGGTAGTGGCCTGGGTGCCTTTCACCCTCAGCTTGACTCAACCAACCATTAGGGAAATTACAGGCTGTGTAGCGCGGAGTTTCCGGGGGAATGCCGCATGGAACTTCTCTCTGATGCGATTACACATGGCTTAAAGATGGGAGAAGTTTCTTATGATGCAGTTTCCTTACTATCTAAACTATTAGACATAATTAGACATCCATTAAAGGATGATGTGAACTAAATATCTTGGGACAACATCTTCACTCAACCCTATCAATTCACATTAACAAATTGAGATTCAAATTCCCATCCTATAAACCATTACATAAGCTGCCCCCCTGAGGATGTTTTAATGAAACCTTTTAGGGTTTACCTCTTCCATCCAACACCCTCGGGGGTTCTTCATCTGCACGTTGGAGGTTCAGAAGGACACCCTACATACAGATTCAATTCCATGTGAGATGCCACAGTTACAGCCCACTTGGGAGTATTCATTCAAACTGCTCATCCTTTCATGGGTGCATGCATGCATGCTGTTCAACAAACAATGATGCTCATAACCTACAAGGTACCCATTTATATACCTGGGTAGAGGGAGGCGATGTTGATTAAGTCCCTTGAATATGAGATACAGTAAAGCCAGGCTCAAACCCATGACCTTTGTACATCTCAAGTCAAGAGTTATAATCATAACAGTTGAATCGCTTTGTCTGTTCAGAGCCAGAAGCCTGTCTGGCTTTAAACAAAATTTCAATGTGCATAAGGCTATACTTCCCAGATAAATCAATGTTTAATGCATAAAGTAAACATGCTTTTGGTTTTTACTGTTACTATCATTATATTTGATAACCCATTTTCTTCTGCCATTGAACAGCCACAGTTGCTTAAGAGCCATAGTCATACAAGTCATGAAAGTCAGACATGAAATCCATTTTTTTACTTCTTTTCAGGAGCATTAATTTTGCATCTAAATTCACCATGTACTATACCATAATAGTTTAATATGTTTGACCAAAAATAAAACAAACTAACAAACATGTGAGGCTGTTTTTCTGCTTCCGATCAGGGACGTTGCATGTGAGTAAAAGTTTGGGTTTAACATACTCCTGTACATTGAACTTGTGATCATTTAGTTGCTGATAAATAGAGAATCAGGCGGGGTTCTGGCTCGTTCACATGACTGTTCCATTATGACGCAATTGAGAAACAAACTTCCTGCTGCTACTTTACATTGAGTAGCCCAATTTGAGTTAGATGATGGATATGTATTGGACTGAAGCACTCCTCACTTATCTCACTAAAAGTAACCACAGAGTTTAAGAGCATGAATCACTGTCACAAACGTGCTTCAAATTACCTACCAATTACAGCACCGCACGGCCACTCACAAAGCAACATCTCAATCTACCAGGCTATATATACCCAGACTCTATCTAGACTTGGTAGTGATTGGGTTAATCAGTTCCTATATTGGGCAAGCTCCCCAAGATTTATTGCTATCACCATCAAACTTTCAGAGAAGCCACTTAATGAATATATGCATTAATGTTCACTGAAAACAATTTTCTGCTATTTGATTTTTTTTTACTTATTTCTTTACAATTGTTTTTTTTAAACTACCTAAAACTTTTGGAGTATGAGATGAAAACATTATAAAATAAATTACAAATGACTGTCTGACAAGGGGAATGAAATATTTAGACACCTATGCTGTGATTTGAGGCAGAGACAGGAAGTGAAGAGTAGAGACAGAGAGAGAGAGAGAGACAGAGAGAGAGAGACAGACAGACAGAGGCAGAGGGGAGAGGAAGAGACAGACAGAGGGAAAGAGAGAGAGAGAGACAGAGAAAGAGAGAGAGACAGAAAGAGAGAGAGAGAGACAGAGAAGAGAGACAGAGACAGAGACAGAGACAGACAGACAGACAGACAGAGATATAGAGACAGACAGACAGAGACAGAGGGGGAGAGGAAGAGACAAGAGAGACAGAGATAGAGACAGACAGACAGATAGCGATAGAACACTGGAGATGGGAAAAAGAAGAAAAGAGCAAAGATTAAGATAAGGAATTAGTGAAGACAGAAGATATATGAGATATCTAGAAATAAATATGAAGTAGTTAATATCAGAAAGAAAAAAAAGAAGATTTACATAACATGATGAGTAAAATCAAACAATGACTAAACAGAAAATAATACTTCTATCAGAGAGTTTGCACAATCTAACTTGGATATGAATATAGTCACCAGCAGTGCAAAGTGTCTTGAGTCACAGATAGGATTATGGAAGGGCTCCCTCAATGGCTAAGAAAGGACATGCATTACAACTCAAGTGAAATGCTGTATCTATGTAGAATTCCCTAATTGGACGCTTTAGGATTCATCCTAAATCAATTTTCTTTACAGTACAATAGAGTATATGAGCCAAGAATTAATCTGTATTTGTTATTAGCTTTAAATGCAAAAATTCAAATGTTTTACTCGATTAAACGACCCTGGAACTTTTACAAATGAACAGACAAAGGTGAAAGCAAAAATACATGTTATCAACTACAACAGGTTATACAGTAGACACATGTAGATACTACATACACATGTATCAGCATTAAATCAGGAGAGATGTATGGCACCTCTCCTCAAAATATGTTCATTAGTTCAATTCACTTAAATGTGTTGGTACAATCGATTCTGATTTTTTTTTTATAATCATAAGGATAGTTGAATGATATTTTTGTTGTTGTTGTTTTATTGTTGCAGTAATGCAGTTGATGTTTTTTTAATGTTTTTTTGAGAAGGAAGAATCCAATGGTAAGATCGTGGCAATAACAAGAAAATTCATGAGCATATTTAAAATGAAACATTTATCATTGTTTTATACACCATTTATGACTATTTGCAATCATTATTTTGTGTACATTTCTAATGGTCTATGTATCCATCATGTCCCGTAGCGTGGAGGCCGTCGCTGCGAAATGAAATGGACCTTGAGACACAGGTTCTCCTTAACTTTCTGTCTTCAGCTGTTCTAGTTAGCTACTTAAATGACATTCCCGTTGAATGCTTAATGTTATCAATCATTGGTCTGCCCCTCTTTCTTATCCAATCAGTACCTCCTTGCAAGATGGCGTTTGTCAAGCTATTCTCCCATCTAGTTACATACCCAAACCACTGCAGCTGCCTTCCTTTCACAATTTTGATGAGGTGATCATGTTCCTTAATACATTTCTAATACAATATTGGGAAGGAAGGCCTCTGGGCCATGGTTATTTTGATATTTGACCTATTTTGTTAACTCATGTGTATGTTCTTTGTTGACATGTATTGAAAGTGCCAATAAATAATGATAGCCCCTACTTATCATAATATATCATCTTTGGATTGACATGAGAAGTAGAAACGATTGATTTACAAGTTATCATCTCATGCATATGTCTTTACAAACCAACATCGGTTTTATTGTGTGAAATTGTCCTAATTAATATTTTTCCAAAAAATAATTTGTATTTCAATAAAGAGGTTACTTTATTTTAAATGACTTTGTATGACAAAAATCATGATTAAATCATTAAAGAACCTCTAGCCCTGTGTCCATGCTTATATTGACACACACACACACAACAGAAACAAGAGGAACAAAACCTCCAGCTTTGTAATTACAATGCAAGATTAGTCTGACCTTAATTCATGGCCATACTAAAAAGCTTTCATCCTGTAGAGTTATAATAAAACACAGTACTGGATCTCCAGCAGACAGACAAAGCTAGCTCCCTCCATGCACACACTTTGTGAGTGCGTGTTCAAGGACACTCATAGAAAGGGAAAAAATATCCATTATCTAAAAACACCCGATGTGTCCCAAATAATAAGCTTAGCGCTGGTATACGAGAGATGTACAATGATGGGATGACTGATGTCATACTATAGACTAGACTAATATGCTTAATGCTATTGTAATTGATTGTTTTATAATGTACATGTTGTAGTCAAATGAAAACACAGCTATAGACTATACACATTGCCACTTACAGTCCATTTAGTATAGAGAGAGTCTTGAATCCTAATGATAAAAAGAACAAACCCATGGAAAATTTCACATGTAATGGCCCGGTCCCACTGGCCGATGGAAACAAAACGTATGCATAAAGGACACAGCGGACGAGCAAAATTTCGGGGATGGCTCCATCCGTTTTCATCCGCTCCAGAAATGGACAAAATTTGCGAAAATTTGATAAAAAACAGAACGGAAAATAACGGACATGGGTAGTATGTAGCAGGGATGTTAAAGGGATGTTCATCGGAATCCTAGCGGATAAAAGCGGATGGAAGTGGATGACAGCTTTGAATACTTTATATAAGAGATGCATACGCATACATCCTTTCTATTTCCGTGCTACTAACGATGTATAGACGTTCCCTGTACCTTATCTTTCCGTTTTCAGCTGCAGCGGATGTGAGTTGCGAAGATGCCCAGAGGATGCAATGAGGATACAGCGGACGTTTAACGGATGATAACGGACATAGAACGTTTGTTGCTCGTATTTGTCGCGGATTTACATCATACATGGCGGAAATTCATCTGTTCTAAAAGTTTTGTGCAGCTCAAAACTTTTAGCGCGGATGAAATCACAGTGGATGGATGCTCGATGGAAAGAGCGTATGAAACACGTATGCAATGAGTACACAACGGATGCATAGCATTTTCCAACGGATGGCAAGATTTTTTTTACGTTTTACATCCTCTTTTCATCCGTAAGTGCAGTGGGACCGGGCCTTTAAATGCCTACTAAGTGTCTTAAACGCTCAAACAGCACACATTCGTTAAAGTAGAATTAATTCTCTTGTGCTTAAAATGGGTTCCAATTAGAAGGAACATGCAGGTGATTTTGTGAAAACCTGTATTAAAAGGACGATCGAAACACACAAATATATGCTTAATAATGATAATAAAGGTTAAAATTTCCCCTACTCCACAAACATTGTCTGTCAGTCTGTTTGTCTCATCCACTCTCTCCCTCTTTCCTTCCTCCTCTTTCTACCCTATCTGTAATTTGAATTCACACTCCCCCTCTCAGTATCAATTCACTCTCTGTTCCCTCCTTTTCCTCTTCTCCCCCCCCCCCCCCCCCCCCTCTCCTTCTCTCTCTCTCTCTCTCTCTCTCTCTCTCTCTCTGGGCTGACAAACAAACACGTTTAGACATCTATCTACCTGGCTTTCAGCCCCATTATAACACACCTGTAAGAAAAGAAAGAAAAGCCTTCACAAGAATGGGGGGAATCTAGAATACAGGTCAACTCCTGGAGCACCAAACAGTGTCAATTATGCGCATGATGAGAGGGACCTTTTAAAGTAGAAAGGGTGTCGACAGGTGAAAACATAACTTTGAGTTACCCGTGGTCCATTCTGGTGCATGGTCCTGCATTATAAATGTACCCTCAAATGATCTATACAATGAAATAATCAATAGTGTGTGCCAGCAAAGGTGAGGCGCCGGCCTGCCTGGTAGCATCCTGGACACGACCCTAAACATATGACATCAGGAGAGATGGACAGAAATATAATTATACAGACTAAGAAAAAAAGAAAGAAAGGAAATCAAATGACAGAGAGAGAGAGAGAGAGAGAGAGCAAGAATTTGAGGAAGCACCATCTTTGAATAAAAATAGCACAAAAATATATATCTTTTTATGGATGAGAGAAAGATATAACTACTAAAATATCTGGCAAAATGTGCTGAATTACTCATTGAGTGCTGTACTATGCGAGCCACATTGGCAACACATACAATTTCATGCCTTTATACAAAGTGCCTTAATTCAATACTGTGATTCTGGTAATGAACTTGCATTTATTACAAGAGAAAATCGACTTACAGTTATTCTGAATTGTAATCACGCATCAAAAAAATTCAAGAAATCAAAGTTCACTGAAAACACCAACCCTAACCCTAATTCTAACCCGATCTATTTAAAATGTAACTGAACAAAGCAGATGGAATTACTAGAAACAGCTGATTGAAATAACTCTTGACTGATTATGGACTGATTATGGATCTCTATTGAAAAGAAACTATCGATACACCACTCTATGGAAACAATACACATTATAATCGCTATGGAAGAAATTCACTTCAAATTCAATAGTACTGCTATGTCAGACAAGTCTCAGACAAGTCTCAGACAATGTTTCGGATCAAGAAGAGCAAATTCTGTTTGGAAAATCTGTATACAATAGGCTATTTGTGTAATGAATCACATTTAATGCATAAAGCTGTGTTAAGTGCCATGTTACAAATTATATCATTCATCTTTTAGGAATAATTGTATTTCATTGGTCAGAATGTGAATTGCATACATTCCATGTTGTTAGGTCCGAATTCACAAAGAGGTTTGTCAACACACCTCCTTTGTGAATTCGGGCCATTATGTTTGACCTACCTAGAAACATGTTGCCTTTGCATGCTGACTATTGAAATACAGTTATTTGTAACAGGTGAATGAAATAATTGGTAACGTAGCACTTAACAAAGATTTATGCATAATATTTTATTACATCACAAAAATTATCTATTCACTTTGAATGCATTAGTTTTGCTATGTCAGGCAAGTCTAAGACAAACTTTCAGGTAATGAAGAGCAATTTCTGTTACGAAAACTATGCATACAATTTGAGTGGTCTCTTTTCCTACCTTTCTACATTTTAGGGCCGTCACAACTATCACAATTTGGAAATCTGTCAAAACCAACATTCCATCTGCTTTTTAAGCAGTCTTATGGATAGAAGTATACTCATATTACACAGAAATTGTACATGGAAATACACTGTAAGATTTTTTTTTCTAATCAAAGATTTATTTTCCACAACTAAATGTGTGTTTTGTATTCTTATTTACAGGAAAATGTGAGATTGTATATGTGTGGAGGGAGGGGGGAGGGTGCCGGCTATACAACACATCTTTGTCATTATATTTTCACACTTTGCATATGTTGTCTGTCCCATCTCTATAAAGCATATACATATAGACCATCTGCTATGTGTGAAAGCAATTAATATGATGTCTACTTACAAATACAAACAAGCAAATGATTGGAAAGCAATTCCAAATTGAGCCAAAACAAGATATAAATTAGAAATACCAAGTAATTGGTGCACAGTAGGTAGAAGATTGGTTCAGGCTTAATCTTCAGATTGGTTAGACTTTCCTGGCTGCACCTAAGTGTTAAACTGTGATTTTATAAGTATTGGCAACAACCCAAACCCAATCAAGAAAATGTGGTTTTAACACTTCATTTTTCCTACACTTTACTGGGGTAACCATCTTGCCTCCTTGCTTTTAAAACACATGCACTTGTTGTTTATTATCCTTTACTCATGTTTTCAATATCAACAACAACTCTAGAAAAACTATAAATTCATCCCATTAATTGAAATTTACATTTTTGATTACTTACAAAACCTATATATGCAAGATATGTTGTAGTGGTAAAAGGGTTTAAAAAGATGTAGATGTACAGAGCTTGCCTGTTAAAGCTTATAATTGCTGATTCTTTGGTAGTCAAAGAGTTAATATGTGAGGTGACAGACATGTCACATCTGTCAAATCAGAAAGACGAGCCATACTGCATTCATCATAATTCTAATCTGACAGCTTTTTGTCCTGCTTTTCTTCTCTCTTTTCTTGTACGTGTGGAGATAATGGCACGCGACCGACCATGGGTAGTTCTCTCTCAAGCTCGACCAGACAAACACAAGAGGGGACCGTCACGGTTCTTTGCACGTCCATACGGTTTGGTGGCTTGCTCCCACGGCAAGCCTTCTCCCCGCCGTGCTTGCGCTAAGTCAGGCACTTAATTCATTATCCCCCGCTGTTCTCCCGTTCATGCTTGTTTAGCTAAACATGGTTTGGAAACGGAACAAGAGAATGCAAGACTCCATTGAATCAAGAGTTTTCATCCAGTTATCCCAATTCATGAGATGGTTAAATAACATAAAGCAGGTTACCAGCGCAATATACATACTCATGCATGGGCAGCTAAGTACTTGCTTCAATGGTGGAGGCACTCCTTGTGTCAACTATATATTACTAAATGAAAACAAATATAATTTTTATCTTTTTTCATGTAGCATGTAATTTATCTAAACACTTGAAAATGTATGTTATCATGATAAGTTTATTCTTTTTGAGAAGAAGAAAAAAGGATTCCTTTATAGAATTAATAAAATACTTTCCAGAGATATTCTGGCTAAATGGCATTAAAAATATTGTTATTTTACTCACAGAGTAAATACCTATTAATAAAAAACAAATATTTTGCCTAGTATTGTACAACAAATCACCCTTTTATCTGTCCCTGACTTGTATTAAATACAGAATTGCAACATGTACATTACATATACTCATTGGGGAGGTACCCTAAATAAACCTATCAAAACAAATCAAAGCTTTCAAATAATCTAGCCAAATATGCGCTGTCACATCTAGTCATACATTGTATTAGTCATTACACAGACAAACTTTGTGTTGTATTCAGCAAGAATATCACAGGTGTCATGTGCTCCAGTTTCTAAAATTGAGAGGAATCATGTTCATTTGACAATATCCCAAGAGATAGCTGCTCACACTGTATCATATCAATTTGGGCAATCTATTCTGGACCCAGAGAGGGAAAGAAAGAGAGAAAGAGAGAACGAGAGAGAAGAGGGAGAGAGGGGGAGAGAAGGGGAGAGAAGAGGAGAGAGATGGGGAGGGGAAGAGAAGGAGGAAAAGGGAGAGGGGAAGGGGATCATACATATAGGGGAGAGCACAAGGAGAGGTAGTCAGACAGACAAACAAAAAAATAGAATAATTGAAGAAAAAAAAAAAAATTATTTTAAAAAAGAGAAAGAGGATGAGACATACATGTACATATAGCTAGATGGGGACATTGGGAAAGGATACATGGAGAGGCTGGTCATGAGAAAGGGAAAGAGTGACAACAAAGTAACAATAATAATGAAAATAAGGATGATGTAGATTAATAGTAATCATAACAGTGAGCTGGGTTGATTTAGAGAAAGAGAGTTTAAGAGATTTTTTTTTAAAAGAGACAAATAGAGAGGAGACAGAGACACAGAGGGAGCAAGAGAGAGAGCAAGAGAGAGAGAGAGAGAGAGAGACAGACAGACAGACATACAGAAAGAGAGAGAGAGAGACAGACAGACAGAAAGAGATTGAGAGCAGAGAGAGAGAGCAAGAGAGAGAGACATACAGACAGACAGACAGAAAGAGAGATAGAGAGCAAGAGAGAGACAGACAGACAGACAGAAAGAGAGATCAAGAGAGAGGGCAAGAGAGAGAGAGAAAGTGAGAGAGAGAGAGAGAAAGTGAGAGAGAGAGAGAAGAGAGAGAGAGAGAAAGAGAGAGAGAGTGAGAGAAAGAGAGAGAAAGAGAGAGAAAGAGAGAGATTGCTCCCAACACCTCTTCCTGCTATCACCATGCAGATAATAAAGAGAGAGAAAGGAAACATGCTCCATACAGTCAGAAGCACTGGTCCAATCTGCGCTCCATCTCCCCCACTCTATTGCTTGCCAGTGATGCGATTCAAGAGAAAATAATCACACACCTCTCTTTTTGTTATAGGATGCAGAGATAACAGGGACAGAGAGATGAGATGAGATGAGATGAGATGAGATGAGGGGGGGGGGG